>NC_082596.1:100155348-100466331 GCF_030936135.1 Gavia stellata | reverse complement strand
GGGAGAGCCGCCGGGGACCGGGGCCGGCTCCAGCCCAGCGGACCGGGGCTGCCCCAGCTTGCCTCCTCGCTGCCCGGCGGAGCGACTTCACCCGCAGGCCCCAGGCGGGGGGTACTGCCGGGCGCCCACACCCGCGGGGCCGCTTCGGGTGCCGGTGCGCCGCGCTGCCGCGGGCCCTCGGGGAAGGGGGCGGCCACCGCGGGCCGGCCCGGGCCGGCTGGAGCCCCCGACAGGGCCAGCACGGCCGCGGAGGCCCGGGCGAGGCTCCGGCTCCGGCTCCCCCTCCCCGGCCCGGCGCTCCGCAGCCCCCGGCTGCCATTTAACGCGTGTCCCACCCCGCCGCCCGCGGGGAAGGCGCCCGGCCGGGCCCCGGCCGCTGGGGCTCAGGGCGGCGCGACCCCGAGGCCTCCCCCGCCGCCGGCGCGGCCCGGCCGCCTCCCGCCGCCACGTCAACGGGGGAAGAGGCGGGCGGGAGGGCGCCGCGCCGGGCCGGGCCGTGCTCCGCCGCTCCGGATACCCACCACGGGGCGAAGAACATGACGAAGTGGGGGGCGGCGGCGGCGCCGTGCCGCAGCATCTCCGCGCTGTAGAGGTGCCGCCCGTGCGGGTCCGGGTCCGCCTCCGCCGCCGGGCCCGCGTCGGGGCCCGGGCCCGGCTCCGGCTCAGCCCGGCCCGGCCGGCCGCAGAGGACGGGGCCGAGCACGGCCAAGGAGAAGAGGCGCCACCAGGCCGGGCCGCAGCGGAGCGGAGCCATGGCAGCGCCGAGAGAGCGAGCGGCCAAAGCCCGGGGCGGCTGCTGCCGCCTCCCTCCCCTCCGCGCCCCGCCCCGCCCGCCCTCCGCGCCCGGGCCGGCTCCGGCCTCCGCCCCTGCTGCTGCCGCCCGCCGCCCCCCGGACACGCACCGGGCGCTCGGGCAACCCCCCTGCGGCACCCCCGCTGCGGGCATCCCCCCCCGCACACACACCCCCCGCACACACACCCCCCGCACCCTTCCTTAATGGGAATAAAAAAATCTAAAAAAAAAAAAAGTAAAATAATAATAGCTATATCTTCTATATTATCTTATTTCTATGTAACGTATAATATTTAATTTTGTAATTCTATATTATATTAATATATACATTTATGTTTAAAATAGTAATAAAATTTACATTTTTATATACACACATACACCACGATGAAGCTTTTCTTAAAGTAAATAAATTTAAAAACCCAGCAGTCAGGGTGGTACCAGCCCGCTTAATAACGGTGCTGCCCCTCCGGGAGAAAGTCCTGCCGCCCAGGCGCTCCGGCCCAGCGCCGTGCCCAGCCGGGAGAGGGTCTCCGTCCCTTGGCTGTCCTGCCCCGCGCTTCCCATCTGCTTCTGAGGGAAGAGGACGGGTGCTGGCACTACTGGGGGATGCTGGAGTCGCAGCAGTATAACAATAATCAGGAAATAATAGTAGTAGTAGTAGTAAATAATAATAAATGATAAACAGTGTGAGATAGCTGCAAACTGATATAACACGGGAGAGGGGTTTGTATTTCTATAATTGCTCCAATTGTAATTAATTTCAGTTTAGATTTTTACTGCAAGTCCTTGAGTTTGGGGTAGCAAAGTGGGAGAAGTCCATGGCTCACCTAGTTTAACGAGAAAGTGCATTTTGATGAAAATGTCAGGTGACTAAATAAATCAGCAGGCACACATACACGGGCACACGAGGCTGGCCTTCGTACCTCGCACGTCCACCTCCGCAGAGATCCATGCTCGTGTAACATAAGGGCTTACGCCCAGCAAGACAGGCTCAGCCTGGCACAGTTCCTCTCCCTGACAAGCTGCTGCTTGCAGTCAAGTGCACTAATGTGTCCAGACAGGTAGGCTTCACTTCATACTGTGTCTTCCAGACTCCTTCTTTCCCACATCATCCCTTCTCTGAGCGCTTCCCTCTAACATTACCTCTTCCGCAGGGCTAACGCCAGGAAGGAGCTCGCTGCACTGCCCGTGCACACATCGTGCAACACCCATCTCGCTGCCCAGGCAAGTTTCCACTTAGACCCAATACAACATCTTTGCAAGGGCCGTCATTAGAGCCAACAAGAATCACTCATTAAAAAAAAAAAGTAAAAGTGAAAATTAGAGATCTCTTCTTTCAAAAATCTAAATTACTTCTGAAAGCTACTACCTGCCTCAAAACCAGGCTTCTGAAAATCCTTACTATGTATATCTTAAACAGTTACAAAATACTCAAACTACATTTATCTCCAAGCTAGAAAGAAAGGGAAACCTAGATCATCCAGAACAGTAGCTAATCACCAGAATCAGAATTTAAGTACAAATCTATCCATTGACAGCAGTAACCTTTTCTTTAAACAAGGTTTATTTCTGTGCCCTTCAAAATAAGTGTCTGACTAATGGTGAATTCAAAAAGAAGAAGAAAAAGGCAGGTGCAGGTTATTTCCCCTCTTCAGCATATGAAAAAATACCAACAGACCCCCTTAAACAAAAAGGCAGTATCAGAGAGGGTGGGAGTGACTAATTCTCAGAGCTTGAAGAACAGTGTTCCGATACAACCAGGTGAGCTGTCTAACCACAGAAAGTACCTCCTTTCGTTAAACAAGCTGGTTTCTTTTCCATACAAGTGTATTTTTGGTCTGCTTTTTCTCTGTACATCTAACACATTTCAAAATAGACTTTTTAATTAAATTAATGTTCCTGTTACCTTAATTAAAAATAGATTCATTAAAAGCTATTTTGAAATAATTTTTAATAAATGTGTGAATTTAGGGTTTCCATCTAAGATATAAACCACAAAAAAATGACAGAAATACAGCATCACTTTCAGTAGAAAAACGAGTATAATGGTTCAACATTCCCAAGATGAACAGGTACAGATTACAGTTAAGCTCTCGTCCATTAGCAAGAAGTATTGCTAGGTCAGAACTGCTGATGAGAAGAAATCTTTCCCTGAGAATACCTCTTTCTTCTCCGTAAAATGCTAATTAGATTAATATTGCTTATGTAAATTAGTGTTTCCTGCTTGCTGATTTAGATCTTGATTAAAATTCAGTTACCCTGTCCACCACCTCCCTCCAGCTCCCTCTGCCTTTGGAGCTGATAAACTTTCTTTTTAGCTCTCGTCCTCCTATTTCTATTAACTGCCTTGGGCACACAGCAAGGATGGGGAGAAGAACAGTCAAGTAGCTTTGGAGGTAGCCTCTGTCAGCTGCTGTCTCTCTAAGTTTACTTGGAAGAACATTCACAAAGGTTTCACACAACCCAAGCCGTACTTGTGTCCCATCACACAAGGTGAAGGCACATCAGGTAAGGGGGTGATATGCAGAAGACTTCAGCCACTCACCAACTTCCCTGTTCCCTCACTCTCACTATCATTTTCCACCTTGTAATCCCCTTACCCTTCTTCTGCACCGATGCTACCCCCAAGTGCAGCATGCCAACATCACCTGGCCTCCTGCTTCTCCAACCACCCAGCCTCTGCCTCCCGTGCCCGATGTTTTCCCAAGGATAATCAGTCCCTGCTCATCAGCAGGGGTTTCCTCCCAGCCACAAGCGACTGCCACCCAGGAGCTGAACTTCCCAGATGCCTGTCCCAGGGTAAGCACCCGAGCACCACTACGGACAGCTGCGCAGGCAGGACCTGGGGCAAAGGGTCCTAAGGGGAAAGAGTCACCAGCAGCAACTGCTCAGCACTTACTGCAATTGCTCCGCACTGATCTGCAGCAGCTCGTTCTGCGTGACAACATACATCTGGGGGGAAAAAGCATCAAAGTCCATCAAGCTACAGGTGGTAGCTGATGTTTGCAACAACTGATCTAAACTAACCACCTAATCAGGAGAAAATTGCTAATACACAGCAATTCACCTGCATTATCAGCAAGAGAAGCTCGTCCTTGGATGTCAGCAGTCACTGCTGATTGTGACTCCCAGTGAATCCTACAGCTTCATGTACATGTACACCATCTCCCAAGCTCCTCAGTGCTCTTGACCTCACTTCTGGAAGCACAACTAATCTCAAAATCTTTGCAGAGGAATAATCCCGATACCCCAAACCCAGCCTACTGCCTCTTAACCCTCCAGGCAATCAGCTCCCACTGGCTAAGAGGCACTGGCTAGTTCCTGAGGGATGCTTTGGCCTGCAGAGGTGAAACGGTACAAACAAGGTGTTTATCCAGATGTTGTGCTTGGCCAAAGAAAGTCCTTGGTGGGCAGTGTGTGGTCAGGGAGGCTGTGCATTGCACAGGCCTGATGTAGACGTTTCGTAGCACCAATAAGCCTAGGACTGGAAAGGACCTCAGAGGTCATGGAGTTTAGTCCTTGTTCTGCCAGATAATGGCATCTTACAATCCTGTTTGTAAACTGCCTTAGCTCTATTCTAAAACAAGTGAGAGGTTTTTTGCCCACACTACTCTGAAAGTTCCTAGCCTAGGATTATGAACTTTTTTCATAACCAGCCCATATTTATTCATAGCTCATTCACACCAGGGTGTTCCTGTGCCAGCATTGTCCTTTAGATGAAATACTCCTTTCCTCTCACTGACAGTATTTAGAGGTAGCAGTGGCATCCTTTCTTGGCTTTTGTTCTGCTAGACTAAACAACCCAACAGCTCCCATTCATTCACAAGTACCGTCCCACAAATCTTCTGCACAAACCAGACTGGCAAATTGAAAAAAATCAATCATGCTCCCATCCATTCACACACAGCTGAGTAGCAAATGTGTTTTAACACCTGTACATCTCAGTCGCCTTATCCCCGATGTTAAATGCATCCCTAGAACAGGATTAGCATCTTATCTAAGAGTTTGACTATTCTGCAGATGTTTCCCTTTCCATTCATGTCGCACACAACTACTTCCCTTCTGTGGCCCTGACATGAAAGATGATATTATGCATGCATTCAGTTTGTTTGAGGTTTTTTTATTTTCTTACTGGCAACCAAAGCAATCTACAGCAAGTGACTGTCCAGAAATAGGTACTCTGCAAACCAAAGTCTGATCCACACACCTCTGTGCCACACTTTTTCCTCTTCTACATTACTCAAGTAATACAGGACTGTTTGCAGGTGGAGAAAATGACCCCTGAGAAGCAGCTTGGTTCCTCTGTTTTTCCTGGCTTCCCACTCCTCATTACATTTTGCCCCGTTTCAAGGACTTCACTAGAGCCAGGCTTGTTTTCTTAAGAGCTTCCTGTTTCTGATACGTATTTTACAACAGCAGCTGAAATTGTGGCAGCAGAAGACTCATGGAAGCCATGAGGGAAAACAAGAAGCTGCCTGAGCCCCTCAGGGAAGAAATACCAGATGTGTCACCCAGCCCTGCTAACAAAGTCATTTGAGTGGGAAAAGCTGAGCCTCAAGGTTTACTGTTTTAAGACCTGCATTGGCCATGTTAAGCTTTGCTGCCTTCTGTCAGAAAAGTTTTAACAAAATCTTTTCCATTTTGTGACAACAGCATGTACACACTTCTTTGCGATGCTCAGTTTTAGATGGAATAAAAATAACATTTCGGGAGTTGCTATGGCCCTCAAAAATTGCTCTATTCTGTTCCATTCCTTCAAATAGAAATAATTGACTTACTGTACTGCTTTTGGCTGAGGTGGAGTTAATTTTTTTCATAATAGGTCCTATGGTGCTGTGTTTTGGATTTGTGACCAAACCAGTGTTGATAACAGGGGGATGTTTTAGCTATTGCTGAGCCGTGCTTAGACAGTGTCAAGGCTTTTCCTGCCGCTCACACCCGCCGCGCCAGTGAGTAGCCTGGGGGTGCACAAGACGTTGGGAGGGGACACAGCTGGGACAGCTTGGGACAGCTGACCCCAAGTGACCAAAGGGGTATGACACACCATATGATGTCATGCTCATCCCATGCTCATTTCCCCCAAAACTGGGGGAAAGAAGGAGAACGGGGGGAGGTTCGGAGTTACGGTGTTTGTCTTTCCAAGTCACCGTTGTGCGTGATGAAGCCCTGCTTTCCTGGAGATGGCTGAACATCTTCCTGCTGATGGCAAGTAGTGAATGAATTCCTTATTTTGCTTTTTTTGTGCACAGCTTCTGCTTTACCTATTAAACTGTCTTTATCTCAACCCACGAGTTTTCTCACTTTTACCCTTCCAATTCTCTCTCCCATCCCACTGGGGGGGAGTGGGCAAGTGGCTGTGTGGGGCTCAGCTGCCTACCAGGGCTAAACCGCAACACTTATCCAAACCAAGATACTTTTTCCAACCTTTTTCTTGTTTTTTTTTTTTTTTTTTTTGTTCTAGTTTGGGGAAATCTTCTAAAACTACATGAGTTTTTCCCTTCCAGTCACATTCAAAGACTGCACTGAGAATCTCTGATTTAATGCTCATTCATAGTAATTGGCAGGCTCTTGGAGCCAGTGTACAGCAGTGGAGGGTACTACAGCACGGCTGACTTCGAGACATCAGACAAAACCTAGAAAATCAGAGCAGCTTTTACTACACGTTGTATGGTGTGATAGTATACAAAACAAAGGGAAAAGCCAGTTTTACCATAGGCTACCAAACTCCACTGAGTCCGTATAGCACCGCCATTTGTGTTAGCCCTGATTTTGGTCCCCACAATTTACAGCAAACGCTAGTTATTTTAGTGTGTCATTTGTATCTCAGGTGTATCCCTTAACTTGTCACATAAATATAGTTTTCTCATTTACCTTCCACTGTTAACTCTATCTATAATCCACCAAAAAAAAAGACAAACTCAGATTTATGACCCCCTAAGAGACTTCCAAAGCTCAGAATAGAGCAAGTTGTATTTTGACAGCTGTCCTTTGAATCCCAAACTACAAACCCTCAGGGGATGTAGTATTATGTAATTTTAGTGACAGCACAATTGTCATTCAGCTAGGAAGAAGGATATTGTGATCTCAATGGAAAAGAAAAGCGATACTGCCATCTGTAAGCTTATAGCCCTTTTTCTTTGGTAATTTGTACCTCTCATGAAGGGTTGGGAGTGGAAATTACTACAAGCTGTTGAATAAAATTACATCATTTTGCCACCCACAAAAAGTTACAAGTTTGACAGCCTAGAAAATGGCACTGCAGTAAGGAAAGAGCAATCTCATGGCAAGTGAGTGCTCTTCTTTCTGGAGGAAACGTACACTCATTGTATCGGCCGACCACTATCTCTGTGGGACTCTGACCACCGTGGCCACAAAACCCGGTTTCAATAGTTGCTCCCTCCACTGGCTGCAGGAAAAGAATATGTAATTGCTGGAAATGCTACGCACTGCATGGTCCTCCGATTCTTATGGTTTGGTCAAATGAAACAGAATTTTGCTTTCAGGCAATTTACTCTCAATTGTAAGTCACTATGCTGCAAAATTAATAAACAGGGAAATTCAGTTATGCAATTAGAAGTTGTTACGAAGAATAGGATAATACAGATTGAAGATTTCATGGATCATAGAGAAAGAATTTCCTATCTATTAATTCTGCAGCTGCTTTAATGTGTTCCTCTTAATGATGGAATACTGGAGGCTATTTTTTCCATGGTTGAATTCTCTTCCATTACACTGCACACACCCTCTTAAGTAACCTGCAGCTGCTTTTATCTGCCAGTACGAATGCTGGTCCATTGTGATATTGGGCACATTGCAGAGCCCCTGTGATTTCTCAGCATACCCTAAATAAAACCAACCTGAAGTGCAAGAAACGGGGGCTGTGAGCATGAGCAGAATTTTAAAACATCCTGAGATACCCAGAAGGTGAATGCAGATTAGAAAAAAGAACCCAGAAAAAACACTTGTGTAGACAGAGTTACTCACTCATAGTTTTTGGCCAACTCCACATGCTGTACAGCAAGAAAACTGGTTTTAATTATTTTTTAATCAGCACTTTCTCCCTGATCTGCCCTGTACCCTTTTGGTGGCTCATAACCAGCATACTCCAATATCCACCCAAAGAAAAGTTGGACTCTGATGTTGCTCTTTCGAAGCCAGCTGCAATTTAGGGGACCAATAAGAGCAATTTTTTTCCCTTCCTTTTTCTCTTCTGAACTGTGACACCACCTCTCTTTAGAAAAGAAGACCCAAAAGTATGGAGGACTGTAATTCTAACTGACAGTGCTGCCATTACTTAATGTTTGTTTTATACTTTCAGTATGTCACATAATCTAATTTTGGAGCAGTAATGAACTTCTTTTCCCTGTAACAGCTGATGTCAAAGGCAGTATTTATGGTTTCACAGAAGCAAAGAGGAATGTCCAGAGATTCAAGAATAAAGCAAATAGACACCCTTTTAAATGGGAGCTAGCTGATTAGGATTTAGACACAAATGCCTTCCTTATGCACTTCACTCCCTTCAAACTTGGCTCTTCTATCCTACAGTCTACAATTTTACACTTCTGGTACAAGGACTTTTTTCTTTCTAGCTCTCACCAAGCCAGCAGCTTCTTTCTTCATTTTTAGCTCTTCATCTTACTGCTTTGTCTTACAACTTTATACTCATATTTCCCAGTATTTCCCTTCTTTTGCTACCGAAGCATATTAATTGAGAAATTGCTGTATTACACTATCTGTTCTATGGATTATAAAGTTAATTCTCTAGATATCATGTGATAAATGAAATAAATTTTAAAAAACATGTTAAATACCCATTGTGTTTCTTTCTAAACCAGGCTAACATTCAACCCCCTTTCTGTTTCACGTACGTGACAAATACATCCAAGACCCACAGAAAAATAACCTACTGGTCATGGTTCCTTAGGTTCACAAAAGGGATAGGTCTACAGACAAGACTTTACTACACACTACCAGAGGAACAGCACAGCACTGGTAGGAAGAAAGTTTGGAGACAGTTAAAGAAAATAATTTGTAAAATAGATAAGGTGGGAGCAGCAGGGTAAGACAAGAAGAAACGTAGCCAGGCATTGTCTGCAGTAGAGCGCAAGAATTTGTAAGAGGAAGAGAAGAAACATCCAAGGTAGACAGGCATGAAGACATGCGCGTGGTTTGGGGGAGCCAGGGTGTCTATCCATACAGACAAAGGGAGAAGCAATCTAAAAGAAGGTACCCAAGTCCGGCAACCTGCAGGACCTAGGATATATTGCAGGATCTCTTGTTCTTAATCTGTCAACCGACTGGAGGCCAAGTAGTTACCCACTGAACTTAAGAGCATGAGAGCAGCTGTAAATTACCCTGGCTGGGAGACCCCACCTGCGTCTGCTGTGTGAATCGGGGACCGCAGGGCAGACCGCGCTCCGCACTGCAAAATGTTACTCGCCGGGGAGCAACCGGTCTGCAGTGAGAGGAACTTTCAGAAGGGGCCATCAATACTTACACCTTTTTGTTGATAGTTGTACTCATGAATAAGGCAAAGGTCATCAGAGTGGCAAATATTTTAGAGGATGCTAATTCCTTGGTAATCTGGACATTTTATCAAAGTCAAATATAAAGTTATGCCCTTTAAAACAAGGGATCACACCATAACCTAGAGAGTAAAGGACAGTGTTCAGGAGGCAAGAGCTTCACAAAGTGCCCAGGAAGCATTCGGCTATATTGTGAGAAGGCCAAAGACAGAACATGGTGGGGTGTTTCCCTAGAAACTGAGGAGAGGAAAGGGAGAGCACTCGTGGACAAAGAACGTAGGAAAAGAGAGAGGAAATGGGAAAGAATAACATCACAAAACCCAAGAAAAGACAAATCCTCAAACAAGATGAAGTCATCAAGGAAGCCAAAGCCAGCAGAGAAGCATGCCGTCATTCCCCTGAACACAGAGAGATGTCTAGGAACTCTTTGCAAATGGGTATAACTATTTCTATAGAGAGACAAATGAGAGGACTGCCGATAATAGTGATTAAATATCACTAATTTGGCTAGGCAACGATTTAGCCAAATCAGCTTTTTCTAGCTCACCCTGAGCGATCTCTTTAACTCCTGCTTGGTGGAGAAAGACATAAAAACATCATGCATGTTAAGCACTGTGTTCAACAAATTTATTACCACTATCCTTTCATGAGCTAGGAAAAGGGGCTGCGGTAGGATATTTGGAGTTTGTTTTGGATGCCTGTAGCCAGTGTAGTTTCATCACTTTTCTGTCGTTCTCCTTACGTGTCCAAATGGTTCCCAAGCAAATACTTCTATTTTAGGAGCAGTGTCCTTGCCACTTCAGTTTGCTCTAAACTGCTTTAGCTATCAGAGATTTTGGAGTCATCATTTTCAATGAGAAAAGTTGCTCTTTTTTGTAGTCAGAATTTAATCTTATCTAGTGAAATACATGTTTCTAGCACATTTAGTGTGCTAGAAATTATTAAGTACCTATATTTCTGATCTAATCCTTGGATAAATACAACCAAATCAGTGACTGTAGCTTTAGGCATTCAGCCAGGGAGAAATTAATTTTCCATGCTGATGTTCTCCATGAAAAGCTCAGGTACCTCAAACACTTTAACAAAACTAAACATGCTAGTTTTTCTGTGAAGGTTCAGTCTATGTGATAAAAAACAGACTGTGTCTCCTTGATTGCCATCTCACCAAGATATATAGACTGTATGTGTGCCTACTAAAAGTATTAAATCAAATATTTTGATTATGAGCTTGAACACAATTTGATAAAGGTCTGCATGTAGAAAATGATTAAACATCTTATAATTAGGCAGTTACAGTTCAATACATTTTGAACAACTTATGTTTTATAGAAACCCTAAGCAGCCAAACACACAAGGATAGCTACTCTAGAATTGCATATTTGTCTTCTTTTCCTCTTCCCAGATGGATCTATGGCAATGCATTCTTCCTCAAGGGAGATGAGAAATATTCTGAAAACAAAGGAAAGACAATCAGTTATCTGGGCATAACGCTGGAGTTGTCTGAGGTATGTAGAGTCCAGCGTGGCATCCTGCAGGAAAACAGCAGTAGCCTACAAAGAGGCTGGAGCAGCGTCAGTCACTGATGGCTCAGAACATCGGACCACCAACCTTTGAACAGTTTAATCTATTTTCTTCCTCCACTTCATGCAGAAGAACATGTCATTGGACCCACCGCTATGAAACAGGGAGGTACCAAGGGTAGCCAGGGAGCATTTATCCAGTGGCATAACCCACCACAAGTCCTGTTTCTATCAAGCCCAGTCCTAATCAAAAACCCTTCACGAGGGGCTACTGTCAGTTCCTCACACTCTGTTGGGGGTCATAAGATTCCTCTTAAAGACACTCAGTCACCAGCAAACACTTCTCTGAGGCTTCATTCTCTACAAAACTTCCAGGTGAATAAAGTGCTTTTTATTCCACGTATTCTGCTACTCATCTTCCTGCTTGAGAAGGGAAAGGGGGAGAATCTTAATCTGTTTTTACAATATTAAAAATTTATTTATCCTCACATATTGCTTACTGAACTTGTATTATTTATACTTATCAATGATTTAATGTACTCAAAACTGGCAACTGGCTCAGAGTCTGACTTTATTTTACACCAAAGAACTCTCAACCTCTGCAAACAACAGAAACCGAGCCATAACTACTTGCTTTTCATGTGTACAAAGCACTACATGGAGTCTGTGATGGCAAGCAGATCATATTACTAAATCAATAGTACAACGTAGGCATTTAACAGTCATTCCCACTGGCACAGGGCACATGAGGCAGTGTAAACTAGGCATGTGTCTCACCCTCTAGAAAAAGAGGAAAGCACCTTCTCTCTCACACCAGCAAGATGCCCTGCAAAGTGGATATACTTTGTATTCAAATTATAATGTTCTCTTCAAGAAAAATGAAATTCTTTGCAAAGACTGACTCAACTTTGAATCAGTAGCTTGGGGTTTTACACTGCCCTCCACAAACATTAGCACAGTAACAGGCAAGGGCTGAGCGTGTTTTGGGTGATGGAAGCAGGAGAGAGAGGAAACCCAGGGTTAAGGTGCAGCACTTGTTCACTCAACATTTAGTCAGTGTCACACTTAGTTCAGACATAATGAATTCATTCTGCATATATTTTATGCCAATTCTAGTGTAAATTTTAAATAACTCAAGCAAAGAACAGAACTGGGTCTCTTGCCTACAGTGTACCCATGCTTTAAAGTATTGCAGGGAAAACAACTGGGAAGAAGCGATAAACATTCACCATTCAGGTTTATGTGTCAAGGAATATTTCTACTTAAAGACCCATGTGACAGCCTTTCTTTGCATAGAAATACATAGCTCGTTCTAGGACCTGCAGAAGCTTTCAGCAAAAAAGGAATCTCAGACTTTGGATTAACCACATTAAAATGAAAGGACATCAACCAACCAATGAAACCACCTTTTTCCTCCATGTGTGAATGAGATGGATTCAAATGAAGGCTGCCTGAAACAACTGTTTTGACCATAATATCAGCAAGTTGGTGTAAGTAGCAGAAGAACGGAAAGACATTTTGGCTGTACCCCAGGGGACACAGAAGCCACCCATCCTGCATGTTTACAGGCTCTGGATCCTGTTTGACGCTTGGCAGATCCTCCTTGAGCAGGCAGCACCTGTGACAAGGGCGCTTGTTTCATCCGCTGAGATGTGGTCCTGGCCACGGTTTTATTTCTCTGTTATCTCAAAGTGGAGGCAATATAGGGTTCTCTAGATAAGGCTGTGTACACAGAGCTTGTTTAGAAATGGAAATTATTTTTTCATGGAAGATCCTGCTTTTCAAGTGGATCTTTTATTGCCAGCATATGACTGACAGACGCCTGACTTGAGCCTCCAGCTCTCTCGGTGCTACTTTAGTTGTCACCAGCTGAAGCATCTGAACTGAAGCCTCTAGTGCTACCAGGTTTGGAGAGACACAACAAACACAAAACCTTTCTGATGAGTCACTGTACAGTGACAAGTCTGTACTTTTGCTTTGCTGGCTCAGTTTCCCCACGGAAAAGAAATTTATACTCAATTTGCATGGGTGATGTGAGGATTAATTTTTGAATACTTGCAAATTACTTTGGGAAAAAAGATATCATAAATAGTAAATATGTTCTACTGAGCACTCCAGATAGCAAATATAGGAACAACTTCTAGCATATGACTAGCTTTTGCTTTATTCTTCCTTTAAGTTTATTGTTTCCTGTTCCTTATAACATATTAACTGAAACTACGGTGAGGTTACAGCTGTCACACGACTCTACTTGGACATCCCTACTGTGCAGGGAAAGCTTAAAACATGGATTTTAAAAAATATAATTATGAGAAATCACGCTGAAAAATAAGCTTTGTAATATCTGTTATTATTATTAACAACTGTCGTCACAATGACATCTGGCTTGGGACCTCTGTTTGCTGATATAGTTCAGATACCGGAATTCCTTGGTGTAGCTCCATAAGTCAATACACGCCGTTGGCTTTATTACAGTGAGTCACTCTTTCAAGCCTTCGCATGCTCAACATCTGATGGTGAAAGAAGACTTACCATTTCGGGTACTCTAACGTAACAATTGCTACTGTTGGACTACAATTACTACTATTACTACTGACTGGAACCCGAGTCATAAATTTGAGATGCATATTCAAACTTCTACAAAGTTGGAGGGCACACAGAAGTCAAGGGCTTTGTGTCCCTTCCATCTTTAGAGGGACAGCGCTGCCTCTAGCTGCTTACGTCAGTGGTTGTCCGAAATTAAACCCTGAGGAGAAGGGGGTGGGGATTTATATGCTGCATTTCTCATATTGACATGCCTGGAGTCCCACTAAAACAAATGGACCTGGTCTTAGGGTGTAAACTATTAATTTTACATGGTAATACTGTGCAATGTTGCACATTTATAACCATCCTTATGAGGCACATCTCTGATACACCAGGTACCTTAAGACATTGCTTTTCCAGTCACTGACCTTCACTAAAACAGCAGGTAGAAAGGTCAGATGGAGGAACAATTTTCTAACTTTGTCAAAGAAACAAGGAGGAAAAGGAGAAAGGAATTAGTTCATAAAATGTACTTGGATTTTGAAAAAGGCTTTGACAGAAAGCACTTTCAACGGATGGTGGAAGACACTAGCCACTGACAGAGGAAGAAGAAAAATGTTGTCGTCTTGAATCAGAAACAAACAAAGAGATGGAAAAAAACTCAAAGGCACAGCAGTCTGCAGAAGGGAGCGGTCGATGGGCAGAGGCATCCTCCTGTGCTTCTCTGTACGTTCAGCACGTGGCACAGACATGACATGCTCCATGGCCGGAGCCTTACACGCTCTTGCAAACTACAGTGTAAAGCAACAAACAATGCAAACTCCTGGTAAAACATGGGTAGCTGGGATGAGTTAAGATTGCAAAGCCTCCAGATGGGACTTTTAAATTAATGGCCCCCCCAAAAAAATTCTAAGGTGGCAAAATTTGCAAATGACACAAAAGTCCTTAAACTAGTGAAGAGTAGAGAAGGTCACATGGAACTTCGATCAGCTGAAGTTATACGTTAATTAAAATTTTTCAGACAAGTCCATGTATTAAAATTAATGGAATATTTTTAATTATCAAGCACCTGGAATATCTAATTTAATGGACTTCAGAATACTTCAGGTATACTGAGATATGTATCTTAATATCTAGCTATCTATTTATCTCTATAGATATGTATATCTCTATATACAAATATATAGAGATACATCACAATTGTGTTAATATTCAAGACAGCAAAACACTGGCCACAAAAGTTTATTTTCATGAAGGATAAAACTAAATATTAACTAAAAAGATTTTTTGCAATTATTTTTAATCTTCAGTATGCTTTAACTAACAAAAGCTGCTTCAAGAGGTAGAAAAATCATTCTCTGCCTTTATGCCCTGGGACAGTGAGGTGAAGGATAAGGCGGGTGTGTTGAGTCCCAGGCTGACCTAGTAAAAGCTCTATCAGATGTTGTACTCTGCAGCTGTGTCGCAGAAGAACACCTGCAGAAATATCGAAGTAGGGTCTTCTCCCTTGCTCCTTGCAGCCTTGTTTCCTTCCACCCTACGAGGCAGCCTGGGAGGAGCACGCAGCCCTGACCTACCCACACCGGGCATTTTCTGGAGTACCCTGTAAATGCAGTGGTGGCATTGGGGATCTCATCTCTTCAGAGTTGAGGGAGACATTTGTGATTTGTATCCTTCCTCCTTGCATGCTCATGTACTATAGAACCACAGCAGCTTGCTTAAGGCAAGTATCAGAAATGCAACCGTGACAATGGCCTCCCCACCATCTTATCAGGGCACCAGTTTACACATTTCTTGGAATACTACAACAATGTAGACAGGTTATTCTTATGGTGAGCCCTGCACTGTGACTGGCAATAACTAAACACCTTGTAACGCTCTAAAATAGCATCCTTCCAATGCTGGACCACGCACAGCTTATGAACAGGAGTCCTCCCAGAACTAGAGGCAAAGCTCTGTGAGGTGAAGCCCAATTCAAGCTGACCTTTCAGCAGCTTCCAGCCACCACCTTCTGAACCGTCTCTCCAAATCAAGCTGCCATCCCACACATGGCTTGCTTTTGCTGGGGGCTCTCCTGGTGCTGTGTATGTACCAAATCTGAAAGTCTGGGAAGCCTTCAGTGTCCTCTGCATCCAGAAAGAAACTGCTTTTTCACAAGTGTATTTAATTATTAATACACTTTGGGAGGAAGGCATTGTCCATGGAAACCTCTGAATAGTGGTATTTGTTGAAAAGTTAAGTGATCTTGTAGATCTCTAGGTCTCCAATCTGTTAAAAATCTGTTAGGGACAGATTCCACTAAAACCTACAGAGCTGGATTAAATTAGAGGAGGTCTCAACTTGACTTGTAGCTGAAGGAAGGATTATTTGCCTTTGCCACTTTCAAATGCTATTTTAAAATAACATCAGGTGCTCTTTCTCGACGAGCACAGTCAGTGCGTTCAGTGCTGTTTGCTCCTCAGTCTCAGACATGTATGCCAGGTGCATTTGCTAAGTGTTAGCAAATTAACGCAAATTAACGCACCACCGGGGAGGGGAGATAAACCACAAACAGCTGCATCTGCTCATGTAGAAAGGAAGGGAGAAGGCAGCTGTAAGTGTTACACAACTTTTAGAGTCCTTTATTCCATAAAAAAAAAGACTACAACCTGGCATAGCTACCAGATGTGCATTTTGGGTGTGTTCTTAATTAATTTGTGGTGAGAAAGGGCTTGGAGAAAGATGAGCTGACTGCTTAGAGTCCTCTTTCAGCCAATGTTACTGTTCCATGTGAAGAAGCAACCCTTAAATAAGAAGCTGAGGGTCCAAGTGAAAGACTCACTGATGGTATCCACCAAAACTGAAATACCGGGATGCTGACAATGCCAGTAGTGGTAGGAAGAGTCCCTTGAGCTCTTCGAGAAAGCTCTGGTGTGAATATAGCACAGTGATCTGTGAGAGGATAAAAAGTGTTATCAGCTGCCAAACGTATCCTGAGGGTATAGACGGAGAAATGATAAATTACAGTCCAATATGTCTGGTAATGACTGCAGTGGAAACAACTGACGGTCTTGGCACCGCACTTCTAAATCTCCTCCACCCTGAAACACACCTTCTCTTGCGGGCTCCTTCCTACTGTTACTCAGGACTGACCAGCATTTCTTGGCCTCTCCAGGTCAGAAAGCTATCAAAAGTATTTCGGAGCTCCAAGCATGCTCCTACACAGACAGAGTCCTGCGGCACCTGAAGTGACCGTACATTTTGATCTCTTTTTAGAAAGACATTCATGACAACACTCTCTTCTGATCTCATAGAGGGTGTTTAACTTCCTCACCCCCTACATTTCCTTGGGAATTCAATGTAGTTCATGTTCCTTCTCTGTATTTTGTTACTGATAAGGCAAGAAATCTACAACACTTAAAAGAATTAGATGACATCCAGCCTTATATGGATGGAGAACCATGTTCCACCTTCCTCAAATCCTTGTAAAAAACCTAGAATCAGAATGGAAAGCAGAATTGAATCTCAGGCAAGATTAATATGACACCACAAAAAAGAAGGCTTAAGAAGATATTAGATGGGAAGGAAAGAGACACAGTGAAAACTCAGCAGGCCAATCGATTCAATAGCACATCACTGAAATAAAAAGTAGTTGTTTTACATCAAATGCCAAACAAGTTGCAGCACTGCTAATGCTTATATGGCTGAATACTTAGAAACGCATGAGGTAAGATTATGGGCTGAAAACCCCAATACCTTATAGGGAATGAATACTAATGGGTTTTTAAAGCCACATTGGTGACATGTCGATTCTGGGCTAACACTGGGGACAAAGAGACACTCAACCACCGTTTACCACACTGACATAAGTAGAAAGTCATGCTGATGTGAGCAGCTCCTGGCCCCACCGCTCCTTCTCTCCTCTGCTCCTTCCTTTCCTCTTGTGCTGACACAGCTGTGCATACCCTTACCTGGCAGAGCCCCTTGGGGCACTAATCATAGAATGGTTTGGGTTGGAAGGGACCTTAAAGATCATCTAGTTCCAAACCCCCTGCCATGGGCAGGGACACCTTCCCCTAGACCAGGTTGCTCCAAGCCCCATCCAACCTGGCCTCGAACACTTCCAGGGATGGGACATCCACAACTTCTCTGGGCAACCTGTGCCAGTGCCTCACAACCCTCACAGTGAGGAATTTCTTCCTAATATCTAATCTAAATCTATCCTCTTTCAGTTTAAAGCCATTACCCCTTGTCCTACCACTACCTGCCCTAATGCTGCTGGCAAACACCCAGCACAAGGGAAGGGCACTACAGCAACAAGTAGCTGAGGGTGGGAGGTCACTGCTGGTCCTCACCTGGAGTTTTGGCAGCTCGTGGAGCATCTCTAGGCTTGGCCCTGCAGCCACTGCTTGCAAGGAATCACTCTGCCAACAGCCCATAGCGCTGGTCTGCCTGGTCGTTTAGATGCCCCAAATGTCCTTGCACACCATGACAGTGTCTTTAGTCAGAAACAGGGGTGCTACAGCAAAGGGATTAATTTCTTTCGCAGAACACCAAATGCATTGATTTCTCCCAAGAGTGGTTGCATTTTGTAAGAAAAAGATGTTTTTAAGTTTGTCGATTTCTTATTTTGCTTTGTGAGCCAATGTAGCTTTTTCCTTTCCTTCTCTGGCACCACACTGGCTATTATTTATTTATAGAGCAAGCAAAAATGGGCTAAGTTTAAAAAAAAAAAAAAAAGAAGATATGGGAAAGGTGTGGTCTCTTCCTCTAGTGCTAGCAGTCTAACTTTAGATGTGATGGGATAAAGTGAGAGCGAGAAGACAGGAGGTTGAGATGGGCTCATGGACAAAGATTACAGCATAAGTACATTTTGGATGTTCAAATTTTATAATAATACCGTTGATTCACAGGAAATCATTACTTTGCCACCCTGAACTTAGATATACCTTGGAAATCAGTAACTTTCTCCTCTCTTGGTCTAGTGGTTCTGAAACAAATTATTGCAAGCCGTCTCCGTGTTGTTTTTTACCCCTCTCCTTTCTGTTGTGAAACAAAAATAACGTTAATGGCTCAGTAAAGCCTAACTTTAGAATTCAAAATACCAGGAAATTTAAAGTTTAAAAAGCAACAGTAATTTTGTGTCCTTGCATTGAGGGAACTAGAGTCTTAAACTGGATATCATGCTACATGGAAGCCAGCTCTGAGATTTGAAGTGAGAAGTAGCATGATCAAACAAATAAAAGCAGAGTTTGAATTTAACACCTGCTTTTGAGGGAAAGCATGTGTCTCTCTGACACTTGCAAAGAGTGTGTTGCAAGAGCTGAAGAGCAACACACAGTACAATAAAAGCTCAAATGAGAGATTTGGTTGAAGTTATGGAAAAGCAGACCCACAGAAAAAGAAGTGGAAGGATCTCAATACGATCTAGCTGTATAGACTGGGGAGAGGAAAGAATAACAAGAAATTATCTCTACCAAGCCAGACTGGAAAGATGGTTTCTGACATTGAGTCAGGTCATGAAGAAAATTTGGGTAAAGCATATAAAGAAATGCAGAACAAATTAACAGGCTCCAATTTCTCCTTAATCTGAAGGGGGCTTAGCAGTATGGAGGCCAGCTGTAGTAGCCAATCCACAACATACCCTTTCATGCTGCTTCCCACTCTAAAATCCCAAATTTGCCATATTCTTTTGTTAAATTAAACATATTGAGTCATATTTCATTAACCATAATGAGTTTTGTGTCGCACAGAATTCTATCTTCATGGGTATTTTAATTAGATTCAAAATACTATTTAGTAAGATGTCTGCTTTGTCCAAAAAGCCATGCAAGTAACAGCTGTAAATGTCTGAGAGTCATCATGTGTGTGAAGTCTGAATTTATTTGACTAGCTAGCAGGGGGACGTGCTCTCAGAGAGAACCATGATGCAGTCACGAGGTGAAACTTTGATATAATTTTTGTAAGAGAATTTGCCCCAGGTGTTCCTTTCTTTTTTTACTCTCAGGCAAAAGAGCTGTCAGGACCAAAGGCAGCTGAGCTGATACGAACAGGCGCTCACCATTTTGCAGAGTAAGACTTGAGAGAAGCAGGTTGAAATATCAAATAGGAACTGTTGTGAGCGGATGTCGCATCACCCATAACGCAGGATCTGACGACTCGCTCACGTTAAAAACACAGCGCTTCACTGGAGAAGAGCTTAACCAATTCAAGGATGTGTTTGCATTCATGAACAATACTTACCTCAGGACCAAACTATCTTCAGGGTTTTGTCAGCCTGGATTTGAAAAAAAGCCTGCTGCGTTAGTCTGCTGTGTCGTAGGCTACTTAAAATAACCGGCTGGTTATCATGGAGCGTTATGTTAGCTGATGAGTGCCTGCCTCCTCCTCCGCCAGGTAAAGCCAGCAATGGGAGCTTGGCTCTTGGTTGCATCCTGCTGTTTATCTGCGGCAGGCAAGCAGCAACCTCTGTGCTTCCAGAGCTTCAGCCTCTCCCTGCGCTGGTGATAAGTTACTCCCCGAGTCCTTTCTGCCAATTGTTCTTGGCAAACGGACCAGGGAAGACTATTGTTGTTGCTGGCTGTTATCTCTGCCTCTGACTCCACTTGGCGGGGGTGCAAATCCATCTCTCTGGTGTGGAAACAAGCTGCTGGACTCTGGGTGAGTCAACTCATTAATAAACAAAGAGTTACAAAGGAAATGGGAATCAGTCTTAACAAAATAAATGCATAAAAAGTTTATTGGATGCTAGGGTGTTTGTCCTCCCCAGCATGACACTGCTTTATCTCGGGCCCCAGCCTTCCTATCAGAAAATGGGGAAGTTAGTAGTTTATCAAATTTTAATCAGCTTCAGTGTTGATGTATTACTTACATAGCATGGAAAGTATTTTCTCTGTTGTTACTGGTGAAGGCAGGTTATTTTTAATTATTAATTTATATCTGTTTCTCCTTTTCTATACCTTTTCCGCTTTGTGGAGTGTGCCAATGCTAACTGGAAAACCTTCCATCGCCTACTGCTTACCCTGTCTCCGTGAAGGAGCCCAAGCCAGCTGCTCTGCGGGAAGCTCAAGAGTGAAGTATTAAATTCTCATGAAATTTTCGTCTGTGTTGAAGCAGAAGTATGTGATCAGATTCAGAAATACTGGGCTTGGGACCTGGGGGAGGGGTGGTTTGCAGCTTTTTGGTGGTGCGGTTTGCTTTGTGGTTTTTTGGTTTGGTTTGTTTTCTTTTTAAAAAAAAAGAAAAAAGAAAGGAGAGGATTTTTGTATTTTCTCCTTACAACAGCAGCCTTGTCCATAGCTCACTGTAGGCCAGGAAAGACTTCATTTGGGCTGGGCCTTAGTGTTTGGCCAGTAATACCATTATCGAGGTAAAAAGAAAGCCTGGCTCTTCTCAGGTCACTTGATGCTCATTATACCCCTAAGGACAGTACTACCACTTTTCTTGCTGCGGCATTGGGAAAGCCTCACAGTTTCCTCATATGCAGGATGTCCACAGCCATATCCCCTTCTCTCGCGATCAGGAGCCAATCTTGCTCTCCAAGAGAAACTTCAACAGTCAGTCCCTACACAAGCGCACAACTATTCCAGTGATGTTAAAATAAAGCAAGATAGATACCTTACACTTTAGAAGAAAAGCTAGAAGCAAAACCAGCTATAGGCAAACATACGCTGCTGGACTATTAAGTTTCACATAAAGCAAAGCTAGCCAGATAGAAAGCTTATTTACAGTGAACTCTTATTAAGCAAGAGCAACCAAGTATTGCAAGTTTGGCACAGACAGCAGCCACCTTGTCTTTCAGCACCTTTGCAAGGTAAATTTATTTCAAGGCCCCATAATGTCTGTCAAATGGCATGGATCTATTTGCTTTACAGGAAAAAATAGGATTCTTTGTATTTTCCTAATAGAAGCATGCTCTCTCTCTCTCTCCCAAGTCACCGCACCATGTAGTTATCCCCGTGTACCACCTTTCAAAGCCATGAAGGATCCAAAGCCACTCCACCTCCCACAAGGTATTTCTAACAAACAGCACTGCCTTAGTTCTTCTTCCTGCCCAATACTCACTGACAAGTTTAACTCTGGAAATAAATCAAAGATGACCAGCCATATGCATTCTCCTCATTAAGCATTTTGTGGAATACACATGAATCTGCATCTACCCAGAAAAACATCAAGCTGGAATAGGACGGGAGATTCTTAAAGAAAAAAGAATACAACAGCATACTTCCGGTAAATTTTTTTTTTTTTTGTTAATGCATTCCCAGAGTTCCCTAACTAATTATGAACTAGATAGCAATTGTTACACAAACACATAGTGTGAAATACATTGTTTGAGAAAGTAAAATCCATTGAAAACACATACCTAAAGCTAAGTGTCTGATAAGATGCCCTCATCTGTGTTGGAAAGCGTGCAAAGGATAGTACTCAAGCGTTAGGAAAGGTCACAATGAAATTTGCCTAAAAAAGCCAATGGGAAGTTTCCTAAGTGGAGTCGTTCAATGAAGTGTGGGCAGTTTTCCCAGAAAGTTCACCTGCAAAGCAGTCGGTCAATGGCAACCTGTGGTGTAGACTACAAATCAGTTGCGTGCTACGTAAAAACCAATTTCTTTCATCAGTTGTAAAAGTCAAATAGATTTAATCCATTTTTCTCTCTACTCTTGAATAATAAAGAAATGTGAATAGACATACGACTTACTTTCTCTGCACTGTTTACTGTATTAAAGACTTTTTCTTTACTCTCCAAGTTAGACCTCTAAAGGTTTCTCCTTACATACACACTTCTCCAAATTTCATTTTCACTGTCCTTTTCCATCTCAGTCATATCCCTTCTGAGATGAAGCAGACTGTGTTTAGTAGACTATGTGACTACATGCTATATGTCATGGTATTACATTATTTTATTTTTAGTATTGTTCTTGAATCCTCTCTTAATACTACCCAATTTCCCACATATCTATTTGCTTTTCAGCCAACACTGCATGATGAAGAGATGTTTCACTCAGTTCTTCACAGCAACGTGTGTATCTTTTTCCCAGCTGGTTTCAGTAAATTTAAAATTTAGTATATATAAATAGGCAACATTGTTCTCTAAATCACATTGCACTGCAATCGCAGCTCCATCATCATGTCAGATTGCCTGCTCTTTGTTAGGTCCTTCTACATTTCCTTCTCTTCCTTTCTGAATGTGACCGAGTAATTTTTTTTGGTCATGTGTTGGTTTTACCACCCCACTGCTTGTGCCTTCCTCCAAGTCAAACATTAGACAGTGCCAGCACCAGTACAAACCTTGGGGGAACACTGCTTAACCTTACTTAAACTATATGAAAACAACTTGCATCCACCTTTTCCACTAAAGTCTTAGACCTTCTACCATAAAGTAAACCAAACTGACCTTTTCATGGTAAAGAAAGAAAAAAATAAAATTAAATCAGAACTCAACTGTACAACCCCTGATTCAGGCTTGTTGAGGAAAAGCACGGTCAGGGATGAGGGTAAAAGAGGAATGTTAGAGCTCAGAGGGCATCATTGTTCACTAGGAAGCCAAGCACAGAACAGAAATGAGAGGAGGGAAATCACACAAGTGAACGCGCTCCTTGGGAAACAACTCTTGAGGGCAAGTCCCACATGACGCAAGGGGGCCGTACACATGATGTCCCGCTTTCTTGGTTGTACCTCTGAGACGCTGCATGGTGAAAGAGGGGACTGATCATTGCTGGAAGCGTACGTGCCCTAGAGGATCTCGCCTCTTGCGAGTGCAAAGGCAGCTGTTGTACCCATTGCCAAGGGTTTATGAAATGCAAAAAACAAGTCATAAAAAAGAAAAAAAAAAGTGAGGGGGAAAAAAAGCGCTAGAACTCTCCAATCCTCCCAGGTATAATTACAGAAAATAACAACAAAAATAAGGTGGCTTCTGGCACTTTTGGTGTTCCGAGGCGTTTACTGTTTTGAGTCTCGACTGCGGTAATGTGTAGGACGCATAAACAGTGAAGTTGGCCAACCAGATGGGGCACGCAACCTGCTAATTGGGGAAAGTCTGCCCTAGCATCCGGCCACCGGTTGACAACACAACAGCCCCCAAAAAGTCAAGTTTTATTTCAATTTTTTAAATTATTATTTTAAATGCTGGCTCAACCACTGATCTAAAAATTAAATGAATTTGCATTTTGTAGGCAAAAGAAAATTCTTTCCCAAATATGTATTAGCTTTCATCACTTCTCTGTTTATAGCATTTAATAGCAAGAAATACAGGAAGATAATCTAACTGCAAATTCCTTATCTATCTATGTAGTACCACTATCCCTACAGCTTTGGTTTTATCCTTTTCCTTACTTACACAGAAGTTACACAGATCCTAGGAGCAAGATAATATACTTACCACAACTACTCCAGTAAGATATTCAGGAAAAAAAAAAAAACAAACAAAAAACCCCACAACCCTTGGATGCACAGTAGAGTTACCTGCTGGAAAGAAGCACAATTTGAGACCTTTCCTTTCCCTTTCAATTTTATAGAAAAAAAATTCTGAGCCTTCATGTCTCAATTATTTGCACTGTGAGAAAAGGTGACAATCCTTTTTTCTACAGCCATTACAGTAACAGATAATAAATTCCACTCTTCTCTAATAAATTCCATGGTTTTTTTTTTATTAAAAAATACATTGCCTAAGGTTTCCGAACCATATGTCCTACAATATACTTTGCTTTCAAGCAAGCTGACACTTGAGTCTTCTAATATAATCTTTAGCTGTTTACCACGCAGTTCAATTTCTTTTGATCAAACGGCCTAGCAAAATACCAATATAGATACCATAAAATACCAAGACATAATAATGAGTCTTAGTTTGCTTTACTCAACTCTCTGGGTCTGCTTCTTTTCTCTTTCTTCTTTATGATTCTGTAATGGAGCGAGCGTCTGATTCTCACCCCAGGTTTTAGCAAATAATCCTTCGTGCATGCCCAATTGCATGGGGCCACAAACACTCAGAATATTATGTAGGTCAACTACATACTTGTAATTGTGAAAGGTAGTAACTGAAATTATGTTCCACATTGTAAATTATCTGACCTTTCAGCTAAACATCTGTTACTGGCTTAATGGCCACCAAAGGTGTTTTAGTAATAGAAATAGTTTACTACCTTTTACTCCTTTAAGATTACACTGCCAACTCAGCAATGAGCCGAAATGAAGCCGAAGGGCCAGTACCGGTGAAAAGCAGAGCATCAAGTCCTACAGCAGGCTTGAATCCTATCATCAGCCACAACTGTGAGGCCATTTGAAAAGGATGGGGCGTGAAACCTGTTGGGCTCCACCAAAACAACTGTGGAAACTATTATGATATCACCTCTTTACCGTGAGCAAGAGTACAGAAAGCAAAATGAAAATAAGACATTCACCTTCATATAGCCCTGTTTATGCATCCAGGGCTGGCAGGTAGGAGAAGATAGATTAATTTAATTGTAAACAAAATTTAAACTTCACTATTTTTTAGTTTATATAAAAGTCATTGAACTATCCCAAAACCATTAAGCCTATTGTGATATTGTGGTGGTCTTACTATCTGCACCTTACAGGTAGTACCCACACAGTCTGATGTTCATAAGGCATGTTATGAGCCATGAAACATGCTAAAGGTGTTTGACCTCATTATTGATGAGATGCCTAGCAATTTTAAATGCTTAGAAAAAGTTAGCGTTGAGTTGCGATGAACTACTTAATGCTCGATGCAGCAAACGTCATCACACTTTCCATTATTTCATAAACCAAAAATAAGTAGATAAATTACAAACCTGGAATAATAGATTCAATTTGAAAAAAAATCTAAATAGTATGGGCATGAAAGTTGTTCTATGAGAATAGCGATTACGTTAATCACGTTTCTTTACCATGGTTCAGTGTCGCTATTAAAGAAAAAAGGGACTGCTTGCATTCATCCTTGAAGAGGCATGCCCGATTCCAAAAAGACTAGCTAAATTCTAGCCGCGGTGAAGTTAATGGGAATTTTGCTAAAGATTTCTACCGGAGCAGGATTTCATCCTTCCGTTTTCCCTGGCACAAGCAAAATGCACTGTGGGTACATGCAAACCTCTCTGCTGAGTTTAGGTCTTTCTGGCCAAGCGATCCCTTGTAAATGCTGAATCCCCTTCAAGATGTGAAGTACAGAGCCAGACTCCGCAACATCTGCTGGCGTGTGGCAAGTGCTGACGTAGGTACCTCCTGAAGCTGGTAGGACTACTCAATCAAGTTCTCGAAGTAACAAAAGAAAAACATCTCTTAGAAAAGCTATATGATATGCATATCTTCAGATTAAATCAGAACTATCACTTTTCTAAATCAATTAAATATAATTTATATATTTCCCATTTATGACCACTTTCTTCAAACTTTATCCAGAAGCAAGAATGAGAGCAGGTGCCATTAAGAGCTTCTGGTTTAATAGTACTTCATTTTGATGTGCATTAATTTGCTGTTTTCTTGCTACGATTTTGCAAATTTAGTAATAGTGCTGTGCAAGGTTCCCTGGGCTACCTTGCTCACACACTTCACTTTGGATCCAAGGACACACTTCTTCAGAAGTATTTTCCATCTGCTTGGTTATTGAATACCAGAAGTGAGCTCTTCAAAGATCAAGAGCATCAACTCTTTTCCCAAGAGCAGCATTTCACTTTTCGATATGTCCATATAATGTCTATCATAGGATCCAAGTTTACAATCCCATCTAAGAACTGTTCAAACATGAATTAATGAGTAAGCTGAAAATAACACTTGACAAGAGAACCTGCAAAAGCAGTATCCGAGTCCTCTTCAGTATGTTTACTCTTCTTTCCTTTACACTAACCAAAAAAATGCATAAAATAAATACAGATAGCAGATGTAGCTAGTCATTTCAGAGTGACAGAAATGGGACCGGGATAATGCTGGTAAAAATTGCTTTCCTTGAGATGCAAGAGAAAGAGGTAAAAATGCTTTTTCACTACTCATTTTTTTCCATTTATTTTCCTGTTACAGTGCAGTTCTCAGACCATGTTACTGGCTTTATGTCACATTGGTAAAATGGAAAAAAACCCACTTTATTATAATTTCCTATTTCTAAACAAATTTGGTTCAAGGTACTTTGCTGTCAGGTTCCTGTTTCTTCTACTCGTAATTCATGTGATTGCTGCTGAAAGCCCATTAAGAAAGAAGCCATGCCTGTCACCGGACAAAGGAGGACGTAAAAGCACTTCATTGTTCCTGCTCTGAAGAAAAACAATTTGCCACAGCCAGACCCCCCTCCCAGCAGTGCCAAGTGCGCGGTAATTTATTACCTCTGGATGTCTGCTTCCAAGTGAAGGAAACTGAAATGTCCTACCTTCATTCATAACACCGTCTCATGGAATTATTTTTTCCGGATTCCTGGGAAGTTGAAATATTTGAGAAGAATATCAGGAACTGTTGTTTTAGCCTGTTTGGTGAGTAGATAATTGCCTTCCAACTCTATTCTTTCAGGAAATGATGTGAGTGTTGCATTGTTCCTAGACGGGGGCAGCAATGTTTTTTAACGGGACACATACATATATATTTTTAAAAGAAACAAAACACAACAAAAACATGCAGTCTAAGCCACTGTACTGAACCAGACTTTTTGAATCTGGTGCAGATAAGAGGTTGGCCCAGACAACGTGTCCACATTTCACATAACTAAGAGCATTCTTTAGAAGGGATGTAAGCAACACTTTTTGT
Source organism: Gavia stellata (assembly GCF_030936135.1). NCBI lineage: Eukaryota > Metazoa > Chordata > Aves > Gaviiformes > Gaviidae > Gavia > Gavia stellata. The sequence continues at coordinate 100,439,269 of NC_082596.1, read as the reverse complement.
TGAAGAAAAAAAAAAAAGAAATCTAAAACAAACCCCTTTATGATGTGGGAGAAAAAAGCTCATTATGTTAAGTGATATCAAACATGACCAGAAAAGACCCTAGGGAGAAATTACACTTTTTTATTGGATTCTGTGGGACAAACTAGCCTGGGAACTTGAAAGCACAGGGAAGGTGCACGTGGAAATCACATCATATATGAAGAATAATTTCTTACCGTGTGAAAATTATTTGGAAATGGTTTTCAGCTAAAGTTTCTCTTTACAGCAGCCATTTCAAAGGGAGCATACTGAGGCAATGACCTACGGTAGCACTAATACAATAGCCGCTGGATAACCTCCTTGCAGAGGTATGTGGTCTTAGTCCCGTTCTTTGTCGACAGGCAAAATATAATGAGCACTGAAACTTGTAACAACAGAGACTCAGTTTGAGCCTCTTAACTTTATTTTGACTGAAGATAATGGCAAAAAAATCAACTCAGTTTTTGAATTTCAATTTAATTTTTAATAAAAGTAAAATTGGGCCTGGAAAAAGTGTAAAGAGGGAACTACTATTTCTTCTACAGGAGAGGCTGCAAAGGACAAAGGGACAGCACACAGAAACTCTGCTATGACCTTTTATGCTCCAGTTTGACCACGACACACTTCTCTAGGACTTGCATCCTCTAAAAACAAACTGAAGAAAGATTTTGCATGTTGTGATCCTGTGGTGCTGGCGACTGCCGCCTCAGTGACAAATACCAACCACCATCCCATAGCAACCCGATGTGGTGGGCTGCACCATCCATTTCCTCCCTACCTCAACATCTGGCTAAGAAACAAAAAGCCAGTAATTAGCCTTACTCTGTAAAATTCTATCTGTTCATGGATGTTTTAAAGGAAATTGCATTTGCTGTACCACTTGCAAGTCACAGCTGCAAGAAAATTTCAAAACACAATACATGCTGATCACCCCACATTTTTACATATATTTTTATATATATATTTATATATATGTATACGTGTGTGTGTATATATATGAAGAGATATATATATGGATATATATATATGGGTTTTTTTACAACCAGAAATAGCAGCCTGTGTTTATGCCCACTTCTCCTGGATACATGGATACACAAAAAGCCTTACACAAAATGAGAGAAAGGTACTGTCCTACACCGGGTATCTGTGCAGCATTTGTATTCTGTGCTCAGGGCATTCCAGACAATGAATTCAACACATTTGCCTAATAGAACGAGCGCCTCTGAACTTGCTCAGGACACAAATATCAAAGTCCTACTACCTCTGAGTGTTTCTTGATTCCAGAAAACCTTTCCACTGTCGCGACATATTGCTGGCTGCCTATTCTGAAGAATTTTTTGAACCATTTAGACCTTGATAGTTTAAAGAATAATTCCTCCTTAGAATTCCAAATGCTAATTAGTTGTTTGAAACCAAACTGCTAACCAGCTGTACTACTGTAATTCTACATTACAATTTTCAACATCGTTTAGTAAATATTAAATTTCCTAAATTATGCTCAATTTTCTTTCAGATCAGTACACTGGAGGGATGCACAGTCTTTCCTATTAATGTAATTCAGCTTCGAAGCTTTCTAGGTGATATAGTAAATATTGGAACAGATTTAGAGCCATCTGGAGAGGGGATTTTCAGGAACCGGAATTTATTTAATGAGGGCTAAAACATCTGGAAAGGACAAACTTGGGTCCACTCATAAAGGACTTCCTATGACCTCAAGCAATCCGGAACTAACTTTTCCAAAGCTACAGCTCCTGAAAAGTGCTGTGGATATTCTAGAACACATTACAGCATGAGGCATTTTTGTATATCTTAGCTTAGGAGAGCACTGGCGAGGTCTCACCCTACAAACTTAGCAAAGCAAGCTTGCAAATTTGTTCTACAATTAACTCAAAAGACACCTAAAAATGCTTACGCAGGTCCTGCAGTGCTTGCTATGGCAAGAACAAAGGTTATTTTTCTCCAGAATATAGGGACCATATGTCATGAAATGCTGGATAAATTTATAGATTATGTCCATCTTAAAATGTTAGTAATGAGTAACAAGCAAAAGCCATAAATAGTGCTTCGGCTGTCGCCAACTTCCATTACGTCAAGTTAAATGCAATGTCTGTTAAAAAACCAATGATCCTCAGTTGCAGGTCTCCTTGTGTCCACCCAGTGAGTCATTAGTGGAGAAGACTGAGGAAACGTAAGGTTTTGTTTTAAATTACAGTTTTAAAATACAGCATTATCCATCCTTCAGTGCAACTATCTATCTTGAAAGTTCATATTGAAAGGGTCAGCTTTTTCTTCACCGTCTATAAAATTACATTAAATAAAAATCTGAACCATCCAGGTTCTGATTTGGCCCAGATAAAGCATTTAAGAAGGCAATCAAAGCTAGGTGGATATCTCTGCTAGATTCCTAGTTAGGAAGCACAAATCTGAGCCCTGGATTTCCAAAGCTACAGCTTTAAGCCCTAGCAGGACTTCTGAAAGCCTTTTTTCTTTATAATGCTCACCATTGTCTTCAATAAATTTGTTTCTACTGTGCTCATTACTATGTATAAAACTACCACCTATAAAACTGCAAAGGTATTGCACATAATACTGTATACTCTTCAGAACTGGAAGGTACATAGATTGAGAATACTGTATTTCTAAGGGTTGAAATAAATATTTTCTAAAACTCCCTTTATTAATTGCACCAAAATAGATTTAAGCCTTTTTTACTTCTCTCTTCTCTTTTAAATGTCCGTGTTATTCGGAATTTCTGAATAATCTTACAACTGAACTGTTTATGAAAGTTGTGTTACTCATTAAAATCCTACTACAGCAGCTGCACACCCAACTTCCTGCAGATTCTGCTGTATCTCGACACACAGATGAACTAGACCAACAGCACTGAGCATACTGTATCTTTACTACTTTGAGAAGTTAATTTAATTATAAACAACATAATTGGCCTGTTTCAAAGTGTGTGGTATGATAATTTCGTTCACAAAATTCTTTGCAGAAGTCCCCATTTTTTTATTATGGGACGATCTCTATCCATAAGCATCAACTTTTGCCTCAAAGCTTCAGAAAACTTGATCCGCTAAACTGGACAGCAGTATAAAAATGCAGCTCTGGAAGGTTTTCATCTCTGACACTGAGTCTAACTTCAAGTGATAATACATATTAATGAGAACCCATAAGTATTGCAGACAACATTGTTCAGATCAGCACACCTTACATAAATAATTTTAAGAGTGACCTGTTATAAGCTTTTTTGAGGACTAATGGAGCAAATTGGTGCTGATAAGTAGTCATTTTTTATTTGAAAGCATGTGCTTTCATCCACAAAGTGTCTTGTACGTATACAATATACTGTATTACAACCGAACACAAGCATTTACATTCTACACCTCATAACAAAACAGGCTTTCTAACCTTCCTTCTCAGGCTTGCCCTGACATCTACTGGGGAACGTTTGCAAATCTCAGTGTCCACAGCCCCGAGACACAGGAAGCTTTTCAGCTCAGGAGTGAACTATGTATGATTCAACTCACTGACTGATCATGCCATGTATTTGCTACTTGACTGCTGAGAAAAACTCCACAGTTTTTGAAGAAAGATTTAACAAGCTATGAATTAAAGTATCAGAGAAGATGGAGCATTCCAGCTGTAATGATGGAATTTTTCTATAAAAAGTATTACCTAGTGTTAGCACAGAAAGAAGCAGACTAAGAGCAAGTAAATCAGCTTTCTCCCTCTTCCCCAAGATTAAAAAAATGTGATAGGCCTTAGACATAAAACATTCCAAGAACAGCACATAGGTCCATTGTTAAATCAAGGCAGTTCAAAACAAAACAAACCCTTAAGTGTTTCTTCAGTTCCTCAGTTTGTTATTACTCCTAAACACAGCAGCAGCAGATTTCATACAGCAGTTCCAAGGAAGATACCAGTTTCTTGCTAGGCATTCATTAGAATAGAAAGACTAAGAAAACATTCCTGTGATTACACGACATCCAAACCCAACTTCCAGTTAAAAGAAGAACAGTTAAACCTACAGTTCAGTATGATAAACAACGCTAATAGTTAAGCAAAAAGTTATATGCATAGTCTGGTACAAAGACGGATTGCAAAACTCACCTGCCATACTAGAAGTTAAGTAACTTAAGTGTTGAGGACCCTTTCCAGCTCCTATTGGAATCCAGTGCAAACTTCTATTGAGTTTAACAGGGATTAAAGAAATTCTCAAGATTTTTAGAACTATGAAATTCAGTCGTGTAAATATTCCAAGTGTAAGGTAGAACACACTTCCTTCATGCACCAATGACATAAAAACAACTTTTAAACTGTTTGTTTTTCTATTTCTCCCAAATGGTAGGGACAATTGAATAACAATTCCAATCTTACAAAGAAAGTCCCTCTGTGGAGCACTATTGTGTCCAGACAGACCATAGCAGATAAAAAACTGCTGATGATAGTACTTTTTTTAATCTGTCAAATGTGTTCTGTTTTGAGATAATACTAGACACATCAGGCTTGTTTGGGGTGTTTTTTTTTTTTTAAGCATTTGGATAGAAAAAGTAGGTTTTCCTGTAAATGTTGGCAAGTTACTTCAAAGACAATTAAGCATTTCCAAGTACCTCAAAATCTACAGCATATCACATAAAAAAAGTGAAAGTTACTGAATAAAATAATTCAGCAACAGAGTTTTCAGGTAGTCCCCACAATGAATGAGAATGGGCCAACAGGCAGATATACCCTATGAAGAAAAGCGTTTTCAAATGATCTTCAGCATAATAAACCTGTATCATTCTAAAAGAGGAACACATTCTCAGTGTTAGTATTTAGAAGCTTTCCAAAGAATCAGAGGCACACATCCCAGAAGATTTTGGAAATACCGCTTTATTTTCCAGTGAATATCCAACTTGCAACACTTGTATCATTGCTTAAGAGCCCTCAAATTGATGGAATACTAAAATCTACAGCTCCAGTGCACAGTTAATTAGATATCTAAATTTTAATAAAAATTACCAGTGCAAAAATAAAAAAATGAGTTCAGTATGCAGTTAAATGCATTCTGTTATAAAGATACTTGGGCTTCGAGCACATATACATCAAATAATCTGGTAAGAGAGAAGCCATTTTCAGTCTGTGCTCAAAACAATCCTAAAGACAGGCAAGAACTAACTTTTTCTTTTTAAATGAAAGTCTGAGCTTAGTTACAATATTCATCGTGGGTACATAAGCTGAAAAATATTACAGAGGTCACCTTCTATTCAAATAGGGGTTGTTCTAAAAGAGGCTTTCCTATTTTTCATGTGTGGGATACTTCTGAGACATCTACGTTTTTTCCATCCACAACAGAGAATTAACAACATTCCAGTGTGCCCCAGTGTTGGCAAGTCCTCTTTTCAGTCCAGATACACGATGATGATTGATGAAGCTGTTGGGCCTACAGTAGCTGTTGGGCAGAGCAGCTTGGCAGGAATTCAGTGTTATTGAAAGAAATCTCAAATACTTATTCCATCTCCTCTACTAACTTTAATCACACTATCAACATGCTGCCAGGAACGGAGCTTTGACACCAAGCCATAAACTTACACAAGCAACCATTGTTGGCATATTACTGTTGCAACACAGGTAAAGGGTAAATTCTGTTTATTTTTACCTGTTTCCATTCTATATTGGACACCAGCTAAATTATGGAAAGATATTTCCTGTACTAACGGTTAGCTTGCAGCAAATTTCATTAAGGTACTATGTCTCATTTTGCTTGGTTAATGAACTGATTAAGTTAACTTCTTCAGTTACACTGCTGTTAACTGCAAGTTTTAAATAAGAGATAGCAATACAGGAGCTTCATGTACCCTGTAAGAGTAACAGTTAGTAAAAAAGCAGATCTGTACTACAGACGTTTTACCACTAATCCGCTCATTTGTTATGCTGATAAAGAAACAAAAATCTTTCCTCAATTGCTTTATAAAATTCTGACAAGCTTATCCTAAGTAAACCAACAGCATGTCAAATATTGAAAGTAAATACTGTACAAGCTACAAAGCTAATACAAAGACCGATATGCTTTTCATGATTACTTCCGAGCTTGTTTTGGCTTTGCTTAGAATAGTAAAGCTTAAAAAGAGAGGCCTGAGAAAAGAAATTGTTGTCCAAGCTCACTTAGCCATTTTTATGTTAGCAAAATACATTTAAATCTCAGCTCTACTTCATAATACTGAACATACAACCTGGAAGTTGGAATTACAACTGTTGAGATCTTTCATTGCTAAAGCTTCAAAGTAAAGTATTCCGTAAAACAAGTTGGTTTTCCTGAAATCTATGAATGGGATTTATGGTTTTCACAGTGAATTCTCAGCTAACTATGGCTGGAACCTATTACACCTACTTTTTGGGAAAGGGCTGTGGCTGCACACTGGGATAGTTAGCATTACATTAGTCTCCGTTTTCCAAAATGATATGATACTCTCTGCAGATGGGAGAGAATTCCAGTTTGCAACTCCCTGAGCTGATGTAGTCACACAATGTAATTTCCAGTTCCACGTTCCAACAAATGAAGAAATACTGGCATTCTACCTGCCCTGAACAAAACAAGCAGAGATAGGCACTTAAGTTGAAAGTATGCAAACCTTTTCTTCCCATACCAAACCTGTAGCGGAAATTTTCCTTTTTTCTTACGTGTTTCAGCTTTCCAAAAGAATCTCAATTTAAGTCAGAAGCAACTGAGTATTGGCACAAGCCCAGCATTATTAAAAAAGAAAGGTCTTAAAAAGAAACATATTTGGCCAGTTCCTTCTCCATCTCAGAATACTGCTCTTTGAGGCGCTCCATAGCTTTCCTGTGCTCTTCATCCACCTCTGCTCGTTTCTTTTGCTGTTCTTTCAGGAATTCCTCCCAGTGGGCTCTGCGCTTCTCTTCGCAAGCCATCAGCTTGTCTGCCTGAAGCTGAGAGGAGGAAAATGAGAAGTTTTAACAATCATTTCCAGATTAAAACAGAGGGTTTAATGAGTATCAGAGAAACTGGGCTTTTACTTCAGTAAAGGAAAGTGAAACTAGCAAGAAAACGTATGAAAAGGTGAAACTAAATAGAAAAAATTATTTTTATAAAGTATAGTCAATCCAAAACAAATTATAAAATGACTATGATATTATTAATGTGATAGCATTAGCAACAATAGGTTTTTCTATGCTACAGTCTGGTGGAAAATAATTAAATAAAATAAATGGAAAGACAGTTTACAGTTTCTAGTTTGCTGCTGTTAGTTTCTAAAGATCATACTTGTTGCATTATTTGCTCCTCTGACAAGTGACAATGTTAGAAGTCCTGTAAGCAGCTGATATAAATCTGTATTATCTCACAAAGATTTTCTTTTTAAATGAACCTCTGATTTTGGGAACATGGTATTCAGTGTTTTTAGCTCCTTAGTTATAAAAAAAAAAATTAACACCCCCCCACCCCGGTAAATGGACACTGCTTTTTTTTTTTCTTTTGTTTTTCTTTTCTTGTGTTCACGCAGAAAGAAGCTGCCTACTGACACAAATAGACTCAGGGAGTCTGAAAGTAACCAAAAGAGAAATAATTTAAATAAAATGCATATAATTTTCGATTTAGTGGTCTTGAACCAAGAATCTGCATCTAGTACAGCAAGCACAGGCAGGTCTGTGTTATATATGATACAGACTAAAAATGCACCGGGAGCATTACCGTAGCTGATTTATGAGGAAAATACTAGGCCCATTATATTTCATATTTGTGAGTGCTAGACAAAATAAAATTTTAGAGAGTTGTGTATGTCCATTATTTAGGTATATATGCATGACTAGAGCTTAAAGGATCCACTTCAACAGTCAAGACAACGTTTGAGGTTTTATGTCAAATATGTGTAAATAGAATGCTTCTATGTTTCACAACAAATTATGATGGTTAATAAAACATGTATAAATTATATAGTCAGCCAAGTCTCCAACATATTGCTCCTCTTTTCTTGACATTTGCTACTTTCCCCTTGAAGGTCTCATTTGTTGAGACAGAAGTATTTTTTACATTCTTGAATACATTTTTAAAACTAGAAGCAAACCACATTTCTATTTTACCACAATGCTTATTTTCAGCACAGTCATCAGATACTAGTGTTGATGAAAAGCCTCTAACAAAAAAAGGAAAGAGTGAAATAGAATATAACAACATGGATATTCAATGTTTTTAAACCGGCAGTTTGTGTTTCTGCTTTAGCCAGCTAGCTCTCACTGTGATTAATGTCTTCCTTTACAAATAAGTTATTTTTCCCCTTATACTTTCATACTGTTTGGCTTCTGGTAAGTCTGATTCCTTTCACTCTCTTATCTTGGAAAAAAATAGAAAGCCAACAAAAAACCCAATAAATCTAGCTATCTAGTAAGAGAGATCATACACACATCCAATACATATGCCAAAATGAGCCATACTTCTGAGGATTGCTTGCATGCAGTATTAACAGTCTGGCCTCCTTATATTGTAAATGCTGAAGTCACAATAAATCTAGGCAGTAGTTCTTATATTTGCTCCATCTCTCAGCAAAAGAGAGAATTCACCCTTCTTTTATTTTCTTTTTCTCTCCTTTTTAGTATATTGGCAATGATTATTTTTTATGTACAGTACTTCTGTGTAGGAGTAAATACTATCACACAGCTTCAATAGACATCTGGCATTTTTGTCAACTAAAGGCAATGGGAACCCATTTATGTACTCTTCAACATTCTGTGTGTTGTTCTTCAAGAGCACACGTCCTGGGTTAAATACACCATTTTTGCCCTGTGCATTTTACATACATTGTAACAACCTTATGCCAAGATCCATTTTGTTTGCAACGATGCAATATCAGCTACGAACAAAACAGAATAGTGTACACTACCAGTTTGACCCGTACGCTACTTCATATGCAACGGGCTTTGAAACTGTCAGTGCATCGCAGGCTGACAGGATTACACAGCACCTACCCAAACCACACTTCAGCTAGAGTAACCTGTGCTCCTCACAACACGAATCGCTTGCAAGGAACATGAATAGCTATTTGCTATTTCTATTTTCCACTGCACCATTTCTACCCAAGGATATAAAACGATTTACATGGTAAAACAACTGAAGACATTTCTAGAACATGACATAGCTAAGTTTAGTTTATCAAAAATCTGTGGTCTAACTCCTTTCTTCTCCCAAAAAACCTCTTGCCTTCCCCTGCTCAGTCTTTAGCTTGTTCCGGCACACGAGACGTGACATTTTGAAATAAAGGGCTATTAGCAGCCAGGCTAGGTACATTGCCTAATCTATGCCTAAATGAAAATTTAAACAGTTGAGTACTGAGAAGCAATTGCTGTAAGCGCTTATTCTTTAAATATATAAATGCAAGCAGCATTCTACTGAAATAGTAACTACTTTTACAGAGCACAATTTATGTTGGAAATACATAACTCCATATAATCGCAATTTACACCTTTAACAAAGGAAAAAGTTGCAGATATGAATAAACACTTTAGAAAACAGAAAAATAAAATTAAGATATGCTAGAGCAAGCAAGTAAGAACAACAAGATATACCAACTAAAAGACATCAAGGACTTGAATAGTGTTTTCACTCTCCCACCCTGGTAATGATTTGGAAAACTCCGCTGTAGAAGCTCAGCGCCCACATTGGGCACTGCAGCTCTCCTTCTTAGAAAACAAATTAAAACCCAACTGTTCTCAGCAGCACTTCCAGATCATTAACACTGACGGCTGCTGAGTGGATATGTTTGTGTGTGTGAGACGGTCATAATCTTGAAACCAATATTCCTATTCCTACCAGACAAATAGCTGTGTGAACAGTAAAAATAACAAAGTGTGATTCTTAATGAATGCGTGCCCGAGGATACAGATCTTTCAAAGAAAGTGTATGGCGCAGCGTAAACTTGTTTCTTGTTAGAAGTTAAAGAACCCATGCAGGAGAGACCTATGAATGCTGTATCTCTGGGATAATCCTCCACGAGCACTTCAATCTTGTTAGGCATCACAGAACAGTAAGAGAGAGAAATCCCAACCAAAGACAGATTCTCCCATGCTTACATCCAACTGCAAGACCCAATCTGCAACAGACACCATCCCTGGAGCTAGGGTACTAAAAGGCTTCCTTCATCCAAGCCTTCTCCTCTGTCTAGTAACACGTGCTGCCATGGTACAGCCTTTTGCTTAGCAGAATATCACTAGCGGTCTCTTGAGGACCCAGGCTCCCATGCAGGACACCACCACCTAGCTCCAGCCACCAAAAGATTCGGTTTCTCAGCACAGAAAGATGACACCTTGAATACTCTGTTCAGTTTTGGGCTGGTGTCCAAAGAAGAGCAACGAAGCTGGTGAAGGGTCTAGAGCACAAAACTTACGAGGAGCGGCTGAGAGAACTGGGGTTGTTCAGCCTGGAGAAAAGGAAGCTGAGGGGAGACCTTATCACCCTCTACAATTACCTGAAAGGAGGTTGTAGCGAGGTGGCCGTTGGTCTCTTCTCCCAAGTGACAAGCAATAGGATGAAAGGAAACGGCCTCAAGTTGTGCCAGGGGAGGTTTAGATTTGGTATTAGGAAAAATTTCTTCACCAAAAGGGTTATCAAGCATTGGAACAGGCTGCCCAGGATGGTTGAGGCACCACCCCTGGAGGTATTTAAAAGACATGTAGATGTGGCACTTAGGGACATGGTTTAGTGGTGGACTTGGCAGCGTTATGTTTATGGTTGGATTCAATGATCTTAAAGGTCTTTTCCAAGCCAAAGGGTTCTATGATTCTATGACTTTCTCACTGTAGCTCTGCAAGTACCCTTCAGGTTTGCCCTACGTTGTGCCTTCTTGCCACAATGCTCTCCACTCCTACCACATCCTCTTCATATCCAGTGCTATTAACTTCTCTGCTTTATTCAGCTGAGCATAACACACAGGAGGAAAAACTAATGAGATCAAGACACTATACAAAAAAATATTATGCCCTAACTGTGGTTGTAGCTGTAGCACAGCTAGAAAGCACAGAGGTCCATATAGGTAGATGAAATAATCTCTCTTGTTAAATATGCCTCTGGCAGTCATGAAAAAATTTAAAATACAAAGTTTTTCAAGATGCATAGACATCTTGGCATGGATTTGTATTGGTTAAGTCAAAAGTCATTCTCAAAAAGCAAACAGTTTCCAAAAGTCAACATAATTATGCATATGAGTGATCTGTAGAGACAATACTGAGTATTTTATGCTATCAATTAATAATTTCCAAACTTACAGATTTGCAGAAAGTTTGTTTTCCAGCAAATAATACACACAGAATCTGATCGTATGTCTGGCAAATTAATTTCCAGGGTGATTTCGTAAAGGTGAGGAAAATAACATCTTCATTTTAAGGTAACAGAACTTCAGGTTATTTTCCATCAATTTATTATTTAGGAAGTGTTCCAATGTTGTATTACATTTCTCACTTCTCAAAGTCTGACTACTGAAAACCAAAGATAGAACCTCAATCAACTTAAATATTAATACAAATTGGTGCTGCTATCTTAAGTGTCAGGATCCCTAGTTAAAATCCCTGTCAAAATTAATTAAGTCTGACCCTTAAGTCAGACTTAATTATAAATTAGAAAAGAGCATCTAATAAGCCCAACACAGCCACCTCAGAAAGTTCCACTGTTTTCCTCTTCCAGTCAAGAAGTGTCAATGAAATTGTTTTGGTATTTAACTGTATAAATATAGCAGTGCATGATAACAAGACAGAAGCCAATATTATGACACCACATTCAGGCTTCAGAACAACACATTTTGTTCTTAGGTAAACCTCATGACCTTTGTAACATGGGAAAATGGCCGCATGAACTAAAGCATGCAGACAGATGTACCTGAGCCAAGAGGAAGCCTTAGGTAATTCCTGATGTTGTATGGTATAGGTAAAGTATTTAGACAGGAACCAAAACAGAGAGTCTCAATAATTAGCTATAAATTATAATGTTTTAAGCATTAGACAATCCAATGTTCCCTGCTATACTGTAGATTTTTATTTGAACCAAAAGACCATTTAACTGTCAGCAACAGTACATTATGCTTTAGGCTTTTACTATCTGTGTTACTGACTAGCACTTACTATCACCTACTGCATAGAAAAAAACATTTTTACCCCACCTGAAAAGATCTACAAGGCACTACAAATGGTATTTCCCCATGGCTGTTAATTTGGACAGATGTTTTTGTTTGTTTAATCAGAGAATCATGTCCTCACCCCCAAACACTCTTAGAACTCCAGCTCTATGCTCCTCTAAAGTTTCCAGCTCCAGACCACGCCGATACAGCTTTGCCCTGTGTTCGATTGCTGGTTATCCATTCTTTCAGCAATTCCTCTTCTCCAAACAGTATTTCAGCTGTTCTGCTAGAAGTTCCTTCAGTCACCCAAGAGAACATAAGCCATAGTAAGCTGTTAAACTTCACTTTTCACATGTAACCAGAATACTTGGCCTCAATTTCTGTCTTTCAGTATAACTTTATAAATACAAGGGTTTGGGAAACTCAAACTAAGCTTAGAATCTGTTCTACGTTTGTAATAATGCCTACTACTTTTATGAGTAATTTTTTTATAAGATACTTAGACATCACTAAATTTGGAAGATTTTCAGCTTTCATGTTCATATAAAAAGTTGAAAATAGTTTTGAGTTAAAGTTTCATCATTAGGTTTAGATATAAACCAAAGCTTGTCTAAATTACAAACATAGTTGCTGCCTTATTAATTCCTGTTCTGGGAATTCCCTTTGGTGTGTTAGCAAATTTACACATTTTGGCAGTGACGTCTTTCATATTCCTTTTATATCAACACCTACGTGCAGACATTAGTTATTTGGAAAAAATCTAATCTGATTATGAAACCACTTTTTCACTCAATAGTGCATACTGCTTGAACTTGAAAGATAGTAAAGCTTTCTTGTATACAGTACTGACTCACATGAGTTGGTTGTATTTATTTGTATCCTTGTTTTACTGCCATGGGTTATGCAAAAAATTAACATCTGTAAAAACATCAATTTTTTCAGTAAACTTTGTTTTTCATATTACTTGGGCTATTTTTGCAGAAATTAAAAAACACAAACAAACCCCAAAAACACATCAAAAAAACCCAAACCAAAAAACCCACCATTTGAGGCAGACACAGGCTTTGAGAAATGTTACCATACTAGTTCATGCTACAAGCAATTAACAGGTAAGACCATAATGGGAAGTGTTAGGTAGCTTCCAGTATAAGCCTGTACCCTTCTACATAAAAATATTTAAAATAAAAAGAAAAAAAAAAAAGAATATAGTACAGGTTTAGAAAATTTCTTGACGTCTTCTCTAGTTTCTCCCACAAGCTTAAAGTAATCCACAGCTTGAACTACTAACTAAATATTACTGATCTGGATGGGAAGACTACTCAAGGAGACAAGGGATTCCATGAATGCTTCTTTCAATCCTGTAATCACAAATTACTTTACATCCTAAGTGAGAATGTGGTAGGGACAAGATAATTTCCCTTTTGTTACTTGTCTGACATGAGTAACTGAAAGGAACCGCAAAATAACTAGTAAAGCAAATAATCTATTCAGCAGAAAATGAATTCATTTCACTGAGGGCTGCTAACACTAATCAGCTGATGCTAGATCTTACCAAAACCCCATTATTTTTTCAGAACACAGGATTTCAGAAAGAAAAGTAAGGAAAAAGTATTTCTCTTCAAGTGGCTGCACTACAAAGACAACTTTTATCTATGAAGAATTACCTACCTGTTACTACTCACATTTGGAAAGTTTCAAGCCAAAAAGTCTTACTACACAAGCTTAAAGAAATGCTACAAATCCTGAATAACTATTACTATTGCTCCATTGCATTTAAAAAAAAAAAAGTGGACACATACAGCTAATATTTTAAAAAAGAATAGTTACCATTCTTATTAAGTGACTATTCATTTTATAAGTTATACATTTTTTTATTGAAGTTTTACTTCAAAGAAACAGTAGCAGAACTATAAGAATTTCCTACTTAAGCTCTTTACCAATATCTACGCTAGTGTTAGACACAAGCAAACTTTGTCAGGGTTCAGCAGTGTGCTATTCGCACAGTACCAGTATTCAGCTGCAACTGGACTGCCCATCTTCATCGATTACAAAAAGGAAAGAAAAACATGACTATCAGCTTACATAAATCAATGCACAGCCTGTTTTGCATGATGGCTGCAGAAAAGTCTTCAGTTTTTCTAAACTAAATGATTATAAATAACATTTTGCAAGTAAAAAGATAACACAGGAACACAATCATGAAGGAGTAGTGGGAAAACATGAAACTAATTTCTTGTATAATTTTCCAAATTTTAGATTCAGAGCACATGTATTTCAAATGAGCAAAGTGTAGCCAACTGAAAAGATTCCAATGATTCACATGTTCCTATAATATAGCCCTTCATTAAAAAACCCATCCACAAGTGAAAAAAACACTTCCTTTTCAACAAGCAATATATATAATATGGTCAATGTTCTCAGCTAACTAGGAAAGATTTACATTTCCATTCTGGTAAGTTAGTAGGTGTTTTTTGTTCCACAGAAAATAATTTTTTTTTATATTTAACCTTCCCCTGTATGTGACAAACATTATAGTCTGAGCTAGGAGGGAAAATAAAGCAAAGGAAATTTAAAAAAAAAAGTTTCCATACATCAGGAGATTGTAGGAAGAGCTACTGATCCATTAACTTTGCAGTCCTAGAACATATATGCCGCTGCAGTTTGCATTTTGTAAGTGCAGAAATCACCCCAAAAGAAGTTTTACTGCAAGTATATAAAGTATAGAAAAATATGTGCTATACTAAAGGCATGTAGACTTGCTGTAGAAGCACAAGACTCTTACTTAGGTCATGTTATAAAAATCTATCCATCCATCCATCCTTTACCTTCCTCTCTTCATGCTCCCTCTCTTGGAGTCTATGGATCATACCGTTGGCAGCTTGCACTGAAATAACAAATTGCAGTAGATCAGTTTGCTATTCTAAATCAAAGAGAAACTCTTCTGAAAGGGATTTAAAAGACAGGAGGCTGTTACAAGTCAGAGATTATATGCCACTGTGTCACTTAACTCTGCACAAAAAAGATTTGTCAGTACTTGCAGAAAATGCTTTACATTGATAAGTGTATGCAGGCACATCACTGCGTTCAACCCTTGTGTGTTCTAGAAGACAAAAGGAGAGAGACAGCTAGGTCCTCTTGTGCCCATATTCCTTAGTGTTGCTGACGAGCTAGAGTGCAGTACTCAGCACCTCAGAAGACATCAAAAAACCTCCCAAGTCAATAAATAGAAACGGGTGAACAAGCTCTATGCTTTGGTTGTTGGGGTTTTTCCTTATTTTTTTCCCATCAAATGTAAAAACTGATTTAGTATAAACAATCTACATGGAGAACATCTTTATGCTGGAGTGAACCTCTTCTCTCATGAGACTGAGCCTAGAAAAACTTGTCAATGGAAATAGGAACTGTATTCCTATGCAGGTATTTTTCATTTAACACTTAATTAATGCAGAATTAAATGAACTAATTTCCCCAAAGCAGTAATTTTTCCCACTAACACATCGTACTATTGAGAAATACCTTGCTTATTTATCATCATCTTAAAGCTAGTGACTTCTCACACCAAGAGGCAGGCTCCTGCCACCCTGACGGCTTCCAGTTACAGAAGAGGTTCACTGCCCTCGTAGCTGATGAGGAGCTGGGAGCACCATGAACTGGAGCATCTGGCAGCTGAGCCCGAGCCACCCAGGACCATTACAAGACAGTGGCAAGTGACAGCTGTAGCAGACTCCCTGCGGCAGGGGACAGAGGCCCCCCACCTGTCGATATGATTTGTCACCTAGGGAAGTCTGACGCTTGCCAGGAGCTCACATCCAGGATGTTGTAGAAAGGCTGCTGAGGCTCGGACTATTACCCCTGCTGCTCTTCCATATAGACACCAGTGGTACTGCAGGGGTGACCTGAGAAATATCAGGAATGACTACAGGGATCTGGGGACAGTGGTCAAAGGCATGGGGGTCCAGGTAATCTTCTCCTCAACCTTCCTAGTGAGAGGGACTCGATGGATTTTTGGGGTTAACAGCTGGTTGCACAGTTGGTGTTGGCAGCAGCGTGTTGGTTTCTACAACCATGAGACCCATTCTGAGCATCAACAGCTGCTTGGAAGAGATGGGATCCACCCGACTAAAACAGGGTAAAGTACCTTTGCCAACAGGCTGGCCAACCTGGCAGGGACAGTTTTAAACTAGAAATTATAGGTGAGGGAGTGATTCCTCAAAAAAAGAAAGGAAGGAAGCTGGGGACAGGGTAGGCAAACCAAGGGTCTGGGATGATTGTAACAGAAGGGACATAGCACCCTTTCCAAGGATCACCTCCTCCAAGCTCAAGAAAGGTCCATCCCAGCAAGTAGGAAATCAAGCAAAGGAGGCAGGAGGCCTGCATGGATGAGCAAGGAGCTCCTAACTGAAGTCAGACTTAAAAAGGAAGTGTATAGGAGGTGGAAGCAGGGGCAGGTAACCCAGGAGGAATATAGAGTTGCTGTCCGATCATGCAGAGACAGGGTTAGAAAAGTCAAGGCTGATCTGGAGTGGAATCTGGCGAAGGATGCGAAGGGCATAAGAAAGGATTCTACAAGTATGTAAACAGCAAAAGGAAAACTAGGGAAAATGCAGGCCCTCTGCAGAATGTGGCAGGGGAGCTGGTGACAAAGAACATGGGAAAGGCTAAGGTACTCAATGCCTTCTTTGCCTTAGTCTTTACCATAAAGATCAGCCTTCAAGGAATCCCAGGCCCCTGAGACCAGAGGGAACGTCTGGAGCAAAGACGACTTACCCTCGGTGGAGGAGGACCAGGTTAGGGAGCACTTAAACAAACTGGAAATACGTTAAGTCCGGGGGCCTGACAGGTTGTGTCCACGAGTGCTGAGGGAGCTGGCTGATGTCACTGCGAGGCCACTCTCCCTCTTTGAAAGGTCACTGCGACTGGGAAAGCTTCCTGAAGACTGGACTCCTATCTTCAAGAAGGGCAAGAAGGAAGATCTGGAGAACTACTGACCAGTCAGCCCACCTCAATCCCGGGAAAGGTGATGGAAAAAATCCTCCTGGAAGCATTGCCAAACATATGAAGGAGAACAGGTGATTGGGAGTAGGCAGCAGGAATTTACAAACAGGAAATCACCCTTAACTGACCTGACAGTCTTCTACAATGCAGCGACAAGCCTGGCAGATGAAGGGAAAGTGGGCAATGTTGTTTACCTCAGCTTCAGTAAGGCTTTTCACACTGTCTCCTGTAAGATCCTCATAGACAAGCTAACAAAGTATGGGTTAGGTAAGCGGACAGTGAAGTGGATTGAAAACTGGCTGAACAGCCAAGTCTAGAGTCTGTGATCAGCATCACAAAGTCAAGTTGGAGGCAAGTCACTAGTGGTTTACCCCAGGGGTCAGCACTGTGGCTGATACTATTTAACATATTCATCAGTGACCCAGATGCTGGAGCAGAGTGCGCCCTCAGAAAGTTTGCAGACGACACAAACCTCGGAGGAGCGGCTGACAGATGATACAGTTGTGCTGCCATTCAGAGGGACCTTGAGCAACTGCAGAATTGGGCTGAGAGGAATCTCATGAAGTTCAACATGGGGAAATGACGAGTCCAGCATCTGGAGAGGAATAATCCTAGGCAGCAATACACACTGAGGACCAACAACACAGCCTTGCAGCAAAAACCAAAGGCCAACAGCATCCTGGGCTGCATTAGGAATAGCATTGCCAACAGGTCAAGGGAGGTCATCCCTCCCCTCTGCTCAGCGCTGGTCAGGCCACATGTGAGGTAGTGTGTCCACTTCTGGGCTCCCAGTAAAAAAAAGAGATGGACTGGCAAGTCCAGGACGTGGCCACAAAGATGATTAAGGGACTGGAGCATCTTTCAGATGAGGAGGAGCTGAGAGAGCTGGGACTGTTCAGCCTGGAGAAAAGAAGGCCTGGGGGGGATCTCATCAAGGTGAGTAAATATCTGATTGAAGGGAATGAAGACGAGGGAGCCAGACTCTCCTCTATAGTGCTCACTGACAGGACAAGAGGTCACAAACTGAAACACATGAGATTCCATCTGAGCACAAGAAAACTTTTTTCCTGTGAGGGTGGTCAAACACTGGCACAGGTTGCCCAGAGAGGTTGTGGAGTCTCCATCTGTAGAGGTATTCAAAACGCAACTGTACACAGCCCTGGGCAACTGGCTCTAGCTGCTCCTGCTTGAGCAGGGAGGTTGGACAAAATGCCCTCCAGAGGTCCCTTCCCACCTCGACTGTTCTGTGATTCTGTTACTAATGATGTATTGCGCAGCTGACCATTAGAAAGTCAGGGAGTAATATCAAAGGTTCACTCCATTTAGAAGGTATTAGAACATATGCCTTATTTGCATGACTGCATTTTAAGTTTCAAATATCCTGCAATCCTTTTGTGCGTATAGCATTATCTACCATTTGTTATTATTTATATGGCGTCTGACATATGCAGAAATTAAATACATGAAATTAAATGCTTATACAACATGCTACACATAAAATATAACAAAACCCACACCGGTATGTTTCAACTGCATGAATCTGGCAGCTAAAGCTATATAACCACATTCCCTTGAAACATCTTTTTGAGAAGCTATCCTGCTGAACGAGTAAGAAAAAATAAATGATACTGAAAAATTAGTACAACAAATTTTAAAGTTTCTTTTAAAATCTTAGCAATAAAAAAATATATTAGATGGTTATAATGATGAAACTAGGATTAGCATACAACAATTATTACTGCTACCCCTATTTGTGACCGAAGATAATAATAATAGCACATTTCATAGCTATACAGCAGCAAGCTTCGTTTTAAATCATGGGGGGACAGTATTATGGTCGCCCGTGGGAAAATTAAGGAACTTGAAGGTCACACCACAGCATGCTTGCAACAAACCAGAAAACTGAAATTCTGTCCATGGCTTTAGCCAACATGGAGCACTAGCCTATTTCTAAGTGAGTAGCAAAAGATTGAGCTGACATAGTTGCCACTTAAATCAACAAAAAACTTTAATGTAACCTTAGCAAGAGCTGTGTTGGCTAGACAATAAATATCAAAAAATGTCCCTGTTGTTTCCCTTTTAAAATCTCACAGAAACAAGAACAAAGCACATAAATGGTAGAAAATTTATCCAAGGATGGCAGTTTTTCCACAAATCGTATTTTGAATCCAAACTATTTAAATTACTCCTCAAAATGATGCAACAAGGGAAATAAGAAGGAACGTGCTTACATCTCTCGAATGCTTCATTCAAATTGTCACGCATTGCCTGCTCACACTTAGGAAGAACATGTTCATTTGTTTCAAAGATTGTGTTCTTTAGATTTTCAAGTACTCGTAGTTCTCGGAGACCACGTTTTTCCTGCCAGAAGAATTAAAAGAAAATGAGTGGCCAACAAGGAATTCTGCTTTCCAAAATAAGATGATTTCCCAGTTGATAAACTAATACCTTTATCTCAAAGATTATACCATTGTCTATTACAGTGTTACTCTACTTATTTAGCACAATTGATAAAATTAGTTTTGTGAAAACAAAGAGTAATGCTTCATTCTTCACACTAGGATACAGGAATACTTTGAATGACACTTCTGGCCCTTGTGATATAAGTTAGTATTTACTAATGAAAACATTGTGTGGAAAAATGTGTTGGTTTGTATAGATAATTTACAGCATATCAAAAACAACAGAGAGAAACAGACCTTGAAAGCATTGCATTTTTATAACTCAACTGTTACAGAAAAATAACATAGCAGTGATTTTGCTTGCCTGATGTCTGACCTTCCAGATTTAGCACAGTATGAGGTTAAAACAATGCAAGTAAAACTGTTTTTACTGAAGCAAAGCAATGAAGTCAAGCCTAAAAAATAACATAACACAGCTGACTAAAGAGGCAGCGCTTCTTCTGGCTCAATGCTGATCATGATTAACTACAAGAACAACCATCTCTTGCTTTATTGTTTACATTAAAAAAAAAAAGCTCTCTTTCCAAAGCCACAGCACTACTGCCACTCTGAATTTCACCTGCACTTTCTTTTAGACAGTGAAAAGGATTCTGAAATGTGCTCCAGGCTGCCGCCTGCCCCCGTCCCCCTTTTTCCCCTCTTCAGAGTTATGAGTTGCACACAAGCATTCCTGTACTGAAAGTTGCTAATCATAAAGCAATTTTAGATAATCAAAAAACACTAAATCACAGGAAGTGGGCAATTGGATCACCTTACCCATTTTAAAACTTCAGAAACAGAGGCACAGACAAGTAAAGTCCCTTAATTAAACAGGTTCCAGACTTCCTGAATGCAAATCTACTTTCTTTACACACTAGATGCTAATCATTGAAAGAAGCAGCTTATATCCTAATACAACCAAAACGTATCTGATATCTCAAAGGTAGAAACAAGTGTAGTCTTTGGAAGAAATTCTGAGTTGCAAAAACGTAAATAATCCTCTGCTTTGCTATTTGCCCCATAAAAGTATAAACCAGCAACTAAATTTCAAGAAAAGATCTAAGAATATACAAAATTTGTCTAAGAAACAGAACAAGGCTTTGAGTGCAATGATAGAAATATACGAATTATAAAGATATGAGTCACAATTTTGTAATTGAGTTTAAAACTTTCCTTCCTATGAAAAGCCACGTAAAACTATTTACTGTAACCTTTAACTTATTTAGGGAAGGCAAAGAAAAGAAATCATTCCTTATGACTCTCAAGCCCATACGATACACATCTCGTGAGAGTTTAGTTCACAAACTTATTTTTCTAAACCAGTATAGAGACAAAATAGACCCGGTTGAAATATTAGCTACAGTGGCGGGGAAGACATTTTAATGCCATTTTTTTAAAACCAGCTCTGCACACTACAAGTTTGAGGTATAACTGTATTTTCAGGACTCATTTTGAGATTTTAAAATCCCACATTCTTTAAGAATTAAAATCTACCCAGAAATAGCCTTTTGTTGACACAAGATTCTACTTTTCTAAACTTCTGCTGCCATCTTGTGGAAACTGTTACACTTTCTAAGAAAAGCTGCATATAAATACTTTCGGACCTTTAGTACTTTAGCCTTATTTGCAGACAATCAGGTAACAGTCATTCAATTTTTTATGATTTTTTGTACTTTGCATGAAATGTTGCTCTTCTCTTCCAGAAATATTACTTTCTTTCATGGAACGAAAAAGTAAGGAAAAATTAAATTACAACTGTGCTAGCTGAATCCAGCTGAGGCACAAAGCAGTTTCTTAATCAGATGTAAACCTATACCGGCCAACAGTATTTTCCTTGAAACAACAAGACTTCTCTAGGATGTTAGGACTACATCATTCTCCCACATCAATATCCCTAGCAGTCTTTTGCAGGAAAAATATTTATGCTTCTTTCAAAACATTTTAAATAAAAAGACCTTAATTACTGCACTGTTTACTAAAGATACATATACTATAGGTCTGTTAGTTATTTTGGACAAGAAATACACGGCAAGTCTGTGTTTCTTTTACAAGAAAATTACATGCATACATATCATAGTCTCTAAAAAGATGTTAAAACTGTTTAAAGTCTCAGACTCTGAAGGTTACAGTACCAAATAATATACAAATACTTACTTCAAATTCTTTAACAAAGTAACGTATTTCTCCCTGAATTACTGGTCTGTGATCCAGTAGTCTTGAATAGATTTCCCCAACATCTAGAAGATTGATGAAAGTCAGACTTTTAGTTTTTCTCTCACACTTCATACTAGACTACACAACACAAGGTATCACACCATACGTCAATGCAAGAGGCATGACTGCTCACCAAATACATACAAAATCAAGAGCACCAGAAAAACATTTGTAGGCTGTCCTATCTATTCAGCAAACCACCAACTTAGATAAAATGCAATGAATCAATATTCCAGGTGCCACAGACACCTTTCTGTGAAGGTGAATGTTCTTGTCTGCCTCTCAGCACCCTCTGTTTCAACCCTCCTCAGTACAGCGTCCATATCTGACTGTTAACGGTGGTAAAAATCTGATGCAGGGCAGAACTAAAGGCTGCAGCTCAACAGAGATTCACAGCTTAAGATGTGGAAGTTTTCTGCAGGGAGACCCAAGAGCAGATCTCACTACAAAGGAAAACTGTTAGCATTTTCTTGTATTGCAGGGCCAAAGACTTGAAACTTACTCTTGAAGAAGAGTATTTACAACATAAATGTGTATGAGAAATAAGCTTGGCTGTCCTGCCCATTAAATTTAAAAGCCCTCTGAGAGCATAGCAAGTGAAGACTATTTCAAGAAATACACAGCGCGGTTCCACCGAGCACTTTAAACTGATACTGAACTGGCACTGCCATCCAAAGGAAGAGTCCTACTTTTTCTCCTGCCGGAGCTGCCTTGCGGCTCTCCCTCCATTTCTTCAACGACCTGAATCCCACCCCATTAAAAAACCAAAAAGTGCAGAGTGATTATTTCAAATTTGGGGAATGACATGATTGCAGGAAACACAAGCATAGGCTAAACCAGTTCCAAGTTCAAACGCTTCTGTGTACGGACTGACTAGGACAAAACGCGGGTGTCTTACAAAAGTAGGAGCTTCCCAGCAAGCTTAATGCCAGCGGCAGATTCAGCGTCCCAAAATAAAGCCACGCAGCTGCCCGAGCCTCAGCCTCCAAGCGAGGAGAGCCAGCTAAGCCCCCCAGGTGCCCGACTCCAAACCCCGGCACGTCTCATGGAACCGCAGCGGGCGGGGAAGCGGCCGAGGAGACGCTTAACGCACGTCTCGGCAGAGGCGCGCCGCTTCCCCCCAGGCCCCGCCGCCCCGGCAGGGCCGCGCGCCGCCCCCCTGAGGGTCCGCGGCCCCTCAACGGCCCAGGCGCCGGCGTCCCCGCCGCCCCGCTGTACGCAGCGGGCTCGGCCACCACCGGGACGCAGTACCGAGCTGGGCCGGTCCCGCTCCTCACCCTTTATGATGGGCTGAATCGGGGACCCGGCCGCCAGCGCCTCCCGCTTCCTGTCGCCGGGCGGCGGGGCCGCCCCGCTGCGGCCGGGGGACGCGGGGCCACCCCCGCTCATGGCGCCCCGCTCCGGCGGGGCAGCCCGCCGCTTCCCCGCCCGCTGCACTTCCGCCTCGCACGGGTGCCGCGCCGTGAGGTCATCGCCGCGCGCCGGCGGCCGTTGCCGCGGTAACGGCGGCGGGCGGGCCTGCCCCGGCCCGCTGCCGCCCCCGGGCCGGTGCGGGCACCGGCCTCCCCCGGCGGCGCCCGCTGGTCGCCCCTCGGCTGGGCCGAGGAGAAGGGATTTCGCACGGAAGGAGGCTGCCGCCGCCGCCGCCGCCGCCGCCTGGGGGCCCGGCCCGGGCACACGCACCGGGGACGTCTGCAGGGCAGAACCCAGCGCGGGGCTTCCTCCGGGCCCAGCGCCCCGCAGTGCTGGGAAAGCGGGACAAACGGAACCCACCCAAAGCCCAGGGCTGGCTTGGGCTCTAGGAGAAGAGACAAGCGCTCAGATACATCAGTTTGCTTCTGGGAGTGGCAGACACGGATAGCAAACGGTCGGACGTGTGCTCTACAGAAATCAAGAGCAGTGGTCTCTTTCGTAACTACTTAAAAAAAAAGGACTTCAAATCCCTACACATTTCTTTTAAAACCATTTGAGAGTGTCAGGATATTTTCAATATACTTCCCCCCCTTAGAAATTACAGTATATTTCCTCTGTTTTGTTTTGGTTTTTTTTTTTTTCATGCTACATATACTCAATATCTTTTCGAACCTCTTGATCCTTGTTCAGGTCACTGCAACTATAGTTTGTTTTCTTGCACATCCTTTTTACTTCAATACCTACCGCACTGCTCGGCCTCTTTGTACGGCCAATGAAGGAAGAACCGGACCACAAATTGGTCTGCTGCAACCTACAGTGTCCTGACCTGGAATACCTGAAAGGAGCCAGTTTAGCTGCAACAATTACTATTTTATTAGTGGAAAACAGGACTAGTATATATTTCTTTGTTAGAAATTAGTTCTGCCCATGTTCTACTCTGCATAGCTTTTATAAATAGGAGCAATTGCCTGGCTGAGGGGGGAAAAAAAAAAAAACCACGACTTTTTTCTTCTTTTACTGTGTGAAGCTATTACAAGACACAAAAAAGATGCTATTATTAAATTCTGTGTCTCACCATCAAAGCTCAGAAACTGCTCACTGAAATCACTATATTTTTTTTGACAATACATTTAATCTTCTAAACACAGCCTTGAAAATGAGTGATTTGGTTTGTTGAAACAATCTCCCCCCAAAATCAGCCCAAATACACTTCAAATCTTTAATAATAAAATTAATCTTACATTGGGAAGCATTCAATACTTCAACTAAAGTTATTATTAAAGTCAGCATAAATATACAATCTAAAATAGTTTCACTCCTTCACTGTTACACAGTCTGTAAAAATAGGCAATAATTAGCAGAGATAAAAATAATTATTAAAAAATACTGTTCCCTTTCACACATTTTTTTTTTCCTCCCAAAGTAACCATCTCTTGCAACCTATAGATTAGTATTTGTATTTTTCCACGTGGATACAAGGCACGTAAGCACTTGACAATCACCAGTAAATTACATTAGTGCTCATATATTAATAATATCTGGAGGATATTCCAGCTGGCTTGATGATCACTAACAATTAGGCATAGAATTGTTCAAATGTTAATTTTATCCCCTTCCAGTCTAGCTGCCATCCTTTCCTAGTCTCTCTCTCAGAGGAGTTATTTTCCCCTCTAAGCCCTATGTGCCAGCTATCTTTTTATTTGCTAAGCAGGAAATCCTGTAGTTAAGGGGATTTATTACTACAGCATTTCTAGGAAAGAGTTTTTACATCATGAATAATGTCAGGTTTGGAATTGCAGGACTGCAACAAGGGCAAATCCTGTGACAGATAAGTGCATCGGTTTCTAGGACTACTGTCCTGAAACCGTTTCTCCTCTTTGTTTGAATACTGTTTGGGTTTTTTTAAAGAATATGCTTTATTTACTGCATTTATGCCTGGTTTTTTTTCCCCCCGTTTACTCTCACTGCCCCGTCAAGCTTATTCTCAAAACATATTTTAAAAAAAATTAAGGAGGACTTAAAGAGGTGATGGCTATAAAAAGACAATACTTGTGGAGCCCCTGAGCTGTCAGTTTGTAGGAAGTAGTCATCAAGTCACAAAAATATGGAAATAGCTGTGGCTTGGAGCATGAAAATCAACATATGTAGTCATCATGTATTTTTTTGGAAGAGAGGCTAAACAACCTCTGTCACTTTTGCCGTGCAATGGAACCCGCTTTCTCTTTTAGGGATCACCCTGCCACTTCCCATTAGCATTAGCAGCACTCCGAATTGCAGAATCTTCAGATGAACGTGCCGAGTCCTGTCATTTCCCCCACGGGCTGTCTAGCGATGATAATCCACTAAAGGATTGTTTCATCCAAGTGGCGGTGTACGAGTCAAATGCCGGCAACAGGCAGGGAAACCCAAACCTGTTGAGGCAGACGTCTGCCGAGACGGGAGGAATCGGAGCGACGGCCCTTAAGAGGGCGAGGCGGGGGACATACTTTGCGCCAGCAGAATAAGTCCATGGGCTGCACCCGTGATGGGAGACCGAGACCGCCATCGTGATGGCTGGAAGTTTGCGGGCCGCGATGCCGATGCTGGCCAAAGCAGGCCTGGGGCTGCGCTGTTTGGAGGAGTGCCTTGTCAGATTAGCCGTGCAGCTACTGTATTTGATGCTCAACCTGGACAGACAGGCCTGCCAGGCAGAAACTGCTCAGGCAGATGATGCTAGGGAGGACAAAAATTATCCACCGCA
This sequence comes from Gavia stellata, assembly GCF_030936135.1. Taxonomy (NCBI): domain Eukaryota; kingdom Metazoa; phylum Chordata; class Aves; order Gaviiformes; family Gaviidae; genus Gavia; species Gavia stellata. The sequence goes on along the minus strand of NC_082596.1, from coordinate 100,413,350 downwards.
AGACTAAGAAGACAGATGACACCCAGCAGGAACAGCAAGCCAAATCTGCAGAATCCACAATGCAGCTGGCTAGCCCGAGGCTACCTGCCTCTCTGAAGTGGAATAGACATCACCGACGAACTGTCAAATTAGATCACCAGCCTGGAAATGCTGAAAGAGATTTAGTTCTTCCAACAGAGAACGAAAAGTTTAATGGACGAAAATCTTCCTAAAGGGGCCAAGGTAGCATGGGAGGGGAAAGGGGAATCCTTCAGATGCAGCAACAACGAAAAATTACTCACCTCCTGCCTGCCTGCAGAGTGAGAGATGGGACGCGGGGTGTTCTGCAGCAGCCACAGTCACTGTAGTCACTACCAGCGCGGAAAATAAAGGCCACGCCTGCAGGAACGTGCACAGAGCAGCAACAAGTAACCATTGCTACAAAATCAATCTCCCCCCCGAAATCTGTGATATCTTTGTATGTCGCCCTGGAGCTGGACTCTGAAGTACTATAAATCTAATATTTGAGACATGCGGCAGTGGGATACAAAGACCCAACCCGCATCCGAAAGCTCGGCGTAGAAGGGTTGCATGATCCATCTCCCCTCACACGTCTTTTACAATACAGTTCAAACACAAAAAAATGTGCAAAATACAATTCAGTTTCAATAAATCCACAACAAAAATTAGGATTACCAAATGAGTAAGCATGTGCTCAGGTGTATGGTGAATACGAAACCTGGTGTTTCCGTTAGGGACAGCAGCCGCATGATCTAATTATAGATGCAAAGAAGAAATACTGCTCTTAGGGGGAAAATATTAACTGTATTAATCCATTAAGCAGCTGCATCATTGCAATTACACTTTGAAGTAAAAGACCGTGAAACACACCAAAGATTAGAAGTGATAAAATTGAAAATCAAAAGAAAAAAAAAATCAAATAGACCTACAGATCCCTCTTCCTAGCAAAAAATAGAGGTAAAAAAAAATTACATACATGAACCAGACCTCTGAATAAAGAGCTTACACTGGATTTCTTGATAATGATTTCATAGGTGTTACCTATTCCTTTATTGTCATCTCTCTCAGCTAATCTCTTAAGTACCTTGTCCTTGTCTCTTCCAAATCCACAGTACTGAGGAGCAGTTTTAATCATCTATTGCTTTTTAACCAAGAGGAGAATAAAGATGCCCAAGTTCTAGAGCTCTCATCTGTAATGTTACTTGGGTGTATTTTATTTCATGGACAAAACCATGTTAACTTTTCTAAGTCACATTTTCATATAAAATAGTTAATATACATGAGTGTCTTACTTGAACTGCAAAGTACTCATGTCCATCTTAAACGTTAGTCTCAACTCGCTGCGAATAACCCAGGATCCACACCCATGCTGAAGAGTCTAGATTACTGTTCCATCAGCTATGATTACCATTGAAATAGTGTGTGTGAGAGAGAAAGAAAGAGAAGTTGAAGAATTATTTTATCAAGATATTTCAATGAGCTATAACACCTATTGGGAGGTTTAAGATTTACCTTACAAAAACTAAGTTCCCCATTTCTAGGCCTATGGTCTTCCAAAGATGCAGATGGTAGTAAGAAACTCCTGGGAGAAGGGCTACTTCAGTTTAAAAATAATTTGAAGACGGTGCAGTAGAGTATAGAGAAGGATTATAAGAAAAAAAGATTAAAGGGATGTGGAAATACCACCTCTTACAGGCAAACAGCTAAGACGCTAGCTAGGAGACTTCACTATCCAGATGTTATGCATTCTACCCAGAGAATCTCTGGCAATTCAATCGGTGGAAACCTCTTGAAAGCAAGTACTTACTGTGGGTGGGCAGTGAAGAAAGGTAACAAAACTTGCTTGATTTGACTTTGCTTGAATTAAAACATTGCTAACCAGAAGTGGTACCCCCTAACTTGGCTTCTGTGTGGAAAGCTGGGATGCCAACCTGGTAGGCAAATCACTGATGACTCAAAAGGAACCCGACAAAAAGCATGTTATACATTTAAGCTATCATAAAAAAATTCTTTACAGTTTTGCTGCTGAAAAGCCTACACTTAAGTTCCATCTGAATGGTCAGGTTTTCTTAGTACCCAGGTCTAAACTGGAACTAGTTTTTTTTGTTCAGTGTAACAAAGATCTCAAATTTCTCATTCCTACTCACTCTTCTCTAATCCCGTAGTAAACCTGGATTTTTCTGTATGTCACTGTTGCACAGTTGTAAGTCTCAGTGCAAGAACTGCCCCTAGAGACTTCTGAAGTCAACGTGAACTCTGACAGCTCACTTGAAAATGAAGCTACACATACAAAGATGACTAAAAATCATCAGCTCGTTTCTAACATACCCAATGCAATACTTGAACATCTGTTTCAACCTGGCTTGTCTGCAAGCAGCGGTCATCTTTGCATCAAGGGCAAAAAGACAAGTCGAAGTGGTAACTGTAAGATTTCACTGAACACTTACAATTATCATATTTATTTCACTGTTGAATTTTTCAGTTGCTGAAAGGTTGTCATGAAGCACTATCTCACCATATGGCAACAACCTCAAGTCCTAGAGGCACATACTTAAAAGACCATAACATGTCAGACCCCTTGAATAAATTAGATAGAACAATTATGCAAAATAATAATACTGCAATGATGAGAAACATTAACAAATGAAAGCGTCACTATTCATGAAATGCTGTGAAAATAAATTCCACACATCACTCTGGTCATCATCATCATCAAACTGCGAGGCAACGAAAGTAAAACATCACAGTATTTACTGTGCCCTTCAGCAACTGAAATTTTAAGAAAGGAGAAGGGGGTTGCAAGGGAGGAAAGTCACTTTTACTAATGTTCAGTGAAAGTACAATAAAATATTACAGAAACAGAAAGACAAGCAGTAGTAGCTTTAGAAGCAGCAGAACGTTTACCCACACACACTCTTTATACAGACTATCAACGTCAATTTGAGAGCCCACGTACGCTATACTTCATCTGTAAACAATATGAAGCATCATCTTCAAAAAAAATGTACCTCATACAATCTCAGATAGACCAAGCTACATTTTTATGATTTTTCAGGAGTTTGGTGGTTTTTTTGGTGGGCTTTTTTTTTTTTCAGATTTAGTTGTCCTTGATGATCAAAAGGCATTAAAGAGGGAGAGGGGAGGAAATCAATACCATCTGGTTTTCCCAGTCATCTCTCTAAAGGCAAAGTCTCAATTCATCCTTTTTTGCTTTTAACCCTCTACCCCCTTAAGTTTCTCCATGCAGGGGAAAGAAAATTGAAATGCTCAAGCTAACATATGACAATGACCAGATGCCTTTCAGACAGTATAGAGTTAAATTTTACTAATCCACTTCTAAACACTTCATCTTTGTTAGCTGAACTTTTTTCTTTTTTTTTTTAAAAAAAAAAAAAAAACATTTCAGCAGCAAGTTACACTTCTGTTCTACACCAGAGAAAATAAAACTGGCACAAGAGGCTAGGGGATACTGCAGCAGTAGCATGTAGCCACCTAGAGAAATCCCAACACTTGGAAACAGCAGCTGTTTGGGATTTAAAAAAAAAAGACACTTTGTAACATCAATCCTACAAAACTTGCCTGAAAAGACAACAGTATTGTTTTCAACAACATTTTTTAGTTCTGGTTCCATTTCAGTGTTCTTAGCTGTAATGTAAGCTGTTATTTCCATAGATGAAGACTTACACATACACTTTACAAAACTGAAATCATTCTCATTTGCAATAACATATCTAAAACCAAACAATGTGTAAGATGAATATGAAACTTCCCCAAATCCTGACCAAATGCATGGATGATTCCCACTGATGCTCCCCTCCCGGAACAGAAAATGGTTCATTACAGTAGAATTTAGTAGACGTGCAGGTATTTTTCCAAGTCTCATCATGACTTGCTCCCAACCATAAGTGGGGGGAAAAAAAAAGCAAACCCACTTATATACATACTACTAGGTAATAAATGTTTGAATAAATTGGGAATTAAAAGTGCAAGTGCTGACAGTAAAAACCTGAAGCCCTCAGGTAGTCAAATATGAGAAGTTTAGAGTATGAAGTTTCTAATGTACATCTGCACTAAAGCCCACTCCACAATTCTTGAACAGATCAAGACTTCAGTGAGATCTTCACAATTAAGTACACAAGGCCTGCTTCTAAATAGCAAGGAACAAGAGTAACAGGAGAAAGGGTAGAAGCTGAGAATTAAGCCCCCTGGGAAACGATGAAAACTTTTTTAAACCAAACCAGAATATTTTCATTTTTAACAAGACGACATTCCTAAAAGTAACACTGTGTGCCTGTAAACCCTCTGAAGAAATTACGTATATACAGAAAACACCTATTAGAGAGCCTGCAATTGTCCAAGTTAAGCTTATTCATGCAATTTTCATCTGTCCTTTTATGTGTTAGGATGTATTTTAATTACCTTATCTCATTATCTACCTACTTCTTTAAGACCTTGTAACACTTGAAACACTCAAACAGCTATCCAAGATATAAAGGTATCTACCTTACTGGGTGGGAGGCTCCTAAAGCATCACACAAGTTAAGTACAACTGCGAAGTTGTTTGCTGAACACTGCTGTAGAAACCAACATAGAAGTTTATCAATTAAAATATCAAAATATTTTTGTATTTCTTTCAATGTTTTAGAAGAAGTGTTAACTGTATTGTGCAGAAGGTGATTACCCAATACAGATTATCCCTAGGGCATTATGTTAGCACTTTTAAATTTGTTAAAAATAAAAATGGAGGGACCACATTCTACAGTGAAATGACCTGATTCAACAATAGTGTCTTTGGTTTTAAAACAAACTTTGAGGCATTGAGAGTGAACTTGACAGACTAGCTCATTATTATCCTAAGCTGAGGGTTGGTTTTGGTTGGTTTTTTTAGGATCTTGAAACTTGCGTGTGGAAATACCATTATCAAGTAAGACATGCAAAATCTTGAAAAATGATAGCTTTGTTACCCAGTTTGAAAGAAAATGCTTCTAGAATCAAAATAAAAGTCCACATTACACAAAATGAAGTAGTAAGTAAACTAACCTTTTAAAATCCTCATTTTCTTTACTGAAAAAAACCCTAAAAAGTTTCACAGCCAAATTAAGACTACAGTTTTAAAATAATTTATTCAGTCACATAAATATTTTGTAACATTTGCATGTTCCCTTTTTCACATCCTTGGCACACAATATAGCTCTTAACTTTTACAAAACTAGTGTAAACATCCATGGAAAATAAAATGAAAGCGGGACATATGTAAAAATTCAATAAATAGCAAAAGGAGTGAATAATTGAAGGAAAATAAGTAATTCTTTCCTACAAAGACCATGTAATTACAGTTGAATGTTTAACTGAAAGAACTTTTCATTTTTAAAAAATAGTGAATTAAAACTCAATTTCCATCTTTCTGCCATTGTTGCATTTAATCAGATACATGATACAATTCTTTAACTAGTTCAAATTCTTGAATGAACAATAGCAATTCAATGCAATTGTATGATTTGAGGCATCAACAGTTTTGGTTCACATACAGAAGGTTACAAACCAGTATATGCAAGTTAGTGGTTTTGGACAGTATAACTTCTAAACTCCTAAACTCCCTTCCAACATGACATTAAGATTTTCCTTAATGAGCGTTAGTGTATAATCTGTTCTTGATAAAGATGACATTAGGCAGATGTTGTCGGACACCTGGATAATGCTGAATGTGGTTGAACCAACGAGACACGTTAAGGTATTGCTCCTTTTCTTGCACTGTGAGGTCCACCTGCATGGGGAAGAAATACAAGGTACCGATAATACAAGGCACTGCATCATTTTTGTCATAATGTGGTAAGGTAAAATAAAGGGGGTAGTTTTACAGCGGATTTCAACTCACATAAAATGTTGTTACAGTCCAGCAGTATTCTATCTTAATGTCACATATTAAAATTCACAGCCAAAATATTTATTTATTTCTAATTTACTCAAATGAACAGACCTGGAGGGTGGAATATACATATGTATGATAGAGAGGGGGAAAAAGGGCATTAGCTTGCTTGAATTTAATGCATCTATCTATTCATGGGGCTAGCATATAGTATTGGGAGGGGTGGGGAGGAGTTCCACAACACACACAAGTCTTTCATGTTAATCTAGCAGGTAGTCTTGCCTCACAGGCAAATTGACTGCTTTGTATTTCAAGGTGTATTATAAGTATAGGAGTAAGTTTTTTTCAGGCAATTTCAGACAGGATAGAAAAATTGAAAGTTGTTTTCCATTTTGAGCAATAGTCATACAGTAGTTACTAAGAAACAGCATAGCTTAACACTTAACTGTTCAGTATGTGCTAGCTCACATTATTAAGATAGCAATGGCATGATTCAAATTACTACAGTAAAAAAACTGGAACCTGTCCATACTTCATAAACATATTTAAAGTACTATCACTTACTCCTACAGTTTGAGGTCCTGTTGGTCACCAGAGTTCTTAAGTCAACAGCAGTCACTTGCTTATTTTAACCCAGATCTTAACAGCTGCGAAATCAGTCAGGAAGAAGCCTCCAACTATCATATTCCTTGCCACCAGAATTGTGGCTAAGATTAACAAAGAGCTTCAAGCCTACCTTTACTTTTATCAGAGGACTGGCTCAGATAGTCATCTGCAATTACAGATCTTAACTATACCTTTCAAAGTCTTTTAAGTTCAAGTCAGCAACATCCTCAAAGCTTCACTACAAGTCTTTTATTACTTCAGAGTTTTTCAAGCCAGCTGTACAAGAACTATTCCCATCCTGTATCACCTGTATTACTGTTCCTTGATTAGCAGTTCTAGGTCTCCTCATTCCTCTGTAATGAAGTTAGCTTATCAGGTTAGACAATCTGTTTCCTCACATTAACCTACTACAACTGAATTACAAATGGGGTAGTCCTGAAAACAGACTACAAAAACTGCATCAGGAACAAAATGTGTCTTCATATCAACTACCCTTTCTTATCTCACCAATACTTAAACCAATCAGTGCAGGATTCACCTCACTTCATTTTCAGTTAGCTAAGTTAGCCATCAAGCTTAACCTGGTCATCTTGACAACACCTGCGGTCAATGAAAAAGGACACATCTGCAGAGGACAGTTTTAACAGAGAAATCACTAGCTAGACATGCCTAATATTTTTCATGTTTAGACTTTTAAAGCTAACCAAGGTTATTCCCCTTCTCAAAAGCTAAACAGATGGCATATTCCTTATGCATTGTTCTACAAACACCAGATTTCATGGATAACGCAGGTTCATTGCAAATTTGATCTTGGGCACCCGACAGCTGGAAACAAATATGTTCCACAAACTTTAAATCACAGAAGAGCTATACATACTCATTTACTCAGCTCTACAAGTGAAAAGCTGGTGTTCAAAACTAAGTCTCATGTTAAATTTCACCTTGTGACACACCAGCCCTTTCATTTCAAGAGCTGTCTATAACATTTGCTGCTTCTCCTTACTGTTCTCTCACACAGCCCAGCACTTGGCTTAGAATTGGAAAGCTTTAAACATGTAGAGGTAAAAAGAAAATAAGGGTATGTACTATAAGATGAACTACTGGAAAAATACTGAGGAAGAAGAATTTCAAGGAGCTGCAGGAAGGAATTCTAAACTAATGCCACATAGCATTAAAGCTCTATTAACAGCAAGTTAAAAGCATAGTAACCGCAGCAACAACAGAAAAGCGGGTATCTTGCAGCTGTGCTTAAACCCAAGTAGTTCTTCCTACAGGACTCACCAGCCAGAATACAAGCATAGCGCTGCACACGCATTTCCATAACAAATTCCGCAATTTTGAACTGTCACAACCCCCAGTTCAGGCAGTACAAGAAAATCTGCTTTTCTTACTGCTGGCATGGAAATGAAAAGACTATTCAAAAAGCTGTATAGTCTGATAGAAGTGCACAGACAAATCAATTAAAACACAAGGACGTATGTTTCTAGCTCAGCAAAAATAGTAAGAGAGTTAATCAGCATTAGCCAAGTGAAAGACAATAACACTCTTAAGGGGAAAAACTCCAGAATTTTTAAAGGCATTACAAACAAAAAGTGGAAGCTATTAAAATGTAACACTGAGTGCCTCACAAATTGCCCAAGCTTCTACAAGTACAGTATATTCAGGACAAAAATACCCTGCAGTACCATTTAGGAGAAGATGCTTTTGACCACCTGCAGTTAGTTATAATTAATGGTAGTTGGAAGCTGGTGCTTGGTATGAATCTGTAGAACAAAGCAACAAAGAGCATGAAAAGAGCAACATGTGTACTGTAAGGCCATCTAAAAATCACCGAAAGTGAAGAAAAATATTTAAGTATGAGCAGATACCAAAACCACTGTCACTAAGTTCCGTGTGTTGTACACTTGAAGTCATAATACCCTTTTTCAAAGTCTGTAATGGGTAAGCACTTGGTTATGAAAATGCTGAACTATACTTCAGATTTTGCAGCAAATACAGTATCTCCTCCCCATAATTTTATACTGATAATTCTCAATCTTCACATTTCTCTGATGTAAATCAAAAATAAGGTCTGGAAAACTAGTCCTCCTCCATTCCGTCAGCGCAGTGAAAAAACATCTGAAGGGCAAAAGAGACAGCTACTCTAATAACAAAAACCCTTTTTGTACTCTAGGCACAACAAGCAAGATATTTTTACTTATTTACATAATGTACTCTATCAGTGAGATATATTAAAAAGCACTTTGTGGCATGCTCTACTTTTTACTTGGAACATAACTCTTAGGTTAATTGTTTAGAGATCACTTCCATGGCATTTTTTACAACATTTTGTTAGATGGGTATTTTCTGTTCTTCCTCATTAAATTAGATAATTCCCCCAAGTTAAGAAAGGCTGCTCTTCTGCTGTTAAAATAATTATTTGCTATTAAAGCAATTATTTTAATAGCAAAGAAGCAGACACTCAATTTGACAGGCCTTTTTTTTTTATGTCATGGAAAAAAAAAGCCTTAACTCTTCTACCGCAAAGCTCACCAAGGGTAACTAAGGTGGTCATCATACAATGCAACTAGGAGAGTTTCTACAAGGGCTATAAATACCCAAGCTTTAATTATATTTACTTTCAGCAGCATTGGGGATGCAGGCATAAATTCCCATCCACACTGCATGTGCACGGGAAGTCTAAAAATACCTGCCTACATCTGAAGTTCTTCAGCATCAAGAAAAGGATAAAATGCTATCTCACTTTTTAAATTTAGACTCTAGATATGAGGGAAAGTGGAAAAAAAAAACCAAAAACCAGTTGAATGGTGTATTTCATGAAATACATGTTCTTTCACATGGTTTTGACTGATTTTCTGCTGTTAAAGGAACACGCTTAAAATTAAATCTTTTCTTTAAAATAAAACTGGTTTTTGTAATTCAGTTTAAGTACCATTCCTAGTATCATTCTTTAGAAGGAAAGCCTGTTATCCCAGAACTATGATAAGCAGCATATCAGTGAATAATAACAAAAATTAATGGCAATCTCTATTACAGGTAATGTTCATTATGGAAAAAATTAACTGGAAAATAAGCTACTATTGCAGTCTCATTATAGTTCAGTGTTAGTACTTCTGACCTGAGGAGAACAACTTTGTTTTGTACTTGATTTGACCCCAAAATTTTGACTGAGGCTTCTTCCATTTGCAGATTAAATTTCACCCATAAGTTATTTTCTAGACCTTATTAAAGAACTTTAAGTCAGACATATAGATTTGAGACTACTTCTTTGGTTCTGACAAAATTTTTGAAGTATAAAAACAGATCAACCTTCATATTGATTATTTCTCTTAAACAAAACTGGACTTGTGCTGTTTGAAAATACTTAAGAATAAAAACATAGGGAAACTTTTTTTATTTAAAATAAAAAAAAAAATATATGAAAACAAGTTCATCACCACAGGGGGAATTTAATGCTTACTGATTGCCTGAGCTATCCTCAAGCAATGCTCCCAAATTCATGTTTTCTCTGCAATCTATGCTTTAACCTAGTAGAACCTCATTGTTCATATTTACCCACATATGCATTTAAGTAATCAAAGTGTCCAAACACAGCAATATTTATATTAGACACATGGAGACACAGAATTACATATGACAATGTAAATCACATTGATTGAAAAAGCGCATTTAGACACATAGTATCAAGCATTAACACTTTTTGGGTGTTTGTGACCTACATCATGATGCAGAAAAACGTGTACAATTTAGTTCCTGCCTTGTTATTACAAGCATATATTTTAATTAATAGACTCAAAATAGACTCAGGCTGCAAGAAGCCTGAAACACCACCTGCGAATCTGACTCTCACTCATTAAAATACTAATTCCTTTCCCACAATATGGATTGTTAAACACATAGTACTATTGTGCTAATTAAGACAACTAGAAGGGAGAGGAAGAATGAAAGAAAGGCATATAACTGCAAAATTAAGAGTTGCTGCTGGTCAGTAGACAAACTGTTCAGTAAGTTCAAATGGACAAGCCTGAACAGTGTAGAATCAGGTTCCAGAACCCCCTCCTGGATAATGGGAAGGGCAAAATAAAGGTGGGAGGAGTGGAGGAATACGAAGATGTATGATATATATTCAGAAACACTAAGAAAGGAAGATGAAACCACAGGTGAAGAAGCGAGCAATAGGACTGGGTGGTCTTAAAAACCTTTCCAATGAGATGTGCATCAGAAGGTTTCTAAAGTTTTTATAATACTTGGCTCATTCAGGACAATCATGGTATGTCACTAATATTTACAGTATTCTATTACTAATGTCTGTGTTAGCATGTAGTTGTTAGTCTATCAAAAGCAGGGAGATTAATTCTGAAAGCCATTATCAGTAACATTTTCAGATCAATTTCCTAGACAGCTTGATGGACAGCAAGAACTGTGGGTCTCTCCCTCCGTGCCTCCCATTTCTACCTCCTCTCTTACTGATACTTTGCACAAGATGTAGCCGAAACCGTGGTGGATATGACAAACTGCTTCCCTAGACCACATCACATTAAGAGATACAGCAGTTTCTGCCCCCCCGCCCTTTAAAGCTTAGGGCAGAGAAGCGGCTCTGGACCTACTCTCCTCTTATTATAGGAAAAATAAAAATAATTTAAAAAAAATCACAGGATTCTACAGTTCAAGATCTTACCTCTATAGTTAAGTACTAATATTAATCAATTCTGAAACCTTCAAAATACATGTAATTCCTAGCTAGTAGCTTCTAGATTTTCCTCTTTATTTAGGATAGCCACCCCATTATTTGCCCTTTATACCTTTCCGATTCAGAAAATTCTCTTCCATGAAATCAAACATTTCAGAAACAGATGCTGTACTACAAACTTGTCCCAAGTAGTGTGTGGATGGTTGCAGGCACCCAGGAGCACCAAGTCATTTGTTTTTACCATCTGTTCTATTTCCCAAAGCAATAACTTGTGTCTTTTCTTCTTGATTAGGTGGTCTACTCTAGAGCAAACTAAATTTAAAATATGCCTGATTTTCCCCTGCCTAAGTTTTGAAAAAAATGTCTCATTTGAACTCGTACTCTCTTACAGCATATAGTGTCATATTTTTAGAAAGTACTTAAGTGTTTTTTCTATGTCTACATATCATATGTGAAAGGTAACCCATTCTGACATTCTAGTCAACACATCTATCCTACTACTTATGATATTTTACAAGGCAAATATGATTCAACAGAATTAATTCTAAGTGACTTACTCTAACATGTTTTCTGAAAAGAAGCTTCCCTTCCCTCTCCTCTGCTTTGCACTCTCTTATTTGAACTTTTACTCCTGGACAGTCAAGATACATATACACAAGTTCTCTCTCATTTTTGGTAGCATTTCATTACCTGATCTTCCCCCCCCGCCTCCCTTTTGAAGTGTAGCGTTCTTGCACTCTTCTTGCAGAACCCTGCTTTTGAGTGTATAAAGTAACCATTTACCCAGTTGACTGAATTCACCGATTCTCAAACACATGCATTTGTCAGAGGCATCTTTTTCTGATTATTCCCCCTCCTATTTTTCTAACGTAAACCTGACTGATTTTATCTTCTCCCAAGAATTTAGCAGACTTTTTTGTTTAAGTCCTTTGGTTTGTTTAGTAGTACCCACTCCAGAGAAGGATGGCTCATTTACAATCACGTTCTAGCCACCAAAATACAAGTAACTTCTACTGCTTCATCTTTAAATTACCACTTGGGGTTCAGAACTGAGGTGCAATGATTTATAAGCACTTCATAGTAAACCCTGAGCTGACTACAAAGAATATCAATATCTTCTCCACTCAGAACAAAATTTTATTTTTGTGGGTTGTTCTTTTTTTCTCATAAGCACCAGCTCCCCATGTTATTTTCATGTTCTGTATGTTATCAAGGCTTATCGTTAAGTCTTGAAACACAAATGACATTTTGTTACAGTTCATACTTTGATATGCATTCATCCTTCAGGAACTTAATTTACATGCATCTTTCATAGTAACATTTCTCCAATACTAACAAGGTTAGTACTTTCAGTTCTGACATGTCCTTTCAGTTTAATTTATCTATTTCCCCATGTAGTTCTGTAAGCAGTCATATTTCAGACTTGAACAGATAGAGTCCTCATATCTAGAAACACAGGGATAGATATTGTCCTTGTTGTATTACACAGAGGAAACTAAGGCATTCTGGACACTACAGATAATACACTTATTTTGACAGATCCATAGCTAAATATTAAAAAAGTGAAAAATGAACAACTTAAAACCAAGTTTTATTTGAAGTTCTTATAAGAAATCTCTCCATTTTTGTTCTGTAATTGTCATTGATCAATTCAGGACATCAACTTCTACAACAATAAACTGCCCTTTAGATAAACAACAATTATGGTAGTTGTATGTATAAAAATAATGCAAATAACACTTACCATGACATGATGCAATCCATAGTACATCAAAATATCTGCTAAGGTAAAAATGTTTCCTGCAAAGTAGACTTTATCTTCAAGGTGTATGTTAAGATCCTAAAAAGCAAAAAGTCATTATACTGCTGTAGTATTGACTTTGTAAGGCAAAATATTAAGGTAATTGTTAAAAATAATAAAAAACTTTCTCTGGAGACCATACATATAAAACAAAAGCCAGCTTTAATTTATCCCAACTCAGCAAAGGAGAAAAACATTAAAAGAAGAAAAAAAATCTAAAAAGTATCAAGGTAATAAATGAAGATATCAACACTCTTTGACAGTGAGAATTCAATAAAATTTAAGTGTTGGTCTCTAAACAAAGTGCTAGCCAGCTTGCTGCACATAGTTTTTCACAATTCCCCCACTTACATTCACTAAAATTTTTGTAAATACAAGTGTGATTTATTTTATATATTAAGCTAACTCCACAGAAATACTTTCAAATCTGTCTTTTCTTGGCTTCAAATTACTGGAATTCAAAAATGCAAGAGTTGTGTAATTTTTTTTTTATTAGCACATATGACTCAGAAGCACTGCTGTTTGTTATACATTTAACATTTGATAAGTGGAGAATGCAGCCCTATGATCAAAGCAGAGCATATTGCTCTTCCAGCAGCAGCTTCTTCTGTCCTCCAGGACTCACTCAATGCAGCTGGTCAGCAAGGTTCTGGAACTGCAAATGTGTAAGAACCAGGGAAACACAAAGGGGTAGGTGGGTGGGAGACAAATAACATGTTTCAAACTCATCAGCTGGTATCATTTGACACCTGCTTTTATTGATGTTGAAATCACTGCTAGCAATTCTTAATGATTGATACTGTCAATTCAGTTGCTATTTAAGTCCATATGAAGAGAGCACTGCTTCAACATTTGAAGATCGTATCTCTCAACAATTCCTTATCAGAGGCTGTAAGGGTGGGTAGTAGAAGGCTTCCATTTAGGTTCAGTGAATAAATATTTGAAATCTGTATTACTGAAAGACTCTTTTTCATGGCTTCCATTTAAGACAACCTTTTAAAAAAAAAGTCTAGGGCAAGGAGAAGGGGGTTAATAATTAGTGAACAATTTAAAAATTACATTTAGCCTTAAGCATATTGCAGTTTTTGTGGTTCCATAATTTTACTTATATGGAGATATCCTACAATGCATATGTAAAAAAAAATCAAAACCAAACCACAAAACTAAAATGCTGAGACTTGAGACATCTGACCTTGCATTTGAATTTGACAAGTTTAACTCCATTATGCCACCTTACTATTTCTTTGATAACCTCTTCATGACAGGACTCCTGTAGTATTTAAACATCCTCACATCTGCTTTTATTTCTTTTATTAGAGCAAATCAGGGAAAAATATTAATCCCTGCATGGTTTAAATTCTGCAAGGTCATCTGCCCCTGGCTATGTAGCTTCTTTTCTTTAGACTGCTTTGTTCATGTTAGTTAGCTCTCAATTTACTTTAAACATGTAACTACAGTTTTGCAGAATTTCATATACACAAAACAAAGGCAAATGCAATGTTAAGAAAAAGCTTGCAAGAAGAAAAAAATATATCTAGAGATCTGTTTATTAGGGAAAAAAACCCATAAACTCGTCTATTCTGACACAGATTCTCTGACCTGCATTTTTCGTTTTGATTAACCAGAAATTCAACATGCATTATAATGAGAAGTAATGCCCCTGAAATTATAACCCCACCTCTCCCACCCCCTTTCTTCTTAGTTAGGCTACAGAATCAGGATTTTGTAAAGTAAAAAGCTCTGAAGGCACAATTAACACTTATTTCCCTGCTCAAAATTTTGGATTTCTGCATCAAAGAAGTTATGGCATGCTAATTCTTAGTTTTATACATCTTCAAGAGGTAGGCTAGTTTCTATGGAGAAATTGTTTGCCCAGTTGTTCGGGATGGGTAAGTATCATACAAACATGAGTTAATATCATACAAAGAATAAACGTGCTCTTTGAATATACTGCACATATATACTCAAAATATTCATCAATTAAAAAAATCCTACAACTTCAAAGGCAAGGTAAGCCATTACAGTGTGAATAATTATTTATTCTGGTTCATCAGATTTTATGAAGTCAGTTAATGGAGCAAATGGAATTTGACAAAAATAGTTTACTCTTGGATAAATTAGCATTAGTTTACAATTCTGTTTTTGAACATGTACTTTCCTTCCATAAAATATAGACAGATCCTTCGATTTCATTCTGTAAGTCAAGCTAATTCAGAAACACCGCAGTACAATTTTTTTCATGCGTACTAGGCACATTTAGTTAATCTTGCCTCATGGGTTATGCTTCCCATAGACGATTATATTATTGGCTAATAGCCAACTGTGTTAAAATTCCTGAAAGTCAAGCTTTCTTAAGTGACCACAGTGTTAAACTGAAATTGTGTTCCTGTCCTGGAGAGATTAATGAAAATATGAATACAAAACTGCATTTGAGTTTCTATTACATCCAGGAAATTCAGGTCTGTTAGCTGTCATTTGTATCATTGTCTTTCATGTACTGAACATCACTGTTTAAATAGTCTTGGAAGTTGCTTTTAACTAGATGAACTTATTGTTGCAATCCCTCAGGAAACCCTTTCTCAAACTTCAGACAGGTATTTAAGGCCTAACTGCAGTCTGATGCACTAATATGCACTGAACAACTGCAGCAATTCAAATTCCATTTTTGGGTATGAGGGGGAACAAGCAATGGAAAGAAGAGATGTTGCATTATTTATGGGCTAACTGATGGATTTCCATTTGCTTGTTCTATGGAAAAAAAATCCAATTTACAGCCCATATCTAGAGTGACAGCTCAACACATCCCATTCACAGCACACTCCTGGCTACCCCACAGTATCGCTTGCTATCTTTTAAGGACACAGTCTAATTGTCTGCAATCCAAGTCATCCATTAAGGCGACTGAATCCCTTCCAATCACCCCAAGTTAAGATAGCAGCTCGGATAAGTAGCAGTTACTTCTTAAAATGACTCAATAGCTTACAATGGATCTAATCATATTCTGATTTTGTTTTGGATATTTTGTCCACAACAACACACCGCTGGTGTATGTACTTCCCTTACACGCAGAAGCACATCCTTTCAGTCAGCAATATTCTCGAGGTCATTTATGCCCTAAATGCCTTTATCTCACACCACGGAAAGACAAAGAGCTGAGCACTCTCAAATGCCCCAGGCAAGCCTCTGACAATGCAGAACCCAAGAAAAGGATTCTGCAGCCATATCCAAAACCAGCAGAATTTCACTGTTGGGGCATAGCCATATTTTTAATTCTAATGCAAGACTTTTCTGTCTAACTGGCAAACTATGAGCTAAACCTGGTGTATTGGGTTTGCATGGCAAGGTTTTGGTAGCGGGGAGCTACAGGTGTGGCTTCTGTGAGAAGCTGCTAGAAGCTTCCCCTATGTCCGATAGAGCCGATGGCAGCCGGCTCCAAGACAGACCCACCCGCTGGCCAAGGCTGAGCCCATCAGCGACGGTGGTAGTGCCTCTGGGATAACAGATTTAAGAAAGGGAAAAAAACTGCGCAATGGCAGCCAGAGAAGAGAGGAGTGAGAATATGTGAAACAACTCTGCAGACACCGAGGTCGGTGAAGGAGAGGGAGGAGGTGCTCCAGGCACTGGAGCAGAGATTCCCCTGCAGCCCATGGTGAAGACCATGGTGAGGCAGGCTGTCCCTCTGCAGCCCATGGAGGACCACGGAGAAGCAGATATCCCCCTGCAGCCCACAGAAGACCCCACGCCAGAGCAGGTGGATGCCTGAAACAGGCTGTGACCCCATGGGAAGCCCTGGCAGGACCTGTGGAGAGAGAAGCCCATGCTGGACAGGTCTGCTGGCAGGACTTGTGACCCCAAGGGGGACCCACGCTGGAGCAGTCTTCCTGAAGGACTGCACCCCTTGGAAGGGACCTATGCTGGAGTAGTTTGTGAAGAACTGCAGCCTGTGAGAAGGACCCACTTTGGAGAAGTTCATGGAGAACTGTCTCCCATGGGAGGGACCCCACGCTGGAGCAGGGAAGAGTGAGGAAGAAGGAGTGGCAGAAACAACATGTGATAAACTGACCGCAACCCCCATTCCCCGTCCCCCTGTACTGCTCAGCGGGAGGAGGTAGAGGAAATCAGGAATGAAGTTGAGCAGGGAAGGGTGGGGGGGAAGGTGTTTTTAAGATTTGGTTTTATTTCTCATTATCCTACTCTGATTTTGATTGGTAATAAATTAAATTAATTTCCCCCAGGTCGAGTCTGTTTTGCCCATGACAGTAATGCTGAGAGATCTCACTGTCCTTATCTCAACCCATGAGCCTTTCATTATATTTTCTCTCCCCTGTCCAGCTGAGAAGGGGAGTCATAGAGCAGCTTTGGTGGGCACCTGGCATCTAGCCAGGGTTAACCCACCACACCTGGTCTGGAAAAATATTATTTTCAATATACTGAGTTTCCTGTAAAAGACAGAAGAAAAATAATCAAAATTCTATCTTTTGCACCTGTAAGCACACAACTTTTCTCCAGAAAAGCGAGAGAGGTGAACATGGAAAGTCAAAGTTTAAAAAAACGCTTGCTGGACAAGCTTGCCAAAGGGGATAGGCATCCCATTTAGAAGTCTGTCAAAGAACAGCATACAAGAACTGTGGATTAACGGCATGGACAGAGCATGGATTAAACTGCTTACATATTTGTGGAAACAGTAGTTTTTCAAACAAGCACATTAAATAAGAATTGAAGCTCTCTTATTCAGATTTCTAATTGGATTTCATGATTACAGCCAGACAGCACAGGAAAATTAGGACAAAACTAGCTGAAATCAAAAGTACAAAATACATTTTTCTATGAGACACTGAAAATAGTACACAAAAATTCATGGTTACAATTATCCTTCGGAGACAAGAGATTTCTACATTTCTGCGGAAGCTTTTCTGTGAATTCAAGAACAAACTCCCAGTTATTTAGAACATGCCACTGAAGATGGGGTGGCTGGGAAGAACTCTCAAGTTTTGAATACCTAAAATTGACAAAGCAGAGACATTCAAATCTCCTGAATGGAATTCATTAACATCCAATTAGACATTTGATGGCACAAGTGTTTCACAAAGGTTCTCAATTCCTTCCCGGAAGCGTAGAAAAACTACTAGTTATGAAGCACAACTACTCAGTAATTTCCAGACTTTTTTTCCTATGCAGCTTAATTTACCACTAACCAAACATCAAAGCAGCAAAGGAAAATGCTCTCTCATCCTATGGAAAAGAAAGTTAACATAATACATTGGATATTATGTTATCACTGCTATTGACAATCATCATTCCTACACATCTGCTGAACAACAGTCCAGAGGTATTGCTCCCATTTATTTTGTCCAGCACAGGAGCTCAAATCAAAGTTAGACAAAACTCCAAGAGCACTTTCATTGGCCGGTTCTGAACAGTACGGCATCTGCTCTGAATGAATATGAAAAGACCTGGTTGAGATGGTCTGACTACTTCATGACTGTTTTCATGCCAAGTAACAGCTTTAGTCAACATGTCAGTATGAACGATTTAAGAAACATATTTCCCTAAGGCCAGAAACCCCTTCCTGTTCAAATTAACAACCATTAAACCAATTATTTACTCATGTTTTTGAGAACCACATCACCTCAGTTAAGGGTTAAATAGAGGCAGCCTAAAGTTTATAGCAGAAGTGACTGAACTGTTTTCAGCACAGCTTATTATAAATTGTGGCTCTAGGCTGCAACTGTCCCAAGACTGCCATTGTGTATTCCAGACACGTTATAAAACTACAATCTCAGACTTGCCTCCCTATTTTAGTTTTTCTTTTTTTCACCCGTACTCCCTTTTGGCATAGTATACTTTAATGGTAGGCTGCCTCTTTTTCTGATTAATCATGGTGGCAAGAGAACAAATTAAAAAAAAAAATCTTAATTGCTATACTACGAAATTATTAGTGCTGGAACAATTCCAGAGCAGCCCTGTATCAAAATAAATTCTGGCCGCTCAACATCCGCGAATAAAAATCTGTAGGAAAATTTCTGTAGTATCTATTAGAATATATTTAAAGGTAGAGATACTCCCTCAAGTGACACTGACTGCTTCTCTGTAAGGAAATTTTGTTTTGTTTGGAAACACTTGATTTATCTATGTATTTGTATTTCAGTACATTGTCTTTTCTCCACTGTCAGTGTTGCTAATGCTAAAACTGAAAAGGGATACCAGCTTCAGCATGAAACCATCGTATCTCTGCATCTGGTTTTAATACTGAAATGCAGTTCTGCAAATACTCACATGTGTGCGCTGACAAAGCAGGTATCATCACTTAAGCCATCCAGAGCAGATGTATTTTGTTAGAACACGACAGAAAACTTGCTTTTCATTTTTATATGATAGAAAGGCAAGAAAGGTAAATAAAAGTTGGTTATTTATTCTCATATGGCCTTCTCACAGTTCAGGAGAGAACAAAAGGCATCACAAGTTTGTTTGAAAAACCATTGAAATTATATAATATTTGTCAAATGTTTGTTTTAAAAAATAAATAGACAAAATGGACCTCCTAGGGCCACTTAGTCACACCACCTGTTCAAAGTACAGCTAAACCTGAAGTTAAATCCTGATTAGTCAATGCCTCCTTCAATCAAGTTCTGAAAATCCCCAAGGGTAGACAGTTTTCATGCGGTATCTGTAGAGTAACCATGACTGTAAAGGTTTTGATAGCATTTGCACATAGAAAATAAGACCAGAGATGTTACAAAAAGAGAAGCAATGTAAACAAACTCATGCTTAACCAATGGACGATATTCCATAGATGCAACAAGATCAAGATAATTCAGATTATCTGTGGTGTAAGTGAGAGAAATGGTTCTTTAGGGCTTTCACCACATTGATCCTTGTAAAGCAGGCATAAGATTACAAGTCCTCAAGTCCAAGGAGGCTGTCAGTTTGAAAAGAATAGATTACTAACAAGGTTTTGCTCTGCACCATTTTAAGATGCAAGATTTTCCTTGCTTTTAAGTAACACAATGTGTTAACTCTTGAGCGCTGCTTCAGTTTATCTTTGGTTTCTGCAATACTCCTAGTTGACTCAGAGTCACCACACCTAACAAAAGTCAGAAGTATTAATTAAGACTCTGCTAGCCTCAAGTCAACCTTCCTAATACCTTGCAGCTCAAAAAGCTATTTCTAAACCCAGACTCACTAGTAGCACTGAGCATTGTGTACTTTCCATCTAAAACACACTTTCAAAATTAGAAAAAAAAATAAAGACTTTAAAAATTGATTGAATTCACTGTCGTTTCATACACACTTAGTAAACAGAGCCCTTAGCGCTTAACAGTGTAAAGCAAATTTTCTCTTCAAGCTCTGTTCCCACAAGACTGCACAAATACTAACTACCAGACAAAGAGTAAAAAGGAAAATAGAGTAAGTTTTGATCTCTACTCCCTGCCATCTGGCTGCTCAAATAAGAGGGTGACCCTTGAGATTCTCTTTTCTGCTTCCACCTGTTTAAGAAGAAGTAAGCTTCAGACTACAAGAAAAGTTTAATCCAGTAGACCAAAGCCTCCATACAAAGTAGCTCGATGTGAAGGGCGCTTCTGCAGAGGTTCCTTTATCATTTCACTTTTCACACACAATTCTGTCCAGTAACTCCTTTTGGTATCAGTACCAATTACCATAACATCAAGTATGGCCTGTATTCCATAATTACCAAATCCATAAGAACAGCTCTTAAAACAATCAGAGCAGTGTTATCTTGAAATACAATACAACTTGTTTATAACTGGGGTTTTATGAAGATAGTAAGAAACTGGCATCTTACATGGCTAATAAGAGACTAGGCAGCTGAACAATCTCCAAACTATCTGGAACACCCTGGGTCGTTTACAGCATTACAGCCATAAAACACATAAGAGCTCTGCTTCATATATTTTAGAGTTTAAGCTGTTTTCTCTCCTGTTTCAGGTTGTTGGGGTATTTTTGTCAATAAAAATGAAAAGCAGCAAGCAGAATAAAAAGCCTGTAATATAAAAATACTGTCATTCTTCAGCGCTTGCTCAGTTTTATTAATTGGTTGCTCATACACACATTAGCACTGTAATCTTCTTCAAGGTCTAGTCACTCAAAAAATTCAGTGGCAAGGTAATTAAGTACTCCTTACCTTCAGAATTATTCTAGTATCTTCTTTACTAGAGCCTCCATCTACTCGAGTCACTCTATATTCCAACCACTGCTGAACAACAGCTTTCTCTTCCGCAGTTCTTCCAAGCAGTTGGTCTTTCTTAGCCTGTTTAACTAAGTGGGCAGCTATGGTCGTTAATCCTGTCAGACCAGGACCATTGTTTGTTTGAAGAACAGGAACCTAGAAGAGGAAACAGAACTGTAATACTAAACAACTCATTCAAAAAGCAGTGTCTATAAGCTATTGGTTTTTTATAGTCCCTCAAAAGGATCTTAAAAGCAATATATCAGAATTTAGAAGTATTCCTACTAGAGGTAGTAACATCAAAAAAAGTATATGTTCTCTTTTTACTCTTTGGGGTGGTTTATTTTCAGTTTTTACAGAAGAAATGTATTTAACACACGGATGTGGACAAACCAAAACACCTTTAGCTCCAACTAATCAAATTCTGCCAATATTAGCAAGAAATATTATTGCTCGTTCTAACACTGGCAGAAATCTTATTAACTAACTTTTAACTCATTTTCAAATTCAGGACTAACTTCAGATCGTAAAGTTAGTAGCATGCAATTTCTCTCTAAGCAGATCGCAGTAGCCAGACTTACTGAAAAGCTTATTCATACTTACTGTTCTATTGCCAAATGCTCTGACAGAAGTCAGTAGTTCATTGGTAACAGGGGAGGACAGGACAGTAACAGGACAACACAACACACCTCTAGTTTTAACCATGTCTTTGTCAGCGACATTACCACATGTTAAAACCATGGGAAAAGAAACTGAACCACTAAGCATCAAAATTAAGTGAATGAATTGAAACTCACTGCAACAGACTAAAGCCCCTTCAGTCATTTATGACATCAAATGATAGAAAAGAAACTGATTAAAATGCAATACTTTGGACTGGTTTTTTTTTAGTGTCTGATCACACAGAGGAGCCTGTCTATGTTCAGATTTAATTAACATAAGATGCAAGTTGAAACCATAATATTCATTTTGCAGTTGTACCAAGAGTCTTTGACTACTATTCAATTTTACATTGAACATGCAGTCAGAAAAACTACAGACAGAGCTAGTTAATTGACTTTCCAGACTTCTGCTTTACAGTAACAGCATTAAAATACGAGTTGGGCTGCTAAATAATTAATAAAGCTTTTGCAACCAAAGACTGCATATATTGCTATTCAGGACTCTAATCATAAACAGTATATAAAGTCAAGAAAAAAAACATATGACAACATAAGGCAACCACACAGCTTCTTTTCTCTGTTGTCCTTCTCCGAGAGAATCACGTAAAGGCCTTCACACGTTTGTGACACCCTCAGCCCCACATTACATATTTCATGCCTCACATGCCTCTTAAACCACAGAACTTAATGTTTCCATACAAATTTCAAAACGTGAAGACATCTACTTTAAAAGAACAAAATATTTAAGAGCAACAGTTGTTTACTACAGATGCATTTCTGATATTAACAACATATCTTTTTCACATAATTCAAACGCACCAACACAGGTATAACTGCACTAGCACCAGGAAAATGCAGGGAGAAGGAGAGTGGTGTAAGAAGAACTACGTTTTAAGCTGACATCCCTCCAACGACACACAATAACCCTTTCACAGAAAAGGTTTCCAGAACCTGCGAGGCCCTACAGCCGCAACTTACGGTGGGTGGTGAAGGAAGGGGTTGAGGGAGAAAAGCTGAAACCCCCTGCTCAAGGGGAAGAGCTGACCGTCCGGGGATGCGCAGCGGAGGCCGACACAAGGCCCGCCCGCCCCAGAGAAGAGGGATGGGAGGCCCCAGCCACCGTGGCACCGGTGGTGGAGGCAATGGTCGCGCGGGGACGGCGCAGGGCCAGGCCGGGGAGGCGGGAAGGGAAGCGGCGAGGTAAGAAGCTGTTGGGGAAGGGGGTCAGGGGACACCCGCGCACGCCGCTGCACGCTCCCGGCCCCTCCTCGCTCCCTTCACCTTCCGCTCCCCCTGGACGCCGTACTTGTTCCCTTTCGGCAGGCCCAGCAACTTCTCCAGCAAAGCTAGCTCCTCCACGCCCGGCCGCGGCCGCGCAGCAGCTGCCATCTTTGGTGAAGGACCACCTGGGAAAGGAAAGGCCGCGACCGTCGCCACCTGACAACAACCGCTCATCCCATTGGAAGACAAAACCACCACACCGGCAAAGGAACCGTCACTGCTATTGGCCTGAAGGAATCGGCCAGCCAATCAGACGCTCGGCTCAGCCGACGCATGCGCCGAGCCGGGCTTCTCTTTGAAACCCCGCAGGGGCGGGGGAAGAGCGGTGGCTCACTAAGAGCGCATGCGCAGCCGCGGGCACACATTCCCCCGCCCACATGGTGTTTTGCGCATGGGTACGCCGGGCCTACGCTGGCGGCGGCTAAGCCACGCCTCCAGGGTGTGGCCTCAGCCGGCGGGGCGGGGCGAGCGCGGAGGGGTTGCGGCAGCGGCGCCGCCTTCCCGTGAGGGGCCGTTCCGGGCGGCGGTTTCCCGGCCCCAGCCCGGCAGGGAAGGGGGGACACATCGACGAGGCGGCCTCCTCGCCGCTCCACGGCCAGGCCACCGGCGGCGGGGTCCGAGCAGCCCCGCGGCCTCCCGGAGCAGGGCGCTCCCCGGCCCGCGCCCGCCGGCCGGCCCTGCCGGAGTCGGTTCGTAACTCGGATGGGGACAGCCCCCCTTTCCAGCGGAACTAACGGCAGCCTTCTTCCCGGAGAGGGGCAGGAGCTGTTGGTGGGTTCGGCGCTGTGCCTCTGACGGGGGCAAATGCAAGGGGGCAAGGCGGTGGCTTTCCCCACCCCGGTGCAGGCCCCCCCGCAGCCCTCGGTTCGCAGCGCTGCCGCCCGGCCCCGGCCTTTCTCGGTGGCTGGAGGCGTGCGGGGGGACCCGACCCCCGGGGGTGCCCCACTCTCGGTGTCCTGGCCTGCCCGGTGCCCCGCTGCCGCTTCTTCATCCAGTGGATCGCTTAATGCGATTGCAACGCGCTGTCTTGTGGGGCGGCCGGGGGACACCGTCAGGTTGGCTCGGCGGGCGCGTCCCTCCCCTCCCTCCGGTCCCCTGGAGAGCAAGCCGGGGGAGAGTCCGCTGCTTGTCCGTCCGCTTAGCAGGCCTGCCTGCCTCCACCCGGGCAATTGTGAGCTCCTTGCCCAAGCGTGGCCGAATTTAGCGGAGAAGCTGAAGTTTCAGAGAGAGTTATGTTCCTGGAGGTTTTGTAAAATGAAGGGAGGATGACCGCGCAGAACGGAGCCGTTACACGCGCCGACCAAGGGATCGAAGGAAGAGGGGGGCTAGAAGTAGGGTGAAGAATCATAGAATCCTTTAGGTTGGAAAAGGCCTTTAAGATCATCAAGTCCAACCGTAAACCTAACCCTGCCAAGCCCACCACTAAACCATGTCCCTAAGCCCCTCATCCACACGTCTTTTAAATACCTCCAGGGGTGGTGTTAATGAACCATGGTTAATGATAGTAGTGAAGTTAAGAGGTAAAAACCACAAAATCTGAGCTGGCCATGAAATAGCCTGATTTAACTGCACGTTAGTGTGTTTGAGATTTGTTAAAGACATGATTTAATCATCTTTCTAGCTGAAGATACTCTGCTGCAGATGTCATACCTCTACATTTGATCATAAACGTTAGAAATTAAAACAATTTTAGATTGGCAGGTCTATTTGTGCAGAACATCAAAGTGCACTTCTTGATAGAACGCTATTAAAAACCAAACTATCATTTTTACTGAAAACAACGAGCTAGTCTTGTCCTACTACTGACAATTTCAAAATACAGACTCAGGGCTATCACTGCGTTAGTCATCTTAAATAAGATGATCCTGACAAATGTCCTGGTTCTTCAATGAAACACTTTATCTTGATACAAGGTGACATTTAGATTTGTACCTTCTGTTGCAGAAAAAGTCTGAAAGTGGCCACAGAGCCTTCCTCTGAGTGGGGAACAATTCTGAAATGGTGAGTGGATTTTTAAGCTTTTACAGGAATTTGTCCAATCTTTTATATTCACTTCTGCGAAGCACTTCATTTAAAAAAAAAATGTTCTGCCTTGAAAATGGCATTGCTCTTTGCAAAGTTTTTTTTTAATTCTTCAGCTCCTTTCCTGCAGCAATATTTTGAAATGCTAGTGTTCCAGCTGTGTTCCAGTGCGATACCAATGAATGATCTAAAATTGTACGTAAAGCCTTCATTTTCAGTGGGGAAATTGGTAGAAATGTTTTGGCAATTTTTTAAAAAGCTAATAGATTTTTTCATTATTGAAAGATTTCACTTTCAGTATCTATCAGTAAGTATATACCTGCATTTACAGGTTATTTTATATACTTAGAATTTTAAAATGCTTTGGAACCTAGAAGGTGAGGCATACCAGTGTGAAATACTAGTGTCGATGGGTTGAAATATCTATCAGTAACAATAAAAAGAAGCTTACAATTTCAGTCAGATGGAAAGATAGAGCTGGGTTTTTTTTGGCTTTCCCCCCACCTCAAAGTTTTAAAGTCCTTGGAAGGGGAGACTTTATAAATTAGGTGGAGGAGATTAACTGCTTACGGTTGTGTAGCGGTTTTCCCTTGATAACAGTGCTTAGCAGTGTCTCTCTCCCTTTCTTTTTCACTGCACAGTTCTCCCCTCGTTCCATTAGGTGGAGCTTTGTGATTAAGACTGCAGAAGAAACTTGCTTCAAAGTGCAAAATAATTCACCACGGAGTAGCTGGGGGAGGAGGCGAACGAAACCTACTTTGCTTAGAGGTATCAGTGTCCTGCATGCAAGCTCGATACACAAAAATCTGAATCAAGACCCTCACACACAGGGCAAATAACTTGAAAAATCGATTCTGTCAAACGGAGCGCTTCTCTAATTTGCTGTTACCATAGTCAAGTTCCAAACCTAAAATACCTTAGGTTATAAATTAAATGTCAAATATAATTAATTTGGCACTTGAAACATGAAGTGGATGACTGTCCTTTAGAGAAAGCCTGACAGCTTTATGTATGTCACATTGGTATCTGTTAAAATGAGCTTTACATGCCAGACAATCCTTGTGTGAATCATATTGCTGTTAGCTGTACCAGAATTTTGTCAATGTAATAAGTCTCAGAACAGTTTTCTCCTTAATTGTCTGAAGCTTTTGCAAGACAGTGTAAATCAAGTGTCATCTGCCTCATCTGTGCAAAATAATGGTTTTATCATACATCAAATAAGCAATTTATTTCTTATTCATTACCAGAGAAGTTATTGTTGAATATTTACATACAAATCTATATTTTATACAAATGGAGAATGTTTTCTGCCCTGTGCCTTGGACCCACTGCAGTTACAATTTGAATTCAGTTTTCCTTCCACCTTCTTATATTCAGCAGCAGCGGCTGTAGTCCTGCAGTACCCTTCCACAGGGAGGTCCAGGTTATAGCTGCGTGTACCGCTCCTTTCTCAGCCCACTGCCCCGATGCATGGAGACCCCCTCTTGCATGCCCTCCTCCCCTTGCCCCAAACCAGAAGCAAAGAGGTCTTTCTCTACTTTTTGCATTTTGTGTCCCTGCTTTGCACAATGAACCACACTAGCCTTAACACTTATTTATTCACAGGTACCCTTGGGGAAGTGGAGAAGGCGGGTTTGCCCAATGGACACTTTTACACAGTTGTTGAAATAAAAATATCAATAAGCCGCATTATTTCCCAGTAATAGGACCAGTAGGACCTTCCTAATTCAAACCTCATAAAAATTCCCCAAGCAAAGATTTAACAGCAGAGTGCTTCAGCAAGGTTTCATTGCTGTAGTTTTACAATTAATTGTTAAATACATATAACAAACTGGCTAAATGTTTGTGACTGATACCCTTTACACTGCCTGATCTACAGCCTGTGTGAGTGGAGCTATTCCTTTAGCGTAAGAGCAAAAAAAAGGGGCTGAGACCTTGCTGCTATTACTCCGCTTGTTGAAATGAGGGGAACGTGTGCAGTCAAACTAAAGATCCAGACTTGTTCCTAGTCCCTGCAGCAGCTGAATGAAGCAAAGATGAAATCGGATTTTTTTTTTCAAGTTCTCTTGGAAAATCGAACACATGAAAAGAATGATTCTTGTAACAGCCATCTCTCTTCTGCTTCAGCTTCCCTTTTCTTCTGCTCAACCCCATGCTGTACTGCAGAAACACGAGCCCCAGGTCCGTGTCAAAATTTAGCCACTCTTGTATGTGTCAGGCAGAAAACGACTTAACTCAAAAGCTGTATTTTAAACCTAAGAGGCATGGTAATTTTATCTTTTTGTCTCATTTCCACTAGGTTACACCGACAAAAGGACTTCTAGTCGGAATACTTTCTGCAGGCAACGACTTGGAGATGTTACTGTCCCAGCAGCCAGCAGCTGATTTTAGCCTAAGAGCATATTGAAGGAAACAGGGAAGGGAAAGTTGCCATGATATTACTGCTGTGATAGCACAACACCAAAAGTAGGGCAAGGGAGACTTGTGTTCCTGAGAAGACTGATCATGTATGTCTTAATTTAGCAAAATATGCATATGTTTATATTCATTGAAGTCGAAGCGACAGCAGGATTCATCACTGACCATTAGAAAATTGACTTAATTCTTTTTGTCTTCTGTTCCATGGAAGATGACTGCAAGTCACGGTGCTGCCCAGGCATTACAGTTATTTAAGGTCATCATTTTAGTTGCTAGGCAGTGCCGGATCCATGGGCAGGATAGCTGCATTACTGCACTGTTGCATAAAAGCTAATTAGCCCAGGTAGGAGGCAATTAGCTCTGCACTGCTGTGCCTGTTTTTAATGTGTTCCCAGAACTGACACGCTTGTTTGTAGCTCTGAGTTCCCTGAACTTTGGCTGTTAACAGGTGCGTCTGCGTTTGGTTCTCAAAAGCATCATGACTTGGTTTTGAGATTAAACAACTGTTGAACATGGGTGTGAGTTTGGGTTTGATAATTCCAAAATAATTTTGACTGTTTTCCATGGATTTGGAGACCAATCAACAAAGAGTGTGTATGTATTCTCATATATATAAAAAAGTATCTATAAAAAATGTCTCATTGGTGTTCCTTTGAAGTGTCTTTTGTCAGAAAGCCCAGGTAACTTTATTGTTCAATAAAGAAAGAGTCAACTCTTAGGCACTGATTGTCACAGATTTGATTTCCCTGAGACAAGAAAATATGGACCTGCATGGAAAATTTACTGAGATCTGTAGAGACATATCCTACTCTCACTTCCATCCTTGTTTCTTAAGTCAAATTTACTATCGTTTATTACTCACTCACCTTCCAAATTAGAAGATGTTATTAAAGAAAACCATTTGCAATTGATGGGTGTATGGAAATGAAGAATTATGGAAAACAGCTGATCGTTTGGCACAGAAGGGAACAAACTGATGTCTGATATAGTAATCTGAACGCTAGGGATCGGTGTGGCAGAGGACCACTGGTTTGTTCAGCATTCATGCGTATCTAGCACAAGCAGTTCTGTTCCTGAGAGACAGCTAAATCGATGAAGCAGATAACTAATTTTAAAAGTAGTATACCTAGGACACTACACCGAGTTTATCATGTGTAAATGTGGTACATTTGGTTGTTGAAAATGTAATCTGCTTTTTCTTTTACAGCTAAGTAAGTGCTGGGTTTTGTCTGCTGTGTTTTTGAGAACAAACGTGATCATTGTAACTGAATCGCTGCTGGCAAACTGGTTTTGGGGGGTGTGCCCTGTTTACGTAACGCAGAGTCTTGGGATGAAAAGGCTAAGCTATTTCAGCATACGCTATCAGTAATGTGCCACGTTAGTCCAGTCTAATTCTGTTCTTTGTTCTCCAGCTATCGCTGTGCTGAGCTGGAAATATGTCCTGAACATACACTAGATGGCAGGCGGGTCAGGTGGCTGGAAACGAGCCTTGCCCATTCATCACACCGCCTTCTCTCCTACCTCCAAAAGATCAATTGGTCTTCCTCAGGCCTATACAAAAGCACATTTGGCTCGCTGTACTGGATACGAGTATGCAGTCAGTGGACTAGAAGCTGATCTAGCCCTCTGCCCACAAGATGCTAGGCCACGTTGTTTCCGACAGATTTGCTTTTGCCTTTTAGCCGACAAGGAGAAGATGCCCGATCAGTAACAGCT
Source organism: Gavia stellata (assembly GCF_030936135.1). NCBI lineage: Eukaryota > Metazoa > Chordata > Aves > Gaviiformes > Gaviidae > Gavia > Gavia stellata. Next base: position 100,384,100 of record NC_082596.1, on the reverse strand, counting down.
CGATCAGTAGCAGCTGTTGTTGAGAATAAGGCTTGTGTTAGAGAAGTGGATGTGTTAAAGAAGCGCTGTCAGCACCTGAGGCAGGCTCTGATGACTTGTCTTCAACAGTAGACTCCTGTATTTGCCCTGCAGGAGATGATGGCAGCTTGTCGCAAAATTTTTGTAGCAGAACATCTTTCCAATGCCCTGTGTTTGCCCCAGGATGAAAGATGCCCTCAACGTTGCCCTTAAAGTGGAGATCTCGTTGCGATGCCAGCACGTACAGCCTTGAATGCATCAGTGCTTACTGTAGGATCTTTTGGGAGCTGTCACGACACAAAGTCAAATTCAGCCCTCGTGTAAACTGGTGTGGTGCTCGCTTGACCCACAGCTCTGTCAGTGTAACAGAAATGCTGTCAGCTTTCACCTCTCCTGATGTCCTTGAGGAAAGGATAGATTTGAAAGGAGATGTCACATCACTATCAGATTATGCTGATGTCATAGGTAAGTCTTCCAGGTCTCTAAGAGTAAACCACATTTTTAAAATAGTCTTTCCAATATTTTTTTTTCCATTAGTGATATTCGTAGGAATGCCATGAGTGGTCATCAATTGCTTTTTTTTTTCTCAAACAAAAAGTTCCCCCAGTGTGGAGTTGCAATCAGATGCATTTAGGATTCCTGCTATGGTATGTGAATTTCTGAACTGGTGCATCTTTTCTGATTTTAATTATCAATTAATCTCCAGATTTTAAGGACATGACTACTCTACAGTCGAACACATGCCAATGTAGTTATTAGCACAAATAAAACAAGTCTATACTGAGGATTTTGGGGAGTTTGCCTTATCTGTTGCAGGGCTAGAGCACTTCCATAGAAGCAAGATAGTTTTTGTTGCCAGTTCGTCTAAACCTACTCAGCACATCTCTCGACAACAAATGGTGGAAAACCTGCATTTTTTCTAGGCTTTTCTCTAAACTACTACTGCTTGTGGCTCTGTATCAGTCAAGAGTTATGGAGAAGCAAATGCTTGTGTAGCTTCAGTTGCCTTATTCACCGAGTCAGCTGGTGAAATAGTTGGGACTCTTGAGAAGAGCAATGGGAAAATCTCAGTTTGAATAAACAGACATAATTAGAAACTAGGAGGTTTAAATTGGCTCTGAATACAGTGGTCCTTTGAGTTCCAGACAGATTCATACTGAGATGGGTTAAACCCACACCTGGATGCTGTACTATTGCACTGTGCACAGTTTTGAATAACTAATTGCCAGTCCCAGCAGCTCCTCTGCCCTGCCTTTTATTCTGTCCATCTGCACTGTCTACATGGTTATGCAAAGTTGTTCAGAGAAACCACCTTGTTTTGGAGCCATGTCTCATGAAATAGCAACCCTGATGGCTCTCCAGGGCAGGTACTGCCTATATCGTTGTGTGCCGGATGCGTTGTGGTTATTAATTGTTGTGAGAAGATTCTACCTCTCCCTTTGTGCCTCTCTCCCAGATGAAAAGCCTTTATGGCCTTCAGTATTGCAACTTGTAGCGTTTAGAGAACACACTAGTTAAATCAGTAACAAAAAAAGAGGAATTGGCCTTCCATGGTTGCTAATCTAACCATCTGACACTTCCTAGAGTATCTGTACATTTTGTCTAATAGGACAGGAATGATGAAATACTACACACAAGCACATTTTTCTTTTGGTCTTTTTGAGTCAACGAGGAACCACTCAATAAAAGTAAGAAATGCTGCAGAACAGAGAAATGAGAAAAAAGTAATAGGTGAATAGGCAGGTATATTTATACAGACATGAACACAGAGAAGGTCCTTCACTGAGCGGTAGCCAGCCTCAAAGGAAAGCTTACAAACCTTTTTTCCTCCAAACATGGTTTGAGACAAGTTGCATGAGGACAACAGGAGCAAACATCAGGACAAAACAGACGAACGCGATTATGGAGCAAATGACTCACCATAGTTTGAGTTCTCTTTCATATACATGCAATTGCAAGGTTTATCTGCAGCAAAGACCCTTGAAGCCGGTATTGCTAGGCGAAAATAAATGTTATGTTCCTTCATTTATTCATTGCTTCTCTTTACTCTGTCTCTTTCAAGTTTTAATTGCTGGAGACATAAATTTACAAAGTAAGTAAACATATTCAAAATATAAAATTGTAATTAAACCAGTACACTGCATAACTTTAAAATGCATTTTTTCCCATTAAGGCACCTTTCTAAAGCTAAAATAGGTTTGGAATAGATGTTGTAGACCCAGGCCAACACAAACTCTGGCTGTGAGAGGCTGCCTTTGTGAAAAGAAATTTACATTTAGCTTTTGGCAAGTTTGTTTGACATTAGCGCATACATCACCCAAAGGAAAATCTATATTAGTGTGGAGATGTCACATGATGCTCTGCTACAAAGACACATGATGCTTCACCCAGGACTGCAGGAAGAATTACACACCAAGCTTATGAGTTTAAGAACGTCAGGTTATGTTGCACCATAACCCGTGAGTTTGATAATGGATCTACCAGAAGAAAACAGGGCTGCAAACAGATTATCCTGTCCTCCAGCACCTCTGCAAAATCACACAGTTCCTCCTTTTTCTAGGTTTTTTTTTAATTTATTTAGGTTTTTGTAATGAACTCTCCCCTTCTCCTTTCCCCTGTTGCTCCCTGCAGTGATCTTCAGTCTTGCTTCCTGTCTCCATCCAAAACTTGTCAAAACTGTACCCCACGATGCAGCCTTTTTTTTAATCAACTGTTTATTTGCTGCTGTGTTTTGGAAAGCATTTTGTGGAGGTGAGGAGCGAGGCTTTTGTGATGATGAGTATTTAAACTGATTACAGCAAGAAAGTATAATGCAGAAGAAGGTGGTTATGATTATAAGCTGCTGGGTGTTGTTCAACACATCAGTGACATTGTGAAAAATCTGGTTTAGAATTATTTGAGCCCACAATCTGGGGGACTGTAATTGGGTTTTACTCCACAGGAGCTCACAGAGATTCAGACAGTAGTTTATAAAATATACACAGAGATCAAAGTGGTTTGAAATTCAGACTGATTTTCTATCTTTTTTTTTGGTGCAGGAAAAATGAATAAACCCTCAAAACACTTTCATTTAAGGCCAGTTCCTGCCAGCAAGGGAAATTTAATCCACTCAAGCCACCAAATCATTGAGTACATTTATTCATTAAAGTAATCAATCAGTGGAAATAGGTTTTTCTTTTTATATATTAAATGGCAAAAATGATGAGTTCATAAAAATGTCAAGAAATTTTCATCTCTGCTATCTCTTTTCTTAGGTCAGCTGCCTTCAAATGTATTATCCCATTTGTGGGAATCTTACTTATTCTGTCTTTCTTGTAGAAAGCTGAGTATTGAGTATTACACAGAGATTAAAATTGAGTAGAAACTATAGAAAATGTCAAACATAGCAGAAATCATGACACTTGCTCTTTTGACTAGTCACAAAAGCATCAACAGTTGTTAATTTTTGAAGCTAGTACTCTGGCAGTGTTACATTAATACATCAGTCACAGCAACTTTTTGTTTACGTTTTTGCTAGCATCTACAAGTTTGTCAAGATCTATTGTCTCTTTCCCTTACGCAGTTGGCTTCTTTTATTTTGACAAATGGATCCTTGCCAAGAAGTTATGTATGTGCCTTGCACATCATCATTTGGAAGCAGGAGACAATATTGTGATTATCATTTTTCTCTACTATTTATAACGCAGGCTGCTTCTTTGAGATCTTTTAGGGGAAAAGACTTGGTGAAGAAAAACCATCAACAGTCCATTTGCCACGGTAAATAAAATTATATGCATTGTTTGTCTGATATACTCTAAACCTAGAACTTAAGCTCCTTTTAGTTTGGGAAAGATGAAGTACCTCCCAGCTTCTTCTTTGAGCTCATGTTCATTTAGGAAACTAGGAATGTAAAGGGACCAGCTGTGTGTCATTAAATTCAGTGTCTTACATCTGCAGGCAGTCCTGTAATACAGACTAACCAAAATTCATAAAACACCCCCTAAGACCTTTGAATGAAAGACCTTACAATTGTTACAGAGATTATAAACCTCAAAAATGGTTTCACAGGCAAGGAAGATACGAAATAAAGGACATTGCCAGTATTTTAGATGAAACAGGAATTTCTTAGGTGCTGTTTCCAGATCTTCCCAGGAGGTCATGGGACCATGGGCCATGCCCCAAGCTCCGGAGGAGGAAGGATATTCCCAGATCATTTCCTGAAGTAAAATTCTGTCCTGAAATGTGTTGTTATCAAACCATCAGTTTGTTACTGTTGAGTCTGGTGACAGGTTTAACCCTGAGAGTGTGAAAAAGACATGCTAAAGAAATACCTGATCTTCTTCAATAGTGCCAGGAACATCCACCACCTCCCCCAGCACCGCAGCTCCATCTGTGGCCAATCTTCAGAGGAAATTGATTGACAGCAGCCCTGAAGTATGGACTAATTAAATATATCATAAGTAGGTTGCAGTGAACACAAATCAACTTGACCCAAAAAATTTTGGTTCCCAGATGTCAGCAAGATTTTCTGTTTAGCTTTTTTAATATGGTCAGGGTCCAGAAGCAGTCTCTGTAAATAACAGGGGCATCTTTGATGCAGATTCTTACTCCTCACAGTTTTAAAGTTGACTAACAAATATCTTTGGAGTAAGCAGACTCTAAAGGGCAGCCAAAGGCCTGTTTATATGGGGAAATCAGCATGTGGTAAGGTAAGATGAAGACTGATGGTGCAGTAGCTGTCTGCACTCATTCTTCATAGGGAGAGCGGTGAGCCCTCAGGGTGCTCTCAGATGGCTTCTGCCAGCACTCACTGAGGTAGTTGAAGGGGTCACTGTCCCTGGAAATCTGCCTTGTCCTTTTGCTGGAGATTATGGCCCCTATTCCAGCAGTGATGGAAAGGAGCTCACAGACACAATTCCACCATCCTCTTTCACAGCCTGCCGCGTGCATTGAAATTACCAGCGAAGGCTGATTTGTGTTAATGAGCTGAGCTGCTGTCGATGGAGGCTGAAGAACTAAAACACACTCACGTTTGCTGCCCCATCTAAGGGAAGAAAACTTCTGTTAGAAGAGTGGGGTAGGTGCCATAATTGGCATAACTTTTCAAAATGTGCTGAAGTCGTAAGAACATCTCTTTGTGAATGGAGTGGAATAAGGTATCATGTCTTTAATCACTAAAAGCATCCACACAGGGAATCAGGGCAGAGTACCTAGTGGCTTGCATATTTGCAGTTTAATAGCTGTGTATGTATGGTATTGCACTAACTTCTTGGGCACATCAGCAGAAAAAACTCGGCAAGTTTCAGGTATTCAAAAACATAGTAAAACTGTTCCTTTTTGGACAGAGCGATACCATATTGTTTAATTGTTTCATCAGAACTCAGCAGTCCTCCTATTCTTGATGACATTAAACAGAGCAGAACTTTGCCTGAATGAGGGTTCACTGCTACAATGCAGCTATCATAGACTTACCTCCCTAAATGGGATAACAAAACCCTTTCAGATGCTGCTGAGCATTTCCTTACATGCCTACTGCATGCAGTGCAACCCCCTTTTTTTCTTGAGGTTTTGATGTGGATCTACAAGTTTTGATGCATATCCTTTTGAGGCCTAAGGATTGTGCTGCATCATCTTTCCGCAAAGATGCAGTGTTTGGGTAAAGAGAGCAAAGAGGCTGAGACACAATCTCAAAGACTACCTATACAACTTGGAGATCATGTTGTCAGTGTGTAATAATTTGTTGAACACTCAACAGAGAGCTAACAGAGTATCTTCAATTGCTTTGCATTTTTGAAGGAATTCAGGTGTCTTAAAAGTATCCGGAAAACACAGTTACATTTCAAGCTACTGTAGGTTGGGCTTACAGCCTTAGCGTCTTAGGTGACAGGCTCAAAATGACTAGTCATTACTACTCATCAGGAATCTCTACAGATGAATGATAATTAACAATATTGTGAACGCCACTTCATGCTTCCAAACTAAACTTATCTTCTGGTCATTGGTAAAACCAATTTTGGAATAAATGGGGTATACACAGACAAGATTGCTATAAATCTGGCTGTTATAAGTTCATCTCTCTCCTCTGTATCCAAATCTTCAACAATGTGTAAATGAATATATCCATCAGCAGGAACAATTCATGAGGTTGAATCCAGTAACATATCATGCAACAAATACTAAGGTTGTCTGCTGTAACAACCTCACCAGCATTGAAACTTCCCTGACAAAGTTTCATCTGCACTTGGCTAGGTCTAGTCAAGGTGGAAGATTTCAGGAACTCCAGGCAGATCTTTTGTAACCAGTTTCCTTATGTCAAAAAATACCTTGCCCTAATACAAATTGTTTTATGGACACCATGAATTCCTACCTTGAAAGGCAGCTAGATCGATATTAATGATGAAGAGGAGAAATCTAAAGACCTGCAGCTTCCCTCAGGTTCATTCAAGCACTTTGCTGTAGTGGAGGCACCTAGTTCTGTTGGCCTCAGCAGAGTTGTTTTACATCCTCTGCTGATATTGATGCCAAAAGCTCAGTTCCAACACATCAGGTCAGTGCTTGTTTGATGTGCAAATACATGAAAAAGTCCTTGGGGAAGAAAGTAACTCTGGATTTTCAGAATGTTTTGTCTATTTCTATTCCACAGCTTGCCTTGTTTCTGCTGCATTTTATAACATCTGCACTCCGTACGGGCAACAGAGCGCGTGTTGGTTCTGTCCTATGGTCTCTGCCATGGAGCAAGAACAAGTGCTGCTGGTCAAAAGATTCTTATTTTGTAGGTCTACCAAAGAGGGAATGTAAGTGGAAAACAGGAGGAAAAAAAATCATCAGTGCTGCTGGAAAACATTCCTTTCCTATTCCAATACTCAAACTCAAGTTTTCTTCTTAAAATTACCGTATCAACTGGAAGGGCTTAGTGACTTTCACAGAATCCCAGGGAACAGGAAATCCTGTGAAAACACACCATCCCAGGCCCAGGCCTACTTCCACTCTAGAGAAGGAGAGTTTTGCCACCAGATCAAATGAGAGGTCTTGGAGTATGATCCAAAGCCACCTGCAATCACTGATTCTTATTCTCTTCTAGTTCTTGTTCATATGATAACAAAACCACACTAAAACAGACGAGAAGAAGTACTTAGAGCTGTTTGAGGAAACACAGGACAGGTCCTTGGGTAATTAAATTAGCACAGTTCCACTGTAGGCAATGATATATACTGTATTCACTGAAGTTATGCCAATTTTTCCTAGCCAAGGCTCAGGCTAACAGTGTTTGAACACATCACAGTTCCATAGGCTGCTGCTCTATCTGTACGTCTGGGTGGGATAGAAATCGGAGGCCAAATGCAATCCTCGGGTAACACTTCAGAAGTATTAGAGAAGACTGCACTGCATTTTGTATAAAAAAATGTAAATTATTTTCAGAGTGAGTTTGGTTTGTTTTTCATGACTTACTTTTTTAGAGATGCATAACTGCAGCTGAGGACTGCTTGTACCAGCTAAACTATACAGCCATGGTGAGGGTCCAGTCCCTTGGACGGCTTGCAAGTTCAGCTGACAGGTCCCAGTGGCCAGACCTAAGATGTACTGGCTTTCATCCACCTACTCAACCTCACAGATGAAAAGTGGAAACTTTTCATCTGGTCTTATAGCTCACATATGTACAAAAACGCATATGCATTTATAGGCTGCAAATCATTTACGTATTTAAAACCAAAAAAAAGAAAGCAAGCACAGAATTGGGACATACAATGTGAAGCATATGAGAATGTTGGAAGTAAAGCCCTGTTTCCAGAGGCTACTGACAATTGCATTATGCCACAGGGAGAGGCACTACTTCCCATAATGCACGGAGCCAATTATACCAGTGCCTTGACAGAGGGGAGGGGAGAGAAATCTTTTTGCTGACCCTGACAGACAACAAACTTGCACCGTGAAGCCTGATGGCTGATTAGTTGTTCAGGGTTTTTACTTTGCCTGGCTGTTAAGTAATGAAATAGTTTCTTCCTAAGACCAATAGCATTTCATTTACCAATATACCGTTCGGTGCATTCCTCTTAGTTTGTTTCCGACATCAACTTAAAGATCTGTACCTACCCTCCTGAAGATGCAGAATTGCAAACTGACAAGCCTGGTTAGTGGGAGCCGAGTCAGTAATACCTCCAGGGATTAAGCGGCCAGAATATTTGTAGGCAATCTAATGTTTTGGAGTATTTTTAATTTAAAAAAAAATCTAGCAATTAGCTACTAATATAAAAAGCACTAAATAGTAAATTACTAAAAGGTCATGTTTACATAATATGTTTTTCCCACTAGCCACACAGAGAAAAAAATTAAGCATTTGATTTCACAATGAACTTTATGGCTTTGATAAATTTAAGATTATTGTTGTATTAAAGCCATTTTATGTCCTCAGTGGGAGTTAAGGCATGCAGCAGTTGCAGGATTGAGTCTGAAGTAAGGATGGGAGCAGTAATTTGTGACCACTCTTGAATCGTCCTGCCTAACATCTGAGAAGGATCAGGAAGACAATCTTTAGCCCTGAGCATTATATACAAATGAAATAGGGGTTATCTGGGGGCAGCATAATTCATTAAATGTTCCTTCAAAATGTAAAACACCAAATTCCCTCGACACAGTCAGCCTTTCGATCTGCAGTCTAGTTGTGACATAAAAAATGGTATTATAGTAAGAGTAACCTTAAATTCAGAAAAGCTCAGAAGTTCACTGTTAAAGCTCATTTTATTTTCTTATTACATCTTGTAACAAACAGCCAGGAAAAACATTATAGATATCATAGTTCTTTGAAAAAGTGTCTAGTTTTAGAAGATGGGACTGGATTCTCAGCTGGTGTCAATCAGGAGATTTACATTAACTATAATCCAATTACCCTGTAGCTCTATCAACTAAGAACCTGATCCAGGAGCTGTAACAGTCAGTTAGAAATGCATCCGTGTATAGCTTCATCTTCCCCTTGTACATCTTTCTCTTTTACATCAGACCAGTGCTGGGAAAAATTTCAAACAAATATTGTGATCAGATTTTTATGAAGACTGGATAAAATTACGTTGTCACTGAAAACCAGTTTATTTCAAAGGAGGGTGTAAGTTGATCAGACCATGCTAAGTTCAAAAAACCCTCACAACTGTAATTGTACTGTAAGACATGCACATCACCCCTGTTACACGGACTGTATGCTCTTCTTATCTTGGATATAATTATCCTTACATCAAACCCTCTCAAAACAAGGAAGGATTATTTGTCCAGTTTGGTCAAACAGGACACAACAGGGTGAATGGTTTGCTTAAGGCTACGCAGGAAACATGTATCAGAAGAATGGGAGTCTTTCTCATGCTGGGCTAATGCCCCAGTCCCTGGACCACTTCTGCCTGCCTAGTTCACCTTCTGTTATTTAATTAATACAGGCACTATTGATAATCTTTGGAAAGTCAGTTATTTATACTCCAGCTTAACCAGCGCAGGAAAGTTGAAATGTCTGCCTTGTGAGCTGACAAATGGAGGGTGCTGTATAAAGGCAATGGTTATTGATTTTAAATATACTATCTGTTATCGTCCCATTAACAGGAGACCAGTCCAATGACTAAGATTATTCAAAGATGCTCCCCTCAGCTCCACCAGCACTGCCCAATGTCCTGCTCGTATTCTGTGTCATGCGAGACAGAGGCAGTCAAGTAGCAACGCTGCTCCCCCTCCATCATACAGCCCTATCTGTCCTCGCAAAGCTGGGACCAAGTCTCAGGGTCTGAACGAAGGCTGCTGCTGACCTCGGTGGATATTCAGTTATGCTGAATGACACTTGCTTTCATTATAAATTGCCAATAAAATAAGGGAGGAAAATTAAAGTTAATGCAAAGGTCTTGGATAAAAGCTTTGTAAGAATCATCCCAAATGAGAATATAAAAATACTTGTGCAGAAAAGGGAAAGGAAAAACCTTAGTTAAAGAGAAGCATTTACATTAACCTTTTTTTTCATAATTGTGTTTTAAAATTTCCTCATGGAAACGCTGCTGATTCATGTGTTTGAAAAATACACTCTCTGCCTGTTCAGTCTCTCCCAGAGTAGGTCAGTCCTGATTCACTGTCCACTGAAGTAGACAGTTGTACTTCCTTGTGTTTGTCTTAAACTTAACCTAGAGATTTTGAAACTATAATGGAAATACACAGCTAGGGTCCCTCCAAAAGTCAAGATTACATTTTAACTACAGATGTTTAAGTCCTTTAAGATATAGTGTATACTAACAATGATAAGTGGTTACTAGAAGGATTTGATTCCTTTTCAATCTGTCTGTGACCATGCAGCATTGCAAAGGGGCCAGTGGAAGAAACAGGTGAATCTGGCCACTTACTAGCTTTTTATTACCTTAATATGGTGAGATAAGGAACAGAAAAAGCATGCCTTTTTCTGAGTGATTCCTTTTTTATTCAAAATCTATGAGGGCTTACCTTAAAAATATATGATGCTATCAAGGTCAGCAAGTTGCATGATTTATTAAACCAGGGTCACCATTTCTTGCTGTCAGTTAGATGTGATCAGTTATTGTAAGTTCCTATCACTCATTATATATTTAATTATTGGAGGCTAGAGACAGTCTTTTAAAAGACTTTCACACGCAGGTATTGGGGCACAACATCCAAGAATTGACTTTCAGCTAGCAGTGAAATAAATGTTTCAGGCCACATTATCAGTTGGTAGAAATCCTTGTAGCCTTGTGCTTCAGATTTACCTCAGCCCTGAGAATCTGGCCTATTATCAGTGACCTTGTACCTGACCATTTTTGGCGCAGTTTTGCTCTGGCATGGTGTAGTGATGCTGAGACATTTTTCCCAGAAAAATACAAAATGTTATACACCATCTCGTGTCAGGTATTCTGTACCTCAAATTGGTGGAACAAAGCATGTTATTTCCACTTAGTGAGAAGAAACCAACATTGTTATTTCTACTGCTCTAGTGTCAGGGCTTTTTATTTCCACTGCAGTGATTGTACAGGCTCTCATAACCAATAAGCCAACATCCACCCTGCCGAAAAAAAAAAAAACGCAACAAAAAAACTTGGCTGGTCTGAAGCACATTAGAACACACAAAAGAAAACTGACTCCAGGGTGCAGCTAGAAAGGAAAAATGTCTATTCTCCTGATAGCAGCGGTTGGATTTGACTAAATAATGACATTTTTCTGACACATCAGCAACCTCTGGATTGCTTCCAGTTCTCCAGATGATGCAAGCAGAAAAAACAAAACAACAAAACAAGGGTGCGTATAGATTCCATGCTAACTTCAAAGGGGGGAAAGGAAACATGTACTACTTGCTTAGGGTTGTGTAAAATAGTTTACGTTTAAAGCTTCTGGACACAAGTGGTCAGATATAAAGGACCCAGATACACCATATCAGACAAAAAAAAAGTTACATCTCTCTACAGCAGTGTAAGTTTTAAGAGAATTTCCTCTGAATAAGGGACAGAGCATCACTGCTTCTCAAAATTTCCTGCAATGAGAAGCAGCTCGAGGCTGAAGTTGGGGCTCCCTGGAAACTTCTCTGTCACGGAGCTGACGTGAACCAGTGCATTGTGAACACTGCCTGTGCCCCATTCCCAGCCCGTTCTTCCCACTTGTTAACTCAAACTGCCCTTGGTCCCCAGCCCTCTGAGCGACCTTCTCTTACAGCACAGCTTGGTGCTTTGACCTCCTCCAGCTCCCAACAACTGGCTTTCTGTTTCCTGGCATGTGAACCTGGGCCAGGAAAAGTCGGGTTAGATTTTATGAGGATTGTGGACTACAGAGTTATTGCCCCTGAACACACAGGAAGTTGGACTCTCGGTTCAGTGCAAATCTACATCACTTCATGGATGCAAATGGAACAAAATTAATTTGTTTTAGCTGAATGTACCATCTGTAGATTCTGGGGTTACACAGGATTTATTTGCTGTGGTGAGAAATAAAAGATCTTGGGTTTATTGCTTATCAGTGGAAAAAAATAGTTCTCTATTATTCGTGAAACTAAGACGCACTCACTCATGTTTTTATGGCTTTATTAACACCTGATGTATTTTAAAATGAGGGAAACTAAAAGATGCTGTTTTCTGGTGAAAATTACAATTCTGTTATTTGTAAACGTTATGGTCTTCTCAGCTTGATAGATTAGCACAAAATGTGGACACAAATATGAAAATGAGCCCTTTGACAGAGATTATCACCTTTCACTTTGGAACAGATATGTAAATGCTCTTTACAGCATTGTTTTATCATGAAGCTGTACTAACTCTGGACTGTGACTTGAAAATTCAAAAGATAAGAATGTGGTACAGAAAATTTTGTATAGCACAGCAATTTTTATAAAATGAATTTACTTCATAGAGGATTTTACTGAGAATTATTTATTTCGAGTCACCACAGCCCTTAAATTTGAGGTTGACATCAGCATAAGATGTATGCTGCTTATACTGAATGTTGGGGACACGTGCCTATGACAAGTGCCTGCAAAAAAATCTGGGGTTAATTTTAACCCATAATAAACCCTTCTCACCAGTACCAGCTAACATGGCTTGATAGGCATGGTGCTGTGTGGTGTGGGTGGTTTTTTTGTTTTGCTTTGGTTTTTTTGGTTTGTGTTTTGTTTTTGTTTTTTTTTTTTTTTTGCAATGGTTGGACTTGATGATCTTACAGGTCTTTTCCAACCTTAGTGATTCTGTGATTCTGTGTGATCTGCCTAGTTGCTGTCATACATCCTTACCCAGTGGCAATGGAGACATAGCCATCCTGAACCCCATTTCTCAGAGGGGATCAGAACTGGGAGTTGGAGAAGATCTCAGTCCAGTATGGGCTATAGCATCTGGATTTGTGACAGCGAGCAGCAGCAGTACCACAGGGCAGGAAGACGCTCAGCACCCTCAAGCTGGAAGCAGGGCAAGGCGGATTTGCGGACGCGGTCCCCGCCGGGGCACTGGCACCGCATGAGGTCACTGTGGCTCCGCGCCTCCCGCGGCTTTTGGAGCAGCTTTTTGCTGCTGGAAGAAAGGAAACAGCAACAGATTTTTCTATTTTTTTTTTTTCCCCAGCACATATAGTTTATAAAAATGGGGACTAACTGATGGTTGTAATTTTGATGGAGATTTACCTGTAGGCAACACGGCAATCAAACCCACACTATTAACAGAAGGCTGATTGAGTTAATGAATATAATTGTCAACTCTACAAACTGATTCAGTCTGTCTAACAATCTATCAGTTTGTCTTTCCTCTTGCAGTTTGTCCCCATTTATATCTTGCTGTATGGTGACTGTAGGTGAATACCTAAAATCCCCGTAAATATAAAATTGGGAAGGACTGATGGATGCTTGGGAAAGAAGAGGGGATCTGCTATACAGGGTAACTGAATTTATCACTGTTCAGTTGAACACAGTAAGTCTGGGCTAGGCAGCTGAATTTAGTAGGTAATGTTACCCTTTGCCTTTATCATACAGCTGGCCTGGACCAAATTCAGGTCTTTCACTCAATGGACCAAGTCTGCAAATGACACATGCTTAACATAGATGAATTACAGTCTGATGGATGAGATGATAGATAGTGTACAGGAAGCATTGCATATAGATACTGGAGACTGGTGCTCCAAAGTAGCAATAACATTCTCTGGGGAGCAGGGAAGAGAGAAGGAGATGGGAGGAAACATCAAAAATGCAGGTAAGCCCACCAGCCTAAACTGACACCGCAAAGCCCACCACCTGACCTGCAGGAGATTTCCTTCCCTACAGGAAACCCCAAGGACCTGCAAGGAAAGACTTTACATCCTCCCCATCAGTCAGGCTCAAAGTTCAGAGAGAAGGAGTGAGGTGTTAGAAGATGAGGACTAAACTACTGAATAGTCAGAAAAGCATAGTTCACAGCTCAGACCAGGGTCAAATCCTATTCAGAGGAGCCCTATCCAGATTAGGCAGCCCTTCTAGGAGCAGTTACTGTAAATGACTTTGTCAGATGTATCAGAAAAAGTTTACATTCGACTTTTGAAAGAGGCATGCATATACTGCCTTCCTGCCAGAGCTTGACACCAGTGCTCAGAGCTGCCACCACTGAAGAGGTGAGGGACAGTATATAGCAAGAGAGTTACCTGCCTTTCCCCTGGAGTCACACACAAACAGGAAAACAAAAGTTAGAGTACATGGCTGTAAATAACATTGTAAAGAAGTGTGACATTGAAATAGTAATACATACATTTTCAGGTGGAAAGAATACCTGCGTTTGCTGGGAAATCACTTGTGAATGCTACCAGTGAAAGAAAGGAGCAAGAACCCATGGAGAGAAATCAGAAATACACTCGGGGGGGGGGGGGGGGAGGAGATGCTCTTTTTGAAGCAAAGTAACAGATGTCCCTCACCTGCTCCAAGAGAAAGGTCAGGTGAAATCAGATTTGCCACAGCTGTATTTGTCTGTCTGCAAGTGAGGCTCTTAGGCCACCAATGCTGGGGACACAGGCAAGCATAAGGAGTCCTTAGCTGCGTTTTAACAGAAGATGCTAGGCTGTGGTATGGGCCTCCTCTAGCTGAGCTCATGGAAAGAAACACAAATACAGTTGCAGTATGATTAGCCTATGGATGCACTGTGGGGGATACATTGCCTCACTGCGGGGCAGGAGTGCACATACTTGTATAATTTTTAAAAAGTGTAAGTAAGTGGGGAGACTTACGTAAAGTCTCCTAATAAAGAGGTGACCAACTCTTCTGAAACCCCATCTCATATAGCTGTATGTAGGTCATGCTGTATTTTGCCATCTTTCCTTCACCTACAAGTCTTTTTCAACACATACATGATAATACAATATCTATCTGTGTACTGACATGAATCTGCATTCTTAAAGCCTTGCATGTAGCAGATGGAGAAAGATTTATAACCCATTTGCTCATATTTCAGTTATTCCTTAACTAGCTATTGCAAATTATACATTTTATTTAATAGAAGGGTATGTTGCGTGTCCTGTCATGCAACATAGCAAGCCTCTTTCCAGCATAAAGAATCCTCTCTCTCCCAAATTTTTTTATGCTGTGTCACTGTGTATGTGTCAGGGCTAATAGCTGATTAATACACATTGTCTGTACAACTGTGAGTTTATCTTCAAGTCAGTTGGATTAGACAGGGGGTTCCAGAGACTACACTGCCACTGAATACACTTACTTCAAATTTAACATGAAGTTTAATCAATAAAAATAACAGCAATAAATTTGTCTCATTTTGCTTTTTTTATGCTGTAGAAATGCCTGAGTATAAATGGCTTTCAGCTGTTCCTCAAGAGATACCTTTGTCATTTATTGAGCACTTTGTGCTTCACAAGAATTCCTATTACAATGTCACAATGTAAATTTGCCTTGCCCCGATGCTCTTCAAATGCTTAGCCATCTGATGGGAAAGGAAGTATCATTTGGTACCTGCATGTAGATATTATCTAAATCAACAGTGTCTATAATCTATTTGCACATGCAAACATTAAAAACCCTGCAATAGAAAAAAATACAATTAAAAAAAGCGAAAAACCTCTGCTCCAAAGAAAAAAGTGGAATTGCTAGTTAGAAACTTCAGTGAACGAGTCAATATCTCTTGCTCAAAAATGAATCGTTAGCTAAAAGTTGAATTAACTGGGTAAGCCAACTAATCGAAGTCTTAATCATGACCCATAAAAATAATCGGATTGTTTGCTTTTTTATTTTTGATGCATATAAAGACTGTCTGATAGGCATTTTTTAAAGGAGGTGAGACGAAAGCAGTGATTTTATGTTCACAGTTCAAGTCCTGTCTTGCTTGTCTGCCTGTGAGAAGTAAAAAACCATTGAAATTATAACATTGGAAAAGTCAAGAGCAAAAATGTCAAGTGTTTAGGAGAGAAACAGTTTTTAGCCTTGACTGTTTTTATCTTTTGAAGTTTGTTTAATTTTAGTGACTAAAAAGCCTTTGGAAAGAGGATGTTTTTATTTAAAATTCAACATCCAAAATACTTACATTATGGTGTGAAAGCTGCACTAGATGAGTGATACCTTGGCAGATCTTCCAGCGGCTTAAGTGGGACAGGATTTTACCCATTATTTTTAAAGCAAACAAGTATAGGGGGAAAAACAAACTGAACAAAAATACTCACATTTTTCATTGCATTAAAGAAATAAAAAGAGCACCGGCTTAAATTTTAAACAAATTTTTGGCAGTTCAGGCTTTCACAGAAGGGGTTTTGACAGACAACTGGGTCAGGTTTGTTGTCTGGAAATATCTGCCCTAAATATAATTCAGAAATAAAAAGGGGTTTTGGGGTGTGGTGGTTGTTTTTTTGACTGAGTAATTTGACAGAAGCTCAGCCTTTGATTTTACCTGAAGGATTTACTAAAATTCACAATCTGAAATAGTAGCTCAAATTCAGATACATGTATAGTACCATGGCAGACTGTTTCTCATTGGCAATGGTGAGAACCTTTCCTCTTACTTTTAATACTTATTTAGTGATTTTTATGCAACATCAGTAACACCATTATCTCAGCATTGACAGAATGAATATACACTGTAAATTCTCTTCTTTGAAACATTTAAACCTTTGCTGGATAAAATGCTAGCAAATGTGATACTAATTAAGAAATAATCCTGCACAATAGTAAAAGACGTTAGATCTTTATGAGTAAAAAGAGTTTCTCCATTTTTAATATTTTTAAATCTGTGGTAGGCATAGGATAATGTTCTTAATTTGTTACTTTTTAGTAGAAGATCAAAGCGCATTATAAATTAACCTTGATTTGAACAATACATTTTCTTCACATTCTCCAGGCCTGGGGTTTTTTGAAATCATCAGTAACCTTTGGGTTGGTGTGTAAAGCAATATGCGCTCCCTCTGTGGCCAAAAAATAATGTAAGTAAATTTCCATGGTTGTTAACTTAAGTGTAAACATTTTTAATCTTAAAATCTAGTGTAAAATGATTGACTTAACTTTCCAAATGTGCTTAGGTACTGTGATGATGGGCAAAGCATGGCATCCAAACTCAGGAGGTCGTGTTAGAGAGATTGTTCAGCACATGGGTGGCTGCTTTAATTTGTAGTTCCCCACTCTCAGCAGCTCTGGGATCAGCTTTATGTGGAAGAGTTCCCCCTTCTCAACCATGCCAAGGCATGTATTCGGGGAGCTGTGTATTCACATGCTTATTTCGTGTCCCTGGAGTTGAGCTTATTGATTACTCACATACTTAAACACATGCTTAATTTTAACAGCTTTGTTAAACTGGGCAGTAAGTCACTTACAGTCGGTTTCAGTTTTGTGCAATAGGGATATACATTAAAAAAAAAGTGAACAAAAGGAACAAACCAAAAAGGATGTATGAGCTTAAAACAGGCTTTAGGCAGATTTGAGACATTCAAGTCCACTATTGAATCTAGCCCATAATGTTTCTGCCCTGTTTCTTCTATGGCTTTGAGTTAAAACTGCTTTTCTTCCAAAACGTGGGCAAACTCATTAATCAGTAAGGGCAGTAGTAACAGTGGCAGTATATGACAGACATCGGTAGTGAGAGAAAAACAGGCTGTGTAAATGCAATCCTTTATTCAACATTACACACTACTTTAGCATAACTGTTGTTTTGGAAGGTTAAAAGGTGTATTTTTGGAACAGCTAGTAAGTAGGGTATAGAATGACTTCTGATCCATATTCTGCCATTTTCTGTCAGTTTTTTTTTTTAATAATTTGGCTGAACAAAGATAAAGTTCATCATACTGTTCCTATGCATCTATTTTTTAACTGTGTGATGTTTCACAGGTTGACAACATGTGAAATCACCTAATACTATTCACAGGAGTATTTCAGTCTGGTAATAAAGAGGAGAAAAGTAGCCATTAGAAAACACAAAAATGAGCAGATGGAAAAAATTACAAATATTATTTCAGTTTCATCTGATTAATTACAGAAGCACAAAGATTGTCTCAGTACCAGCATTTGCAAATGCCAATGCTAATCTGTGAGCCCCAGAGTACAATCCTCAGAAAGGGCTCCTTTGGACTAATTGCATCTCCAGGATGGACAGAGAACCAGTTTATTTCTCTAAAAGTGGTTTTCTGAATAAAAATAAAGCTCCTTATTTTCAGAGACAGTTAGCCTTCAACCAACCTTTAAAACACAGCTGTTCTCCATTCTCACATCTCTTTATTATTATTATTATTATTATTTCTTTTTGTTTGCAAACACTCATTCTATCCTAGCAGGATTTACTTATATCCTGCAGTGGGACAGTAAGCCCCCAAGAGGTATGGGTTTACAGGAACCTGTTATGTCCCATTTTCCAGCTGTGGGAAAGTGATTCTCCGGGAAGGGAAAATGACTTGTCTAAAATCACACAGTGAGATTAATGATAGAGCCAAGCATTGAACATTTAGGCTGTGGTCAGATGATCACTAAGATTGGATTTATGCATTACTGGATCACCTGGCAATACAAATTTGGTGCAGACAGGCATGCATTCCTGTTGAATTATTCACAGCACATCAGATAGTGCTTATGTCAGCTGGTGCCATGAGATAGCCCAGAGTACAACGAATCCCATATGCCATTCATTCTCATCTCTCAAGTGTAGTTTGGGATGATGGCCTGTTGCACTGTGGTAGGAGAGTTAGCTCCTTCTTATGAGGCTGTTATTACCACAGGAACAACCATAGAAAGTCACCATGTCTGAAGTAAGGTGCTGTTTGCATGTCACCAAGTGCCAGGGCATTACAGTTTCCAGGATGCAGTATGTGGCAACATGGATCTGTTGCTGGCTATGCCCCTGAAAGTGGCCCTTTCCTGCTAGAGGCTGGTGATACAGACATGCAGATGTGATACACAGGGAATGGTGTTTCAGGCTGGGCTGCACGAGCAGGGAAGGGGGAACAGGGGACAGAACTGATTGTTTTGCCAAACCTTTTCTCACTGCTGATAAAACTGAGTACAGTAAGGCCAAGGAATTGCAGGTTCCTGTTCCCTGAAGCGTCTGGGTCTGTGAGAGGAGCTATGACTACCAACAGAAGGTTATACTCAAATATGGGGAGATCAGCAATATGGGGAGAACTTGTGAAAGGAGATGTTCCCAAATATCTGTTTGCAGCTGTTTCTCAGAAAGGTGCCCACCCACCCAACCAGCAAAGCTCACTGAACACTGAGGAGAAAGGGAATTTAGCTATCTGGGAGGTGGCAGGTCTTGACTCCTAACATTCAGGTCCCAGTCAATTTGGGGCTGAAAAGTTAGCAAGACAGTGCTGAAGTTCAGAATGCTCTTTGGAAGGGCCCCAGCTCATGATGTGAGTGCGACATGCAGGAATTTATAGCAAGTGTTGCTCAACTGAGTATGTATCTGCTCCCTCTGCCCTGTGACGTGTCCTGATTGTTTATTAACATCTTGGGTCACTGCAACACTGTGCTGGGGTCATCTTCAGCTGGTCTCAGAGACCTCATGAAGCTTGTGTTCTCTGTACTCCTCAACTGATGCCCTGGAGACAAGACAGTCTGCTGTCATGGTCAACCACTCATGTAATTTGGTGATTCCAAAAATATCCCAAGCCGCACTTACTTCTCCTGAGAATCCTAGAGCACAGTGCTTGCATCTAGTTAGGGTCGTCTTTCCAGGGTTTGTCACATCAAGAGATCATCACTTCAAAGTGCAGGGAACAGGATGTGGGGAAAAAGGGACTGGCAAATGCTCTAGAGGCTACAGAGGGATCGGATCTGCTCATGAAGCAAGGTGGTCAGCTAATACTCAGTTAAACCATATATTCTGATAAGTTAAAGTCCGCATTTTTTTTTTAAATAAATGCCAATGATTTGCACTTTTGGTCATCTTGTTTCTGATTTAGGTTTAGGTGCTCTAGAACTGAAATAACCATAGTATCTAAACATCTCTTTGGCTTCTCTACATAGCCAGGTCATACGTACTCTCACAGGTTCAGCCAAACTGAGATCGTTGCAATACGTTCAAAGATGGCATGATGCAATTGTACCATATATCATTCCTCATGATATCCTGAGTGGTTGAGTAGACAGGCAAAGCTTAAGTTATCTATCTTGATCTATAAAAACATTTTTTACTTAGCCAGCATTAGTCAGATACATTTCTGTGTACCCATGTTTATCAGTGTATACATATAGTTCATTTCTAGGACGCAATTGTGACTGAAACGTTAGAATAGATTACAGCCAGAGATGTAGAAGGGTATGGTCTCCAAGAATCAGCCATTCATCACACAGGATGGACTGTTGGTCAGGAAATAACAGTGTAGTCAGATTTACTACTGCAAATGTACCTAGAGAATTTTAAGAAGTTACCTCTCCCAGCTCTTCATGACCACTTCTTAATTTTATGACAGAGCTGCCAGCACAATCCCGTTTCAGTTCATCCAGCTCAACTTAAACCAGAGATGAAGGTGACTTGAAAGGACCTGGCTGATTAGGCATTGAATCTATTAGAATTTACATAATCTGTTCTGGTGGCTCAACTGTGGGTTGTAACCACCAGCTGAAAGATGGTAAATGACAACTGGGGACAGTAACGAATAGTTAAAGGTTGTAATATCTTGAAGGCTCCAATTACTGCCATTGCGACTCTGTGACTCTGCCCCAAGATAGCGTGTGGGAGTGACTTGACTCTGCCAGTGACTAAGCAATTAGCCCCAAAGGCGACATGGCACATTTCTCTGGGCCTCCATTTCCCATCTGTGGAAGGAGAACAGTGCTGCACATTCACTTTCACTTAGCACATTCTGCTTTGACACTAAGTGTGAGGATTCAACATTAAACAGGAATTTCTCAAATGCATCATGAGGGAACTAGGCATCTACTGAAATATAACTAAAATGGTAGGTAGAAATTACTGGAGATGCGCCCACGTCCTTGCAGTAACAACAGTTACACTTCATCTCCTTCATATTATCTTTTTCATATAGAGAGATCAGAAAGACCTTATTTCCCCGTATTAAGATCACATGGCAAGCCTTTTCTTGGAGCAAAATGCCTGCTAAAACATTTTGGTTTATGTAAAGGCACAAAGTGGTATTACCTATGGGGCTTCGGGCTGCAGGGGCCTCCGGGCAAAATACTCTACATGCTGAAGAGGAAATGCAGTTACTGAAGTCAAGTTTATGTTTTTTAACCTATTTTTCTTGAGATAACTTTGTCAGATTGTCAAACAAACTCTCCAAAGGGATTTGAGTCACAACCACATTAAACTGGAATCCAATCTTGTTATGCTGGCCTCAGCGAGTGGATATTCCCTCTGAGCGAGCCTGTACTGTATTAAGCTGCCTTCTGTTTCTTCAACCCAAGCTGTGAACGTATAATCATATTTCCTTTTGAAAATGACTTGTTTTTCTTCATTACAGAAACAGGATTGATTTTCCTACAGAGTGTTACACTTGTCAAAGCAGCTATAATCAAATTTCAGTGTAATGTCCCTACACAAGTAATTCCCACAATTAAAACTGTAACTGTTCTGGATACCTGTTGGGTTGGATTCTAATGTTCATATGTATATGGAATAGGTCCACTGAGAACATGGGCCAAATCCATAGCTTGTGCAAATCAAAGTCACTGGAGCCCCATCTGTGGATACCAACTGTGGATATAACTGCCTACTTTCAATGAATAAGCAGAGTCACTCATTAATACGGCTATGACAAAAGGAAAAAATTGGACCAATAAATAAAAATAAATTTCCTTTCACACCAGTGAATGACAGAAGCTACATAATTTTTAAAATTTTCCAGTATTCCAAACATTCCGTCATTTAATCCTAAATAAAATTAAGTGGAGGTGGATACAAGGATAGCAATGTTTCAGTAGTTAGCTCAGGAGAGGCTTCAGTGGCCCAAGAACTCTCATGCCAAGCCATGGTAAGAGCACACTAGCTCAACGAGCTATATTTTGGGTGAACAGCGTTGCAACTTAATGAAGACATTTAGGTCAGAATTGAAGAAAGCATGGGCTAAAGCTACGTCCCTTTATATGTGTGACTCCCAAGTGCTACCTTTGCTGCCTCCTTAGCAAGTCCATGATTTCTTTCTGAAAACCTGTGATTAAGCTGCCATGTCTGCTTATATGGGGTATGGAGCGCAAGATCTAGGTCAAGTTAATTTAAAAGAAAAAAACAAACCAACAAAACCAAACAAAAGCCAAACCATTTAAAAATACCTTTTCTAGGGCTTTACTTTTTCCCAAGTTTCTTCCCCTCCATTATGAACTGTACCTTTGGAGACTTTTCTTCTTCCTTTATCTTCCTCCATCAGAAAAGTTCCAACTGAATGGACTTTAGTTCAAAGATATGTTTTGAGGATTGCTGAAGAAGTCCCCGTTAACTGACCTATCCTTGAATACCTGCAAAACAGAAATTAAAATCAAATTCAGCAAAGACGTGCAAACCATTCTGTGATGTTATTAAAATGGTACTGCAGATCATTCTCCAGACTTCCAGTAATTATTTACAGCCCTAGTAAGGGTGTGCCAACTTGTTCAAATTCACCTTTCCTGGATAAAACTTCTGAGAGCAGGCAAATGTGACTGCCTTCCCAAGCACATCATACCTTTCCTGTGCACCGGTCACCAGCAAGGAAGCCACAACCCTACTGCAATTGACTGATGCTCACTCACATGCTCTGAGTCTCCCTATTTTCTCTCATACACACACACACACACTAACACATGCAAACACCCACACACTCCTGCAAAATGCTGAAAATTGAAGTTAATAACAAGTAATCAAGAGAAAATGCATTTTAAATATAAAGCTGAATCACAGCTCCCACTGCCTGGCAGCAGTTAGGTGATATAAAATCAACTGTAAACTTGCCCTAAAGGGCAGCTCTGGATTTCCTCTATTACAGGGGGATGAATGTTTAAAGCAGCGCAAACAACAGCGCTGCTGACTTTGCAGCTCCACCTATTTTCTGAAGGTCAAGCAGCCTGACCTCCTTACAGACATATACCACTGCATGTGCATGCACACACACAGAGAAGTGAGTAAAAATAAGCAAAGTATTTGCCAGCATGCCTTTCCCTTACATCCACTTAGTATTATCTATCGTAGTCTTTCCGTTGGAGAACATCATGTTATTAAGGGAGGCCAGCTCTGCCAAGTGTTAGTCCCCCAGAGGGGACTCACCCATGTGTTAAACATTGTAGCTTTTATAACAGAAGGCTATGCTCTATATTTCAATGACAATTCACTTAGTGTTTACAGATGAGATACTTGGGAGTGCATCCCAGCTAGCAGTGTTTGCTTTTGATACCAACACAGTGGGCAATAAAATCATGTAGTGCATACTGTTTGTGAGACAGATGTATCTTGTGGCAGCCAGCAAACCAGATACTCAAGTACATCTTGGGCACTTAATGTTTGCATCAGCCTTGCCCAGTTATGGAGAGCCCTGAACACACTTGACTTCAAGAGCCAGCAAGTAGTTAGGAGAGTAGAGTGGCTGGAGAGCTTCGGGAATGTAGCGTCCCTTTACAATTAGGCAAACAAACTGCTCCTTTCTACACAACAGTTATTGTGAAGGCATCCTGTAACAGAAAAGATGGAAGTATCTCAGGCTGCTTCATCTGCTTTAGAAGGGAGGGCAGACTTCACATAACCTTTTTGCTGTAAGGAGAGAGTAAACATGAAGGAGAAAAAACCCAGGTAATTACAGGACAGAATTACAGATTCCTCATGGAGTCTTTTACCCAATACTCTTCTAAAACAGTCTAGCATCCTGAAGCAGCATGCACTTTGGAAGAATGTTCCAGTTTTGGTTTCCTTTAAGAAGATTTGACTTTGTCTCATTTAAAGCGAATGTGTTGCTTTGTTGACATGAAAGTTTTGATGACACGGCACCCTAATTGCTTCTCTAGAGAAGCACAAACCTGCGGCCGATGCTCTATGACATGTTTTTGCACTTCTCATTGTTATAGTTTTCCACCAACTGATCATCACAGCAAGTCAACCTGCAAATAAGTACTCCTGAGCACTTTAATGAGGCCCTTATCTCTGGCCAACTTAGGAATACTCATTGGGCTCTCCCCTGTTGAACAGCAGCAACTCCCAATAACCCTCCCATTAAAATGAATGCACTGCTGTCAGAGATGTCAGGTTGAAGGGGCGGTAGGCTTCTGAAGCTGCTATTGCATCATTCTTTTGCTGGGCCAAGGTACAATGCCTACCAGAGTGATTAGAGCAATTACTCAGCACTGTTTGTCACAGTCAATAAGATCTGACCAGCATGAACACAGCCGTGACCTAGACCTGCCTCTCTAGCAAAGCATTATTATTGGTTGTCATCTTCGTCTTCAGTAGCTCTATGCATGTGCCTAAGTTGGAAACACACTAAGAAAACTTCCTAGCAATTATTTCTCTTTCGTTTCTCTCCTTGATGGACCTCTCCAATCATCTGGTGCATGCTTTCTTCTCCTTTTGTCTTTCTGCCTGTGTTCCTGCTGATATGTACTGTGAATTTCTGCCAACGAGTTAACTGGAAAAAGCCACTTGAGAGTCGCTAATGTCAGCCCTTCTCTGTTGTTAGTTTAGTACAAACCAGAGAAGGCTGCTTATCGGGAGCTAATGCAAGATAGGACAGAAACCCCAGTCTTAGTAAATCCAGATCTCTGTACATCTCCTTTACAGCATTTTCTACGGCAAATGCAATCTAGTATGAGTATTTCATAGTAGACTGCTTATTAAGATTTAAAAATGCAGATAAAAACGTGTTGCTCAAATTCATGTAAAGAAGGTTCTGTGATTTGTTTTTGTATGGCTGGAATTAGGGTATTTAAGAAGAATTGAACCACTGACTCAAGTTGTCTGGCCCCTGTACCCCACTACTGGTTCTCACTCATGCTCTTCATTTAGTTTTGGGACCGGTCTTGTTTAATGTCTTCATTCATGATCTGGATGAGGGGATAGAGTGCACCCTCAGCAAGTTTGCAGACGACACCAAGTTGGGAGGGAGTGTTGATCTGCTTGAGGGTAGGAAGGCTCTGCAGAGGGATCTGGACAGGCTGGATCGATGGGCTGAGGCCAACCGGATGAAGTTCAATAAGGCCAAGTGCCGGGTTCTACACTTTGGCCACAACAACCCCAGGCAACGCTACAGGCTTGGGGATGAGTGGCTGGAAAGCTCCCCCGCAGAAAAGGACCTGGGGGTGTTGATCGACACCCGGCTGAATATGAGCCAGCAGTGTGCCCAGGTGGCCAAGAAGGCCAACGGCATCCTGGCTTGTATCAGAAATGGTGTGGCCAGCAGGAGCAGGGAGGTGATCATGCCTCTGTACTCGGCGCTGGTGAGGCCGCACCTCGAATGCTGTGTTCAGTTTTGGGCCCCTCACTACAAGAAAGACATGGAGGTGCTGGAGCGTGTCCAGAGAAGGGCAACGAAGCTGGTGAGGGGTCTGGAGCACAAGTCTTATAAGGAGCGGCTGAGGGAGCTGGGGTTGTTTAGCCTGGAGAAGAGGAGGCTGAGGGGAGACCTCATCGCTCTCTACAACTACCTGAAAGGGGGTTGCAGAGAGGTGGGTGTTGGTCTCTTCTCCCAAGTGACTAGCGACAGGACTAGAGGAAATGGCTTCAAGTTGCGCCAGGGGAGGTTCAGGCTGGATATTAGGAAAAAGTTCTTTACTGAGAGAGTAGTGAAACATTGGAACAGGCTGCCCAGGGAGGTGGTAGAGTCACCCTCCCTGGAGGTATTCAAGGAGCGTGTGGATGTGGCATTGTGGGATGTAGCTTGATGGACATGGTGCTGTGTGGTGTTGGGTGGGTTGGTTTTTGGTGTGTTGTGCCTTGTTGTTGTTGTGTGGTGGTTGGCTTGCGTGGGTTTTTTTTTGTTTTGTTTTGTTTTTTTTTTCAGGTTGGACTTGATGATCTTACAGGTCTTTTCCAACCGTAGTGATTCTGTGATTCTGTGATTCTGTAATCTTAAGCTTTGCTTGAGATCTGCAGGAAAGAAAGGACAAGCACATCTCTGCTCCCTACTCTTCTGCTTTCCCTACATGGACAAAAGTATCCAGCTGTGCTGCACCTCTGAATTGCCACCTTCTCTCCTCTTTTTTCTTTTTTTCCTATGCACATACAAGAAAGATACTTCATCAATATTATCAAAGAAAGAGCCAAAAGGCATAGCGACATATGTTTCAGAAGGCTGAGATGCCACAGTGATATAACTTCAGACAGATGAATGGTTGAGGAAACTTGAGACTGCCTAGTACTATTCATCAGCACACTGATACAGATATCCTGCATGCAGATATGTGAGGGAGACTATAGGACATAATTTAATGCAGGTCATATCAACAGAGGTTCTTACACTGATTCCATCAGCTGTTAGTGAGGAAAATAAAAAGCTCGTGACAAGAATGTGTGTGTGAACAACAAGACTTCAAATCTCAGTAAGGGTGAGATCTTAAATGTGCATTATTGTGATTATTGTTACTAAGAAAAATGCCTGCATTGTTACTTGCAGCTGTTACTAGCAATGAAGGAATAAAGGGCCCTCTGATCACAAACAATCCCAGCAGCGACTTTGTCACATTGGTTCAGTAGTTTCAGTATTGCTTTTAAAACAGTACTTCAAAGCAATCAGTTAGCAATACAGTATTAAACACAAAATGTTTTGTAATTATTTTTTTCCAGGAAGTAGCTAGATATTACACAGTTTATAATGTGTACTCTGATCTATGATGGTCTAAAGACCTTGAAGTTTAGACAGTTTCCCAAATACTTTGCTAGAGTCAGGAAACATACCTACCTTACACAGGCCACTGGTGATGATTCTTTCACATGACCCTTAAACTATCTTTTCTCAGCATGGCTGAATCAGAAATTCAACACTCACTGTGATACTCTTTGGGTACCATGGAAAAAGGTATTGGGATGCGGGCACAACAAAGAGTATCTCAGCTCTCTGACTTCAGGGATAAAAAGCTGTAATGCTTTGTAGTTTGTCAGATCCTTAAATCCTTTGAAAAGGTTTAAGGATAAAAACCTACAGTTAGCTAGAAAATAATACACGTTTGTAATAATAGACTAAAATTACAAATACGTGAAGTAAGCAAATGTATTACTAAGATTATACTTAATAAGTATCCTTCTTAGCTGATTTAGCATCTCAGCTGCCTGTCTGATTAGCCTTTACAATGTACCCCAGGGCTGGCATAACCTGGCAAAATCTTAAAGGTATATCTTTTTCTCACTAGTAAAGGTGGTTGCCAGAGCCATCCAGTGCAACTGCTCTGCACAATCTGTTTCTTCCATAGCTCGAAAAGAGTGATTGACTCTTCCTGTTTACTCTCCGTTATTGACAGTAAGGAGGTAATGCAGGGGATCAATTCTTTTACCTTTTCTTTAAGGTTACCAATTGCTTATCTTAATTGGCAAATTCCTGGCTTCAGCTTTAATCTGCCTATTCTTGCAATCTAGGACACAATAGCAAAGCTTTATAAATCTTACAGCAATTGTCAGTAGATGCATCTTATTAAATGTAACTGTAACCAGGCTTTTAACACCGACCTACAACTTCTAATTAAAAATGAAGGATGAAACCCTGGTTTTGATTTGGTAACATCCACATACTTGCTGTTAGTTAAGGGAGTTTTCTAGTGTCCTTTCACACTTAGAAGGCAAAGCTAGATATTCAGAGGGCAACGAGAACCATGCCAAAACTCTGGCATCTGACTCAGTCTCATGCTGCCCATTTGCACTGACTGTTGTGACATTTCTCTAGTCTGAGGCCAGAAAAAAGAGAATGTTGGTACTGGCTTACTTAAATGTTCTTGTAATTAATTATTAGCAAATGGATGGTCATGAAGGCAATATGGCATATAAAATAAATAAAGACATTCAAAGGTTCAAAGAGCTGAATATATGTATTCTTGAATCTAAGAACTGAGTTTAATTTCATGACTGCAAAATGGGTTTTAATCAATTAACTTATTTTCTGCTGTGCAGCCGACAGGTTGCTATAGGGGCATTGCTACTTCTGCTGCAACTTCTTCCCTTGTAAGAAGTGGTTTGAAAGCATGTGCTGATATCCTTAGAGAACCCACTGAATTTGGTGTTTCTCCATGTGGGTGAATGCACTGCAGGACCAGAGCCTTAATAGGGCTTAAACTGGCAAATGCTCTTTCTCACTGTTGGACTGCCCTCAAGTTTAGAGATTGTACAGGTGGACATGCTTCTGTTGTTGACGAAAGACTTGTGAAACTCAAGTAAACAGCAGAGACCAGTGAAGTGGAAGTGATAAGTATACATGGAAGACACAGCCAATCCATCACCTTGGCAGATTTTTCAAAATCTTGAACTCCAAAAGATTCACCTATCCATATAAAACAGTAACTAAACAGTAATCACTTGTCTGTCCTAGTATTTTCCTAGAACATTCTGTGGTCCTACGTTAATTTGTGTCTCACATTGGCAGTTCTCTCACTGTGAGATGGCTATTAAGTTCAATCAAAGATGGGTTTTTATAAATAAAAATCCCTAAGAAAACAAGGTTAATACCTCTGAAACCAAACCATTTTCCTAGTGCAGTGTTTACTACTTGACTGAACTAATGATATAGTGCTGCTCTCAAATTAATTGTTAGTAAAGCTATGACTGATTGAAACTTTGCCAACATTGATCTAGGGAAAGAATGACAGATCTTAGTGATTCTGAAAAGTTTTGCAAATGCTGAGGAGAAGGCAAAGAAAAAGAAAAGTCAGGTTGTTGGATCTGATTCCACTGCAGCTGATTGCATCTGGCAGTCCGTCACCATCTGAGTTGGTAGCTGTCTGAGCACAGTACAAGGCTGCACCTTTTTGCATCCATTAAATCTGAATGTATTTAATAAATTCAAATATCAGCTTTCTTTTTCCTGCTTTACTGACTTTTCTCTGGCAGGAACTGACTTCTCTCCACGTAGCTGAATCATCATTATTGTTATTACCTGCTATTTTAATCACAGACAATATGCCCATTGTTGTACAAGACTAAAATAGTCTCTTTTACCAACGAATTTATGATCAAAAATATAGAAGTCCTGAATACATCACAACCACTCTGGAGATAGTGAAAGTACTTAGCCATCTGGAAGAAAGATTTACCAAAAAAGATAACTAGCAAATAACTAAATAACTTTTTCCAAGCCTTGTAGAAAGTTTATACTTTTCTACTCATGCTTTTGAAACACCTTGGGGAACATTAGTGCTATGGAGATGCGCATGGGCTTACCCAGGTTAGTTTCAAATGGTGTAAAGGGTTAGCTGTGGCAGCCTGGAGCCGCACCTGACTTAGTTACTCCGCTGAGAAGCAGAAGATTACAGCTTTTAGGGGAAGGGATTGCACTTATCCAAAGCAATGCTCAAGATTATTAACAGCACAAAATCATTGCTTTATTTTATTATTATATGTCAAACTTCTCCCTCTCTTTAGACGTTAGCAGGAATATCAGCAGCACCTGAGATTCAGCAAACCCCCATGATAAGCCAAGACAACTGAGAGGGTCCTCTCAAAAAAAAAAAAACCCCATCAAAATCACTGGTGGCTTTAGAGTAGACACTTCAAGGTGTATAGGTGTGCTGGAGTGGTGGTCACCCTCCAGCTCTACACTGAGCCAGCAGCTCAGAGAAGAAAAGCTATTAGCTGAATACATTTGTGGCTACAGTAAATCCAACAGTAGGGCACTAATTCCAGATCAAAACTTTTCGGCTATAGGATATAAAGCACTGAGCCAGGATAATCTCACTCCACCAATTTAAATCTGGTAAAAGTATTTGGATGTATTAATTTTGTACTGCTGGGGTTTCTGCCAAATTACATACTGTCTGCCTGCTTCACTGAAACTTTTGCTTTAAACTAGCACTGATCTCTCTCAGCCTATTACACCATCCACAAAAAATAAAGCTTGCATAAACTCTATAATGTACACAGGCTGATTCAACAGAAAAACAGTCATGTATATGTGCTTATCTAGATGGGACCTGTACCACTCTGTGCTCCAGTGGGGGGTCAGTCTGATGCAACGAGTGCAGAACATCGGCCCTACGTTTAGTGTGGGATGTAAATGTGAGGAAATGTTTTGCCTTGGCCTGAAACCAGCCTCATGAATTCTTGCCCCGGTCTAAGTTACATATAATATTAATTACATATTGATAGTCTGTTCCCATGGTAATGGAAGTGGGTTCCTTTGTATCTGCTGCTGCTGGGTTCTGATTCCCCAGTTCACCTTCGATAACATAGCTGTAGCCAATCCAGGTCTATGAAGTCTGCTCCTGTTATTCCCCTCGCTGTTACATTCAGCTTCTAAAAGCATGTGTGTATCAAGTGCAGATTATCTGTATAGGAAGCCTAAAACAAAACTAGGAGAATTACAAAGCTTTGGCCTGGTAGTTAAACCAAGGAAATAATTTTGGTTTCTTCTGAAATAATTTTTTCTTCACTTTTTGTTGGAAGGAGAAGATTTTCCCTCTTTGCTTTACTTATGCTGCTTTGGATAGAACAAGACACAGTAAAAGAAAAGAACAGTGTAACCAAACACAGCATGGAACTTGATCAAGATGAGTTGCAATATGCAAATTAAGATTTCTACAGCAAGCATTTACTACTTCCTCTGTAACTTTTCTCTTTAAATGTTCTCAACGGAGGATTTATACTTTCCTCATACATGCAAAGCCAGTCAATGTTGTAGCTAGATTAAGTGAATACTGTTGTTTTAGGCTTCATCTTTTAGGCTGGGTTATTATGTTGTAAACATTGCCTTTTGCCTTCGCATCGTATTTCCAGCACATAGTTCTGCTATTCCTTACCATAAAAATTGAGACCTTGGCTCTGACTGCTTCAGGTCTTCCAGACAGGTGCTATTTCCCCAGTAGCTTAATTACACTCTTCCCTGGAGTGTATACACAGTGGGCACGCTGCATTTATAATTTAACCCTTCAAAGGCATGCAATAGTAAATGACATGACACACAGAGACATGTTGCATAAGATCTCAAAACCAATTATTCTGTTCCTGTATAGCATGAAGAATTCAGATCTGGATACAGCAATAAACTCTATGCACATTTCATGCCTTAATTTTTGCATTAATCCCAAAAGATCTTTTGATTCAGGCCAGTCCTGAATC
This sequence comes from Gavia stellata, assembly GCF_030936135.1. Lineage (NCBI taxonomy): Eukaryota > Metazoa > Chordata > Aves > Gaviiformes > Gaviidae > Gavia > Gavia stellata. The sequence continues at coordinate 100,352,991 of NC_082596.1, read as the reverse complement.
CCTTTTTCAACATAGCTTTCTGTTGGGACCATTGAGTCTCTGTCTTTATCTCTCTGTTCTAAGTAAACTTGCTCTGCACCTAGTTGCTGCCTGATTTGAAAAGTCTTTCCCTACAACAAGGATATATTCCTTTCATCCTCTCCTTTGTCATGTGCTTCCAGTCTTGCTATGTGAGTTTCACACCCAATGCTTTTGTTTCCTACAAGAGGTTTTGTATTCTATAATTCCTCCTCTCACAGAAAAATTGGATGGATTACTTTCCTCACTTCAACCAGTTATTGTTATACAGGGTTTGCATTTCAGTAGGAGACTACTGATGTTCAAGGAGTCATCTTCTGAGTCCCATTCTTCCGTTTTAGCTACCACGGCTTACTTACCTGTAGCAGTTTAGCAAATTTAGGTCAGACCGTTGTTTCAGCAAAACATAGCTACCCTTTAGTGGAATTAATATATAGATCCAGCTTGCATTTTAACAAGATTTCTGTTAGGAACATGCAGCTGGGTGAACACAGTAAAGCTACTGCAACAGTGGATGAAACCGGGTGATTTTTTTAACAATGCTTTACATACTGCTTTTTTATTTCAAGAAAGGCATATTAAAAAAACTGCACAGGTCTTATGCAAGAGCAGGTTATATGCAGAAAGTATTTGCTTATATCACTGTGTAAATAAAAGACTGGAAACCTCTAATGATGAGTAATAGGCTTTTCAAAAAATGACAAGGATAAAATTGTGCCAAAGTAAATACACAAAAAAGTGCACCTTAAAAATGACTCTGTCATTACAATTTACCTGTTCACTTGATAGGCGGGACCTGAAGGGCACTTGCTATAGGAAGTTAAATAGGTTTTAAAGTATCTTCTTTGTTGTTTTACCAGAGGCTGTTCACAAAAGTAAGGTGTTTTTGCTCACAATTTTATTTCAGGTCCTTCTAAAATAAGAAAGGGACTGGACCACCACTGAATGTTTAAATCTTTAATGATGGTTTAAAACTTTCACTTTAGCTGGTGATTACTTGCTTTTCAGCCCAGCTGGTTCTGCAGCAAAGTGTAAGAGCCATTTTTACAGACAGAATGGATTGCTTTCTAATATATTTACATCTGGGGTGATCCAGCACTCCTTGCTAATGCAAGACCTACTGTTGTGCTTAACATCAAGTATTTCTTCTCACCGATTTCTTCACAAAATTATTGAAACACAGTGCCACCAACTTGACAGTACAGTGTCTTTATAGATACTTTTGGCTTTAACTGCATGGTAACTTGGGTGGTTGGGGACAGAGAATTGTCCAGTTCCATTTAAGACATGGCTAATTAAAATACTGGCATGTTTTTTGGCTGATATTGTTGACTATGAGCAATGCCCACGGATTTCTCCCTGGCAAGCAAGTCCTTCCTCTTTTGACCATCTTGTTGCTATTATCATTATTACCATCATCATTAGGCTTCTTCTTTTGAAATGATGCCACGTGGATTAACAGATCATTTCTAACTAAATTATGCAAGCCATGTCTGTGTGACAGTGCATTCTGTAACTGAAAAGCGCAACGGAGGCCAATTCTCTGAGGTTGACAGTATTTTACATGTCAGTGCAGAGTAAGCTAAACTATTCCCAATATTGTTACCATGCTGTTATTGCTGGTATAACTGCAACCATTATTAAGGGCTGGTATGAAGTATAGTCACATGCATGGCCTCCAAATTGAAAATCAGCACTGTATCTAAAACTTCGCTTGACATAAATTTAAATCAGATTTCCACAGAAACTTCACCTGTGCATTTTTAAATGTCAAGAGACTTTAAAAATCTCAGTTCATGGAGCCTCACAGCATCCTAATCAGATAGCTTCTCCAAGATGGGTGATAGAAAATACCTATGTCTGCAGATGACAATATTCCTGTTTTACAGAAGGACAAATCTGCATTCAGTGACTGAGTCAAATACGGTGACACAGGAAATCTGCAGCAGAGGTACTAACAGAACTCAAATCTCCTGCATTCAGTCCTGTATTTTATCTGTCCAAAGATTTCCTCATTTCTGTACAGCCAGCATTCTGGGAAGTCCTGTGATTGTTATTGTCCTGTTTTGAGCATGTAAAATACCATGACACTTGCTGGGAATAGCTCCTTAATAGGTTTCTTTTAGTATTTTCTACCAAGCAGAGGAGAACAGACATCCTAGAGAAGACTATCTTTATTTTGGGCAAGGAGAGTGAAAATACTTGGCCTTGGTTAATCTGGTGATTGCTGCTTGTTTCCCAGTTCTGTTATTAGTGGGGCTTTTTGCCAGTTCCTTGCAAATCTGTAGTCGCACAGCACAGTAAGACCAGTGGCAGTATCGGGGCAGGGCATTAATTGTAGGTGGGAGGGATATACAGTTAGTAGTACCCTCAGTAGGTAAGAGAGTATGTGGTGATAACTCATCATAGAAGATAAGCTATCTGACTGAGCACTGGGAGTAACTTATGCACTGGTTTGATGCTGCAGTTGGTAATCAGGATATTCAGAACGTACATGACATGCTTGAAACAAACACGTAATTAGGTGACCTTTATCTCATTAATATATGCTTGCATGATGCACATCCATAAAACAAGCCACAGCATTTTAGGGGACATATCCTGATGGGAAAAGCTATAGACAGTTATTTATTTTAAAATAAATAAATAAGGTCTCCTGCATATTAGTGTGGCTTATTTAGCTCGGCACTTCAACTGGTTGTTTGCCATGTCACACTGATCTAGGACTGTTCTCTTATCAATTCTAAAGGTTTTGACATCCTGCATTCAAGATCACTTTGGATTAGTAGGGATTCTGGACCCTAAACTTTTGATTACTTGTGACATCTTTGTTCATTTGGTCCACAAACATGTACCAATGGATAATTTTATTTGAATTAAAAATTTCACTTCTTCTCCAGCATCTTTAGATTTATTTTTCATTCCCCATCCCCATGCTAGAAATATACACACGTGTAGCCAGTAGGACTTACAGGCACACATCCACAGTAACACAATTCGATATCACTAACTGTAACAGGAGCAGAACAGTAATGCTCAGGTCCCTAAGTGGATGTGGCATTGTTTAAGCCTCAGGCATACAAATTAAAGCACCTACTAGCTGGCATAATTTGCTTGGTCAAATATCAAGACAATTCTTCCACTAGCTCCATCCTAAGAAAAAAATGCCAAACTTTAAAACCAGCTTCTGCTTTCTTCTATTCCATGTATCCTGGAACATTTGAAGACTGCAGAATACATGCTGGAATTGGAAATAGACTAGCACTGGAAAATAAACAGAGCGTAACACTAGCAAGTCACAGAGGCCGTGACAAACTTCAGGCATGAGAACTTCTCCTTTACTGCTCAGAAAAGACCATCCTTGGGGAAAAAAAGAAGAAAAATTGCCCAAGTAAACTTGGTCAAAAGTTACTGATGGAAAAAAAATGCTGTAGGCCCTTTAAAAAGCAGCTTTCTTATTGCAGTACAATTAGATAACTAACATGGCAGTTGAAATGCAATGAGATTTGGTACTTAACTCCCTTAACCTGGCTTTTCCTCAAGTATCTGCTATGCCCACTACTTGGGAATTACAGTCTGTCTAATCAAAAACCTAATTTATCACAGCATCATTATTCACATTTCCCCTTATTCAGTTAATTTTTTGAACTGCAAAACATGGCCTGTTGCCGGCTAGGACCATCCACCAGTGTAATACAAGCATTTACTTATGTTGGTTTATACATTTACTACTTGGCTACATTGCTTATTTTCTCAGCTACACACAGAAGTGGTGACTCTAGCGGATCAGTTAAAATGTAAAGATCCTGTCTTTGTTAGCTTTTACCTCTAATCCTTGTCAATATTATTGGTATTTGACTTCCCAGACAAGAGCAATGCAATGTTGTGCAACTGCACTTCTCATTCCAACTGATACATACGCTGATGTACAGTCGATGAGATCCAGTTCTACATGGTAGGTCCCTTTAAGCATCTCTTTATAATGTCAGATAAAGCATCTGTTTTCCATTATCAGGTAAAGGGTGAGAGGACACTCTAGCAAGACACTAGTTTGATGACTGATCTTTTCTCAGAGAAGAAATGTAGTAAAACAAAGTTGGGCTGAATCCTAAGTTGCTTACTAAGTTTCTCCTCTATGTTTTTCCAGTTAAGTTGTGACTGAACTCAATAGGAGTTTGCTTTGTAAACACCAAAAGCCAGACTTTTAAATGTGTTTGAAGATCCAAAGTATAATTCAGCTGGGCTACAGATGCACAGGGTGTAAAATAACTTAGAAAAACTAAGGAAAAACTGCTGAAAGAACTCAGCAAATATGCCGTTGTTGACATTGCCTTTTTCCATTGTTTTCCTCCTTTGTGCATACTAGGGTCTTCTGATAGCTTTGTTCTCAGACACGTTTCTTCCAATGTGACCACAGCTGAGCAGCTGAGGTACTTTGGAAAGCTTTCTTATAGTTTTATTTCAATGTTTTCTTCATCAGAAGATGATGATACTGTTTCAAGAGGCTTCTTTTTTGCATTTAAAATTTTAAAGTTTATTCTGGTCTATATAATAAACGCCATTACAATAGCGCCGATAGCACAGTCTGCTAAACAGAATCGGTAACTTTTAAAGAAATCCCCGTGTCACGGCAAGGGCTGAAACTATATATCCTGCATGATCTTCAGCTTCAAGATTGTTGTTATCCCTTACCTTCCACATGTCATTCTGTTGTGCTGGTATAAGTACTGTGTCTTTTGCTAGGAAGAACTGACAGCCTAGTGGACAAGACAGAAACATGGGCAGAGAAAGGTGAAGGAATTTGCTCGGGCTTACCCCGCAGATTAGGAGCAGAGGTAGCAGTTGCACTCCTGGTCTTTGGCCACATCCATGAGCAAGCTCGGCATCCCATGCCATCCACCAGTATACAGGGCTGGAAGAAGAAGAAGGTTTCACAAGGGACCTGAGTGACATGAGATCAGATGTTAAGAAGTGGAAGCTGTTTCCAAGTTTCCAGCTCTCAACATCCAAGGCCCCTGTATCTCCTCATGCAGCACCTCAGCACCCTGAGAGCAGGTCTGTTTTCCAGCTCTGCCAGTTTTCCTCAGTACTGAAGTGATGTTGCCTCTCAGCTGCTCTAACCTTTGGCCTCTCCCACAGAGAAGTTAACGAAGTGCCCTGCTGTGGAACATGTATAAATGTCCACTCAGAAACTACGAAGAACTGAACAAATTCATTTCAAATATGCTAAATCAGATCAACATGAATTTAGATCAGCTTTCACCTCCGGTCTCCTCATAGACTGTCATATACACCAAAATAAAATAGGCAATGTTTGTAGCATCCTAAACCCACTTCATTGTGAGCTGGCTGCATAATTAACTGGGAAAAAAGGTGCATTGCTTTAGTCAACTTACAATAAGAATTTGACAGGCTGATTGCAGAACATTTTTTAACTTTTGCCAATATTTCTCAGTTACTCTTTCCCTCATTATTTTACTTGATACAGTGGAGCGGTTTTGCATATTGTTTATACGAGCAACATTATGCAAAGGGGAAGAGTGTTTTCTTATTTCTGTAATTTTTGTCAGTAATTTTTGAAAGCAAGAAGAGTTATTTAAGTGCCTAAATGTGAGCATGTCCTAGAGCCTCGCATCATGTTCCTGATCTTAAAATCTTAAACTAATTTTTCAAAATGAATTTCAGAGACACCTGTCACACACAGTTGTAAGCCAAGCAGAGCAGCTTTCCACTGAAAGAATGGCCTTCAGTTTGTGAAAAGGATATCTGGAAGCTCTGAGTCACAAGGGAGCACCACCCTGCAATTCAATATTACATTTCAAGTTTAGAAAAGGCACCAAAGTTGCTCTTTGAGAATGTAGGAAAATTATGTTCAAAATGCTAATAAATTTCTAACATATGTACAGCAAAAAAAAAAAAAAAGGAAGAAAAAGCAATTCATGGAACATAATTAAGAAAATATTACATTTCATGGAAGCAGAACATGATAAAATACATTTTCCCCACTTCAGCAACAAGCCATTTTTCCCCCTAATTTCAACATATGATTTTCCTCTATTGTGTTGTTGTTACTATTCCTCTCCTATATAAGGATAAGAGTCATAATCCAGAGCTCCCTATACTGTAAAAAAATAGAGCATAATGGTGGCCCAAGATACAATAATTTTGAAGCCAGGTCATCAAGACCAGGAAAGACTGAAATACATCTTTAGAATTTCACTGCACCACTTTGAAGTGTTAAGTGAACTGCTGCTATTTATCAACCTGTCCATTAGGTTCGTAAGGTGTTTACCTTCTAAAAGGTAAATTGTGATCTACAGGAGGAGAGACTGCCTTCTTTTTCTCTACTTTATATAGAGATTAGCAAAATATACCCCCTACAGTCCCTTTCGAACGGGATGTTTGGAAGTTTTGCCAATATGAAAAGACACTTTTAATACTAAAACACACAATATATTAATAGTAACTGTTTTACTTTCTGTTTCAACTAAGCAACAGTATTTAGTCCTGAAACAGGAAAAAACCCCAAGCAATCCAACCCAAACCAGTTCACTTCTAGCTTTTCATGAAATTCAAAAATATCTGAAACACATGTTGTCTGAGTCATAGAATCATAGAATCGTTTAGGTTGGAAAAGACCTTTAAGATCATCAAGTCCAACCGTTAACCTAACACTGCTAAGTCCACTACAAAACTATGTCCCTAAGCACCTCATCCACATGTCTTTTAAATACCTCCAAGGGTAGTGACTCAACCATCTCCCTGGGCAGCCTGTTCCGATGCCTGACAACACTTTCAGTGAAGAAATTTTACCTAAAAACCAATCTAAACCTCCCCTGGTGCAACTTGAGGCCATTTCCTCTTGTCCTATCACTTGTCACTTGGGAGAAGAGACCAGAATCCAGCCCTCTGCAATCTCCTTTCAAGTAGTTGTAAAGAGTGGTAAGGTCTCCCCTGAGCCTCCTCTCTCCAGACTAAACAACCCCAGTTCCCTCAGCCGCTCCTCATCAGACTTGTGCTCGAGACCCCTCACCAGCTTCGTCGCCCTTCTCTGGACACACCTCAACGTCCTTCTTGCAGTGAGGGGCCCAAATCTGAACACAGTATTCGAGGTGCAGCCTCACCAGTGCTGAGTACAAAGGTACTATCACTTCCCTAGCCCTGCTGGCCACACTGTTTCTGATACAAGCCAAGATGTGACCAACTTGGGGTTAATATTTTATATTTTTCCTATTTTTTAACCTTGACTGATGGTTTACAAACATATGGTTTACAAAACATTATGGATAGAAGATGCATTGGATAAATTAATCAAATTTTATTTATTTCTATTCTTCTGGGCTTATCTTCATTAAAGTAATAGCTCTTTTCATGTGTGGTTGGGGAACTCTTTGCATGAAAGCCTATTTGATAAGTCAAGCTTCCCCAAACAAACCCTAGCTGAATTCACCTTTCTTCCTGAAACCAGAGTTTTCTTCTTGGCATGAAATCCAAGACTGAAATGCTGATAAAGATTCCCAGTGAAATCTTCCAAACATTCTTCATAATAACATGTGTGATATAGTGACAAGCTATACCTTTCCCTGGCACTGAGATTGAAAATGGAAATGTTAAGTATAAATCTTTGTGGAAGTTTCAGTAATTTTTAATAATTTGTTCTTTTGTGGCATTCATATGTGAATGATATATTTGTCCTACAGCAATGCGAATTCATTTCCCCACATCTATAATATCTGCAGTAAGCTAAATTAAAAATACATTTGTACTTGTACAGTTAAATGATCATATTTAATGAAATGTCGGAGATGAATCTTAGCAAATAGTCAGGAAATTATTTCAGAAAGAGCAGCATTTCATTACTGGCAGTCAGGGAAAAGCAAAGAGATTAAACAAACGGTTTACTACTCCAAGATATCAGAGAAGGCGGGGGCTGTTCTGTGCCGGGGGTGGCTGTGAATATCAGACCTCGGCAGGGATTTTTACCTACGAGCGAGGAAGCATTGGTACTGCACGAGGCTGGCATGGCTAATGCTTCATGACGAAAAAGAGCTGTTGGTACCTGGGCCTGAAGAGGCTGCAGGTGTTGCATGGGTGGTGGGTTGGGCCACTGGGAAGCACGAAGGCTAATGCCGCTTGGTGCTTCCCGCTGGCTGCTGGTCCAAGGGAGCCCATCAGCTGTCTGCCTGGTCCCTGAGCCGCCCTGGAGCTGCACCCCCAGGCTGGGTGAGCAGGGCTGGGTAAATATGAGAGCAATGGAGTTAAAGTGGGTCTGACAAGGTCAAGGGGAATGGGGAGTGAGAGAGGGACTGCTCAGGGGCAAAAGAAGACCGGGCAAATTGTTTTTGCTGTAAACATTACGGCAATAAGAAATAGTTGAAAGGTGAAATATGGGACCTTATTTTTAAAGCCGTCTAGCTACTTTATTTCCATGAGAATTAGGGCTCTGTTGAACCCTCCCCTGGGGAGCTATCGGCATCTTTCACCAATCATGTAACTTTAAAGAAATCTGTCCTGCAGCCCCTCAGGGAAACCTCGCTGGCTGGGAGCATGGTTGCCCTTGGCTCCCTGTTTAATCGATGGGGAGACCCTCGTAGAAGAGACTCAGATCTCAGGTAGGCTGACCTGGCCTCTGCAGGCTTCATTTCTGTCTGTTGTCTGTGTAAGGAGCAGACAGCAGTGAAGTTGTGCTTCAGTTGATTGTGCTGTGAATCCTGCCCTCCATCCGTCTACCTGTGTTTGTAAACTGGGAACACTTCCTGTGCTTCTCTCCCACTCTCCACCTCTTTTGATTATTTAAATTACAAGATCTTCAGGCTACAGACCATCACAGACCAAATCAGGTCGGTGTGGAGGATCTGGCCTAATAAATCTCTCTGTGGTACTGTAAAACAGCTGCTACTAATGCATGACACAAAATAAATCAACATCTATCAATAGGATCAACATTTTAACCAATTAATTTTCTCAAGTTCTTTAAGAAATCCTGTGGGAAGACTGAACTCCTCTGAATATCAAAATTAAATTCCAAACTAAAGATATAAATATTATGAGACACTATAGAAATAACAGAAAATATGCTGATTTTCTGGATTCCGCAGACAATAAAGGTGAAAGAAGATGTAGGTATGAAAACTCTTTCTTGGCAAAAATTCTGTCACAAGAAACATTTTCAGGGACATGAAATAAATGAAATATCTGAACTGCAACATTTAATCATTAACAGAGAGTAATGTATGTACATACACACATATAGGTACATGTAGCAGGCAGCGCAAAGGTGACAAGGCTGTGAAGACATAGGCAGTTTCGAGTCTCACCTGTCCAAGAATGCATGCATATACACTGCCATTTCTTTCTTTCTGATTTCTACCCTGTCGTGGGCCCTTCAACCACAATGTCTTTATGAAAGAGAGCTGAGCTTCTTACACCCCATTCTCCCTTTGTTTTTCTTTTGCTTGCTTTTATAGCAATAACAAATTAAGAAAGCAGACAATATAGGTTACAGTTTAGTTTGTACCTCTGTGCCCATATTACGTTTAAAATAAACACCTGAATGCAGCAACCTGCGTAGAGGAATTTACTTGTGATTGTGATTTGCAAAGTGGAAAGAAAAGCCTGCTGGATTATTTAAGCAATTAATCAAGTGTGCAAAGCCATCTGAATTCTCTGAACAACATGTTGTAGAAGAACTCAGATTGTGCATACAAAATTGAATCATGGAAAAATGGTTGAGGAGAGTTGAATGAGGAGAGCGTCAATCACTTCTGTTTGTCAAGGTCCTTTGTGATGTGAGTCACCAACCTTAAGCAGAGACAAAGGATCTGTGTAGGGATCAGCATAATTCTCATGTCTGCTCTGATTACCTTCAGGGATACCTTCAAAACACATCTTCAAAATTTGGTCCACCATAACTTGTCACCATTCTTCATTACAGAGCCTGAGGTCTGAGAGGTTTTTGTGGCAGGAGACAAGAGAGAGCTTTCTACACAGGAAAGCTGTTAATACTCTTTTGCTCCTTATGATTTGGGGCTGGGAACTTACAGAGTAGATTCTTCAACAGCATTTTTTATTCTAATTGCTGCAAAATAGATATTTACCTACTAATCACTGCAACACAGAATGACACTACTAAAACAGATACTATCAAACTGTCACCTTTCAATTCCATTGAATTCTGTTTGGATAAAGATGTGCTTCAAATCTATTTTACACTTGCAATTTAAACAGGGCAGAATATGCCACAGACAATTTTACACAGCAACACAGTTTGGGTTTTTTTGATACCGTGTTATAAAAGGAGATTATGCAAAATAAAACCAAAGTACAAACTACATGCCTAAATTCAGAGGAATCCTGAATCCATCTCCAGGGCCTAAATATCCCATGTGAAAACGAAAATAGACATTCAAGAAAAACAGATTATCCTAAGTAGCAAATTTGCCTGGTTACTTCTGGTTTTATTACTACTCAGTGAAACAGCTGAGGTGTGCAATGAAGTTTTAAGCTTCAAGTTCTGATTCAGAAAATTACTTAATTATCTGCATAAATTTAATCAGATATTCTTAAATGTGTTACTGAACTGACTCCTTAATGCTGCTTATATTTGTCTCTTTCCCATCCTACTGTCTACTCTCTACCAATCCTCTACTGTATTGTGTATTCACTTTCCCTTAGCTTTTGTTTCTTTAGACTTCTTAATCACAAAAACATAGAGACACCTGAAGTACCAGGAGCAGCACAGCATTCTACATCCTAAGCAGCAGTTGCTGTGAAAATCTACAACAGGAACAAACCTTTCTCAAAGTGTATTATATTAGGAGCACTGCAAAAAGCAATGAAGAATAGCTACTCAGGACAAGCAAGTTCAAATTGGAAGACAGCAGCAACAGCAGCAGCCAGAGTTGTGCTTCCCTAGGAGAAAAATGAGCTTCTGCATTAGATAAACCACAACAACATCTTAAGATTTCATCCAGCTGCACTAGAACAGTGGGAATCAAAATACTTGTTAATGTTGTAATATGTTTACTTTCAATCAGGCAACAGAAGAATTCATTCCATTTGCTCAGTATTTTGCCCTCGTGAACTCCATCCCCACAATAGCTTTGCAAGCACATCTGAGCAATTCCACAGTGGGTTTTACATCCACGGTAAGTCATATCTGCTGTGCCTATATGCAGGACTTGTGTTTTACAGAGACTGCAATGAATGATTCTTCCTCAAATTTGATTCTGTAAAAAGCTACTTGACTGCTCCAAGTAATCTTTTTTATTCTTCATCTTAGTTTACTCTTAAGGGTTTTTCGTTTCATCTTTTTCTGCTGTCCTAATGTACACAAATCACTTTTAGAGATAGTGTCATGCGTATGAAGGGAGCAATTTATCAATACAGACACCTCTTTGATGAAGGATGGTTTGTCTTTACAAGGCTGGACAGCCCCAACTGAATTTCAATTTGCTATGGCATGCAAGGGATTTAGGGGATTAAGGTTGGTGAGAGGCTTTAAGCATCAACCAGCTTATTATTGCTGAAGGAATATATGATTTGAAAACCTTGCTTGTCTTGATTTTTTTTGGTATGTGGGGGTGAGGTAGAGAGGGATGAGTGAGAAAAGCAATAACCTACTTGATGATTTAACAGTGATTACTTTTCTTCTGCTTTTCAGTCACACACTGCCTATTTTTTAATGGGACAAGTAGAGCTTACAGGGCCAGATCCAGTTGACACCAACTAAATATCTGGTTAATAGTTTTCTACTACTAATAACAGACAAAAACTTGTAATAAAAATAAAGCTGTAGGGGAGGGAGAGAATAGAGAAAGCAAGAAATATAAGTCGTAAGTATTTATGTAGATTAAGAGGTGGTGAACCGCTACAAATAAATATTGTTCTGAACATAGTGTATTATCTGTTCTTTAACACAAGCAAATTGCTAAGGAATAATATTTCCTGATGAAAAAATATATTAAATATCTCATTCACCTGTTCTTTGTTGGAATGACAGAGTAGGAGGAAACCCAAAGGAATCTACTGGCTTAAAGCTATGTTAGTTACTTTGTGCACCATGATATTAATTAATTATTCATAAATACAAAAATACTGTGAATCAGTCACCATGAAGTCTAACATTAAAGCCAGAACTACTATTTTTTGTTGCATTCTGATTCTTTTAAGTAGCTAAACCACTACAGGACTCATTTATGTGTTATGCTAACAAAGGGCAGTGGTGGTTGGTGTTACACTGATGCGAAGCTGAGTGCAGGGGAGAATTACAGCCATGAGTTCCTTCCCAGGGCAAAATTCCCAGTTCTGCCACGTATTAATTTCTGAGAATTTGATTTATCTCCTACCAAAAATATTCTCTCTTTTCTTCAGAAGGATTTAGGATAGATCCATACTTGGATGGAGAGCAAAATAAATTTGTATGAAGTAGCTTTTCTCTTTCTCTTCCCTTCTCCTCAGATCCTGTGCTTTCAGAGCTGGAGAATGAAGTCCTGCCTGCATCCTCAGAGCAGAACAGCATGGCAGACAGGAGATGGCATCTCTCTCTCTCTTTATTGCAATCCATTCCATTTCTTGTGAGGGTTTCCTAGTGAGCGGCTATCAGGTCATCCTCACATTCTCATGGATGTGCTCTAATGAGCATTTTAAGTGTTTCACAAGCAGTGGAAGTGTTTCAGCAGGAGATAAAGCCTCCTCAGAATACTCCTGTTTCAGAGGCCTTCCCAGGAGAGCTGAGATTTGAACTGGTATCTTTTCCAATCCTGGCACTCTATGGTGCACAAGAGAAGCAGAATAAAATTGTCCTGGTTCTGTGAATCTACAACAATCATCTCAATGAAAATTGATACATGATGGTAGAGTAAAATCTTCAATTTGAAATAAAATGCTTCCCTTCCCTTTCCAACATTTTAAGCCATATTAAAGATATATATATTTTTTTTTTTTACCATTGACTAAATCACTGTCTATCCACACAATGCTGAGTACAGGCTTCTCCATGTCCCCTTGTTGCCATAATACTCCTTCCCTCTACAGCACAGACCATAATAAAGGAGGATGAAACAGACTGTTTAATTACAGCTGTGCTGTATTACGTCTTTGCTAAGGTTGTTTAAAAGGGGTGCCAATACCTTAATCTGTTATCTTCTCAGCTGTGTGTTGTCTCTGTGCTTCGCCAAGGATTTTGAGTCTGATTTTTGTTTGCTGTAGACTTCAGGGGTTTTTTTTTGGTTGGGTTTTTTTTGTTGTTGTTGGGTTTTTTCATGTATAACCTCTTGAAGGCTTAGCACAGCTTATGTGTGGAATGCGACACCCCCTAGAAATCCAAGCACATCACTTACATGCACTGCATTACGAGAGAGAGATGGTCTGAAATGTGGATGTAGGGCTGTGAGGAGAGGTTTGGCAACTTGTGGTAGCTTGGGCCATGCAAGGTAGGTTCTTCTGGATACAGACAGAAAAAAAGTCTTTATGACAACAGGGAAAGCTCAAAGGCACTGAAGATCCAGGTCTTTTTCCATCATGAATGAAATGTTCTCCTGCTCCCCTGTGCTGTAGTGTCCAGCCCTTCCAGACAGCTATGCCACTTACTCCATAGGCAGGGAGGGCCCAGGTGTCAGAATTCTGTCCTCCACCAGTTGGCCCATGCGCGTGCACCAAGTCTGGTGCTTTTTGGGAGCTGCACAGGGAAGGTATCACCTTGTTCCTGCACAGCCCCAAGAAAATAAGATGGCAGGGGAAGCTCAGTCATGACCTTTTTGCCCACTTGTCAGGAAGCATTAGAGTCTGGCTGCTCCCTCAGGGACAGGGTGCTGGAAGCTAAGAACAATAGCACAACTGGCAGGGAAGGGAACTCACTAGCCAGGCCATGTCCCTCTACCCCTAAGCAAAGGAGCAGGACAGGGCTATGGGTGGCAAGTAAGATCCCAGGTCATCAGGTGAGTCCATAGAGGTGAGGATGTCCAAGGTCAAGCTGCAAAAATGGGTCAGGATTTGTTCTGGTGAAGGTAACCAGGGTCAGACACAACCCAGTGATCAATAGGCAAGTCCATAACCAGCCCCGACATGAGTTGAAATGGAGCTCTTGGGCCCATGGGCAGGGTGCAGGGCGGAGGCACTCAGTGAGGCTGGTCAGGGCTATTAGTGCCCCCAGGACCTTGGCACCAATAACCCTTCCTGCACAATGATCTGCTTCAGGAGTTACGTGAGCAAGTGAGGATCCATAAACATGTAACTCCTCTTGCTTCTCATCTCAGGAAAAGATACAGAAATTACCTACTAGGGTTTTTGAAATGGTGACGATCTGAGGATATAAGTTAATTTGATAAGACAATTCAAAGCTTGTACTCTCGTACTCCTTTTAACTTTATTAGTTTGTTTGATACAAAATCCAGCTTCTCCCCACAATGCTTTTTTCCCCTAGAGTGGAAAGGCATTGCATACTGCACTGTTAATCCTCTGTTAAGCCATCCACAAGTTTCAGTCCTATTCACTGGACTGCTTTGTTGCAATCCATACACTGACTGTAGCCTCCACATGGTGGTATCCTTTAATATGCCACACTTTTACAGGAATGATGATGCATGCTATGCTGTTTCTTTCCCTTACCTTGACTCTCACATACACCTGCATGGGTAGTTCAGCACAGATATATTTTTCTAAAGATGTCACTTGGTAAATCTCACCACAACATTCCATAATCAATACAACAGCTTGGGGAAAATACATACACTTACATATCTAGCAGCGTAAATGAAATCTCTGCCTTCTATTTCGGGCCAGGCAACAGGAGACAAATGGGAAAAAAAAAGACAACCAAGAAAAATCAGATTTTCTATAATTATATAAATTACAGCAAGAATGACTGTAATCACCTAAAATGCCTCTGGGGAGTTGGATTAGCAGAAGACAATTTCTCAGATCCACACTCCAGGGTTTAAAACTAGGGTTGAGATTCAGAATTAGACTACCAAGGTAAAATAATTAACCCCTGGGAAGCCAAAATATGTAACTCAGAGGTGTACTATCCGACTAAAAGGAAGGAATATGTGATTGATGTTGTTTTAAAATTTCTGTGGATCCTAAAATTTGACCAGGTCAGTCAGACCTCACACTTCAGTCCAAATTGCGAGTATTTTTAGATGAAAAAACTTTGCAGTTTCCCTCCTCTTGACATCCAATAAAAAAGCAACATATACTCAAGCATAATCCCTTAAAACTAACAACAGACTTCCTTCAGTAATGTATGTCTATTGCTAAATATAGGATGAAAATACAGATACAGATAAAAAAAGATACAGAACTAAAGCTGATTTCTAACAAAGAAAGCTAAAATATAATAAAGGAAATTCAGAAATTGTCTAGAAAAATACACAGGGTAGGTGGTTAGGATATGAAAGTAGATATAAAGACAGAGAAATAAATAGGAATGCCCGCTTGCTTTATTTTCTTTGGGTGGGTGAGATGTAAAAGCCTCTTATCTGGCATATGGAGAATGTCCGTAACGTAAGAATTAAAACACTCCAAGAAGGTCCTCTCCACACTTCCTAGTTTTGTGGTGGGGGCATGGCTTGGGCAGTAGAGGAGGGCAGAGCGAGCAGGTCGGAGGTGACTGTTCCTCTGTGTGGGTGTTTCCCTGGGTGTGGACGGTGTTTCTCAATACCTCAGCTTGGATTTCATACCAGCAAGTGTCAAGGGTTTGACCCTAAGCAGAACTGTGAAAGCATAAAGTTGTATTAACGCTATCTGAATCTCCTGCTTCTCTGTGCTGCAAGTTTTGTGCTTTGCCTGGAGTCTCATCCTGTGATTTGAATCCAAAACACTGCTACAAATATCTAAAACTTGAAGCTAGTGAATCTGCTGCTACTTGTGAATCCTAGACAAGATGTTACTGTCTGACAATGAAGACATCAATAATTCTCTTAATCGTGGTGAAATGTTTTTTCCATGTAGATACTGTTTTGAGAATAGAAGTTCGTATGAACAACATCAATCAGGGAGCTTGCACAAATGAATAACTTACAGCCCCACTGGCAGCCAGTATTGAAGATTAATGCTGATAAACACTACATTCAACATAAGATGTGATTTCTGAAAATAAATCAATTTATTGGATTCCCAGACATATGTATTTTGTAGTCAACCATTGATTACTGACTCAGCTGATTCTACTGATCATTCATCACATGTGCTTATATAAAAGCTGAACTATTCTCTTCCAGGACTTCATCTAATATATAGCACAATTACTTGTGAAGCAGTGCTGCTCCAGTTAAAAGAAATTACATTTGATAGCTGCACACTGAAGTGGCTCCATTTATGCAGCACAAACATGACAGACATACAGATATATTTTGTGGAGATAAGTATTGTGAATCAAAGAGGCACTGTTGCACCTTAAACTGTACTGAATGCTTTATGCTGCATATCAAGGGTGAATCTTAACTGTGTGAAGAGAGTGTCGGTGTTTATGGCATTAATTTCTTATTTATCAAACAATGACAATGTATCTCATGCTTGCTAGCAAACAAGATGGGAAAGCTCCTGTCTTCAAACACTTACCAATTACAGCATATTTCCATTCTATCTACTTTTACATATGCCTCAACAACCCTGAAGAGTTGGCAAAAACAACAGGTCTGTAAGCAAATTAATGCAGAAGAAAGGACGGTAAAAGGGTGAATTATTTTGATGAGATTAATTTATAGGAACATAGCATATTTTTGATAAAATCTGGTGAGAACATGGTGACAGGGATAAAAAGAATGCAGGCGATGAAAGCTGGAAGCAGTGCTTTTTCAGGAGCTGGTACAGTTGAATAGGAGAGTTAGATGCAACTTCAGCAATTACAGTTTTACAGTCTTATCAGAGGTGAAGGAAATATTCTTTTCTTATTTCTTACCTGGTAACTTATTTATCATTGGGAAAATATTTTTGAGTTTTGATTCATTTGTCACATCCTGGAGACTCCTTCGTTCTGAAATTATCCTAGGTCTTCTTTAGGAGAAATATTAACCAAAATGCTTTGGAACCAGCAGGTAATTAGCTGTGTGCACAAAAACTAATTTCCTTGTGCTTTCTCTAACCATCTTCTCTAATCCGCTTCTCACTGCAAGTTCCCAGCAGATAAATATCATTAGCTTGATGTCCATCACTGGGGGTTCCTCAGCAGATGTCCTTGTCCATGCAGTCAGCTGTGTTACCTACCATCTTTACTGGCATTGCAGATGTTTACTTTGTGCCTGTTTTCAGAGTCACCAACCTTTGCTGGTGATTGTATACACAACTATATACATTTCAAATTCATTGTGCAAAGGCTCTTTCTCTCAGCTGACCTCTTGCTGTGTTCATAGTAAGTTAGATACAGCTGTCATGAAATACTGGTTAGTAAAACCTGCTATTCTGCAGGGAGAGATATGCATTATGCAATGCAAATTCATTATTACTATTATTATTCTTCACACCAAGTATCTCATAGATGTTTATGAAGAAGCCAATATGATCAGCATGTTAGGGTCTATGGAGCAACTTCATTCCCACTGGCACTGTAAGAAGGAACAAGACTCTGAAAAAGAGCTTTCAGTTCTGCTTTGGAAATAACCAAATGCCGTGGCCTTTATAATATTGTATGACTAAAAGAAAGATAATCCTGTGAGTGCAGGAAGGAAGACCAAAGCCCAACACTCAAAGAGTTTTGTTTTAACAAGGGACCAATTAAGAGCCTTTGATCACCAGATCTGAATGTTCATGAAAGAGAATGTAAAATAAGTAGATTGAAGAACACAGCCATAAATGGTTTTGTGATTTAGATGAATTTGTTTAAAAATCGTAAGTAAAAATTGAGCTTGATGGAAAATGATTGCCACTCAGTCTAGAGGTATCATGATGAGAAAATATGCTGTTCTGAGAACACCTAGGAAAAAAAAAAATGCTATCTTTAGTCTGGAAATAGAAGGAAAGATCCTTCTTATGTTAACAACTGCAAAACTTCTTCAGGAAGCAGGATGAAGCACAAATTAAGCAAGAGAGAAATGAATATGTGAGTGTTGTGCAAAAGAAATGGTATTTCGTTCTGAAAAAAATATTTCTGGGAACAGTAGAAATAATGACACCTGTTTCCACTATGGCTTTGTGTCTTGTGGTTGAATTCATATCTACACCACACACACAAAACAGCATATCTAGAACAACCTTTGCTTGCCAATTTATTACTTCCTGTGGCTATTGGCTCCCATTTACTAGTTTTTCTATAGTTAAGTAGTCAAAGCATCAGAAAGAAATGGAGAATGGGAAAATGAATTTGTTAAAGGTCTGCCAGAATGCCCACATGGACTGTAGGATCATTGTCAGGATGGAGAGGAAGAAAGTCTGCACAAGCCATATTCCCTAAACATAAGTCCGAGTCTATTGTGAGTCCGGTTATAATAACATGACGGGTAGCACACTGGGGGCCATCACTGCTTGCATTGACTTTTTGCTTTGCAAGGGAATGGGCTTCCAGTTAAATTACACTTGATTATGTATTACAATATAAACGTGTAACAACGGATGACTCAAAGTCAGTAGGAACTGCCAGTATTGCAAGTGGTCCCATATGGCCAGTGGTTCCCTAAGAACAACTGCCACTATTTTGGCAATATCACAAGTACTCATCTAGTGCCCAGTTCACCATTGTCTTCCCATGTACAGCTGGTCATTCCAATGCAGGATGCAAGGAAAGGAGATTTAGATTCCCACAAAATGAGAATGTTGATATCTTCCATACAATTAGCACTAGCGTAATGTCTACTTGTGAAGCAAGTCATCATAAATTGAGCTGCAAATTTCTAATAGTCAGCTGGTCTGAAATAGTGCATTGACTTCAGTAGTGTTGCTATTCCATTTACGACAACAGAGAACCTGTACAATGGTCTTTGTTTAAAAAAGTAGATTCTTCTTGACAAAGCTATTCTGTTCTGTTCTGTTCTATTCTACTCTATTCTATTCTGTTCTATTCTATTCTATTCCATTCCATCCTTGGTAATATATAGTAAAACTTATTATTTCTTTGAAAGTCTTTGCTTTTATTGGCATTATGAAAAATTCGTAATTGCTTCACTGAACTGCCATCATACTGTCATGACAATAACACAACTGCCATTGATTACCGACATTTTATACATAGTCTTTCTTCTGTACAATCCAGGTTTCTTTTCTGTTGATTTAAACTAAGCCAATTGCTGAACTGACATGGTCTTCAAATACAGCTCCATCAGTCTCTAACTATAACAACAATAACATCTTTAAATTAGACTGAAGCTGTGCTTTCAAAATGGCTTTTACAGTGAAGGCATCTCTCCTCTCTGTACTGCACTGCTTGCATGTTTATGACAACCTGACTGTAATTGCGGCAGAGAAATAATTTAGGTTTAAAAGCTATTAGTCCCACATGTACAATTGAATTCTAGTCTTCATTACAGAAAACACAGCAGACTGAAGAAAAGCAGACAAGGTCGGAGCTGTCCAAGAAGCAGTGCGAGGAAAAGGTGATTATCCTGGCAAAAGCCCACAGGTACGTTGCCTTGTTGAGCCGTCTTTGACTGGGGAAAAGCTACGTCTTTAAGGAATGCTGCTGTCCTTTTAAAGGTATTGTGTGGAGGCAAATGCCAGGGAGATTTATGTGGTTCATTCTCTGACCTGTGATAATGCATCATTAGAGCCCTCCGTGTTTTCCACCTTTGTGAACAAAGACTCATAACAGGGACGATTATGAAAAAAAAGAGGAGAAGCTGCAGCAGTGGCAGCAGGGGAAGCGTGTCTCAGGCACACAGAACTTCACCCAGAAGTTGAATAGAGATACCTTTCTTTGCGTTGTACCTTCACTTCACTTTATTCTAAGGACTCCATCCCTCCTTGCTTATCTGTCCAAAGCTCAGACTCCTTGACAGAATTAGAACATAACACAAAGCCAAAACACCCTTCTCCCCAGTTATCCTCCTTGTTTAACCCTTCACTTTCTTGGTGAACATTATAATAAATTCAGAGGCATAAGAAACTTATAGGGAGAGCTGAGGTCACTCATGATCCCCGGTGAGAGCTCTATTGGGTCCTCTGAAGTGAAATGATAATGGTGAAAACTATTTCATGGCCCTGCGTACCTTTGCTTTTATCCTGACCCCAGGCGATCTTTCTATTTAGCTCACTGAAATGCAGGGCTGCTGCTCTAGCTGACTGACTGGGGAATAAGTTTATATCTATTTAACCAAACCAGACTAGCATCGCCTCTTCTCTGGCCATGGATGGATATGGATTCAAGCAGTTGTAATGCTTTTTTGAGAACATTACCGAGACATTTTAATCACGGCTTACTGCACTGGTAGATTAGTACCCAAATGCAATGACCTTCTTTTTGCTGTGGACATGAACATGCCAGAAAACCAAACTGTACTATTCTTTGTCTTGATCCAATAAATTAGGATTAAGTAAACAAGAGAGACAAGTGCGGTGTACTTTGAAAATCTGAGTGCACCTGTTTTGTAGTGGAAAATTGGATGTTCTTTTTTTTTCTCCCATGAAAATGCTCCTGCCTGTGTTTGCCTCTTAGGGGATGACACTATAACCAGAATTTACGCTTGGCTTGCTACATATTTTGCACTTGGAGACTATTAAGAAACAAAACAACAAAGAAAAATTGGTGTGTGTTAGGAGGTATTAAAATAAATTAGTCTGACTGTCTGTCTCCTCCACTGCACTGAGGTCTGATTCCACAAATGTGCACAAGAAAGTGTGTGGTGGGGAGGCAGAAGCATGGAGGAAAGAAATACTTGAAAGCCTTGTAACCACATTTAAGAGCAACCATTATCCTGAAGTGATGGAACCAAATGCTGCATTCCTTTGCACTGTTGTTTTGGCACTTCCATTGAGAAAAGGTAAGCATCAGATACTTCCACATCAAGATACCCGTGATCTGTACCCACTTTATATTAGTCTATGGGTATACAGAGAAAGAAAGGGGGGCCTGATCCTGAAATGGAATGTCAAGTCCCTCAAGCCAAGAATGTTTCAGAATACTCAATTTCACTTCTTTGTGTGTACAGAATAAGATATGTTTTACAGCATGGTGGAAGTTATGGAAGCATGTATCAACAGATATAAAAGTGAGCATGCCCCTAGGCAGCTCTTCCTTCTTCCATGTCTTGGAAATGGTCAGAGCAGCATCTTCCAGCTTCGCAGAGAGGTTCAAGTGGATCTGCTGTCCTTCTCTCAGGGAAAAGTTGGTGAGTTGGATATATTTTGTCACAGTCCACCCCTAAGTAGCGGGTGTACCATCACCAGTACTGTATTACAAATCGAGAATCTCTGTCTTTATTCTCTAACATGTCAACATTCAGACAGGAGCAGCAATGCGATGCTTACTTTCCAGATTGAGTGGAGTCTATTTCCACATGTGCAAGAAACCAGTTAGCAGCAGAGGCAGTGGCATGTTCTGCACATGTTCACAATCAGATTTCAAATGAGGACCACTGTGATCCAAAAATAAATAGCTTTGCATGGTAAGCAAATGAGGAAGCCTTTATCTCTTTGAGCTTTTAGAGTATTTGCTAGGCTGATCTCACCTCTTGGTTACTCTTTGCATGCCTCTGATGGTGTGGAAAATAAATACTTCAAAACAAACAAACAAGAAAAACAACTAAGCAACATAAAAAGGTGGCTGTTTGATTTCAGTGAGGCATAACAGATGTTTTGCTTAAGCACAGTTGTATAATACTTGCATAAAAAAGAAAGTGTTTTATTTCTCTTGTGTCCTGAAAGGCATGTAGTAAAAAAAAAAATTACTACTACCAGGTGTCTTTCTCAGGTGGTCAGGTAAAAAAGTAAAAATATTTTTATAATGGTTATAAACAATTTTACAATATCTTAATCATGCATGGTTAACGTTGAGATAGTACAGAAGCTTTTGATGCACAAGACGAATGCAAGGCAAAGAAGATTGCATTTTGTACAGATTTGTTCTATGTATTAAATTCTATAAAAGCAGCTCTTCAGGTAGAAAACTGTAGTTGCCTCCAAGAGTATATATTTTTATATGGTTCCTTTTATGAAATGGCAACTGTAATTCCAGCACTTCACTTATTACATCCTTGACTCAGCTAAGTGTTTAAGCGTCAGGCTAAGTTTAAGTCCCACTGAGATAACTTGCTTGTGTCAAGTTAGTCATAGTTGAATCTGTGGTTCAGTTGAGGTCTGCCTCAGTGAAATCTCTTGTATTTCTGGCGTGTCAGTGTCTACTTATGCTCTGCCTATGCACTCAGGTGCTCCTGTGGAGAAGGTGCCACTAGTCACTGAGGTTTTAGGCATCTTGTCATGCAGAATCCTGCTTGAATAATATTACATCCTGTGGCACTAAGTATATCAGGGCTGAGTGAAACTAGAGCTCCCATTGCTTTTTATCGTCCACTGATGGACCTGCCATGCAGGTAGCAATGGTGGAAAATACCCTAGCAGGGGCACTAGCCAAGGATGCAGAATTATTGGTAAAGCAGATTCTTTTCAATAAGCTGAAGAACCTGCTGTCCTGTGTTGCCAGTCAAGGTTCAATATCATTCAAGCCTTAGATGAACCTTCCTAAAGTGTTAAGTGATTTAGAGTCCGTTGCCATTTCTGTTGAGGACTTCGTGATTCCAAAAAAATTGATAGATGGCCATTTCTCTTCTCTCCCAAAGTGTCTGCCTTCAGACAGTAAGCAGTTTCAGCAGAGGATGGCAAATAAATATGAAATACTGCACTTCACTAGAACTTAAATACTTAGTAATCTCTGGTGTCCTTGAGCTTCACAGTTAGTAAGGATGATAATAATTAATAATTATTATTAATAATAGCTATTAATAAAGATGGATCATTAATAAATAATATAAAAATGCTGTCTTAAACTGTATTTCAGCTGTATACCTAGCAGCCCTCTGCAGGTACAACATTCTCATTTTATGAATGTGAAAGCCAAAGTGAGATTGCAGCCTTGCGATTAACATTTACTCCTATGTTTCGAAATAGAATTACATAACAGCAATGAGACCAAAGAAAGTTACTTATGACCAGATATCTTATTGTAGGACATTGTAGGAAAAAAAAAGTAAGAGATTTTCTCAAAAACAGAAGTGGAAGAGATGTCTGTCCTGAGTTTTACACTCAGTAGGTGCACCTTCTTGTAGCAATGCCTTAATTCTCTGTATTGCTGTGGTGCAAACAGCCAGGGATGTCTGGCTCACCTGCTGTTGTTTCTAGGTAAGCACTTGGATGACAGGGGCTTCCATGAAAAATCTATTTTTCATAAACACTGTTTGTACTTTCACTCCACTCCCTGTTTTTGATCACTGTTTCTTTAAATATGAAGGAGAACTAAGCGTTCTTTGGACACCCATCTTTTTTTTTTTTTAGCTCATTTAACCTTTTTTATTACTGCATTAATTCTTCATGCAGCACAGCAACAAGATGCCAGAAACAAAATAAAACAGGAAAAAAATGCAAGCACCATAGTGTGCTAGTGATATAGGTGATAGGCAGGAAGGAGAAATGAAGCTTTTTATTCAATAGCTTCAGTGGTATGCAAGTGTTTCAGGAAGAAGTTTCATGAAAAATGTGGGAAAAGTATGTGGAACATTACCTAGAGAAGTAAATTTAAACGTCACTAAGTCAAAGGAAGTGAATATATTATTTCTGAGGAGAAATAGAGTAGATAGAGACAAGGCAGAGGACAGCAGATTAATGAGAATAGTGATCATTGCGTGGGGAGAAAAAAAAAGATATAGATGCAGGAGGGCTTGCATCACACGCTAATAATCACTTGCTGTGTTTGTAGTTGTCAAACTAAAAATATTGCTACTTTATAGGCAAGGATGCTCAGGGTATCCTCTTTAGGTAAGGCAGCTTTAACATGTACATTAATCTCAAACCACTCACCATTCAAGCAACATCAAGCCCTAACCACACATCAGTGCCAAACTGCCCTTGCTCCCTCTCACTTCACCATCGACAGCCCCCCCAAAAGAACACACCTTCTCCCTTCAGGGCAGCTCACTTGCACAAGGTTTGGTGTGGTCTCACTGGAAATATCAAGCAATGTAACAACAGTAAGAAAAGGGTATTAATACTAGGCGATCTTACAGAGCCATGAGATCATGAACCTGCTCAGCACAAAGGAGTGAGGTCTGCTTTTCAGGTAACATAAGCCACCTTCCTCCATTCTGCTTCACATTTCTTCTTTGTATTGCTGTGAGAGCTCCCTAAAATTGAAGTACCCTCACTCAGAAATGACTGACTTACTCAGTGTCTGATGAGCAGCAGAGTCAGAGACAGATCCATTTCTCTGCCCTGATCAACACACACCACTCCTATCTGACTGTCCATTACAGTAGCAATACAAAAGTATTGCTTTTGTATTACAGAGCATCAGGTCTAAGTGGGTCATGCTCAGGGGTCCTGTATACCTGACTGGTGCTTTTAGTAACAACAGGAGGTGTGGTACGTAGTGTCAGGAGTAAATTACACTCAGCCCTAGAATGACACTTGTTGATCCCGTAGATATTTCATGAATGGGTGAACCCTGATGCTCTTCCAAACCCTGGTGCTGCCATGTTGACTCTTCAGAGCTTTTCAATGTGAAAACAACTTCAAAAAAGAGGAAAGGATCTTCAGTTACTTCATTAAATAACAATGAAGTGTAGCAAGTGTTTAAAAAAATTTGTGATTATGTTGCAAGGTATCTTCCCATCCTCTGAAGTCATAACTATCCACTTCTCATGCACAGAGGTCAAATGAGTTTTCTAACTTTGTACAGTCGGATGACAGTGGATCTAGGAATCTGCATTCATTGCTCCAATGAAAGAAAAACTTGTGCAGTGCTGGAAAGCCTTGCAAAAGAGGAATATATGTTTAAACTCCTGTAAATTATGTGAAATCCACCTCATTGTTCACACACTTCTAGAATTAAAACATCATATCTATGTAGTTAGAGTTTAGAAAATAATGCTCCAAGAATTCCTCGTGTAAATCTTGATATTAAACCAATCTTATCCTTGTCTTGCCACTTGAATCATTTATTTAAGCGGTGATAATAAAAGGTGTCAGCAATTCAGTTGTAAGCTCTTGAAGATTTCTGTGCGCATTGACCTTTAAGTGTTTGCATCTTGACAGGTGAGCCATTCTTAATGTCTCCTATGAGATATGGCGGGGGCAAGGGGTCAGGCACGCTAATGATAAAATTACCATTTACCTTTTACCTCACCAGTCTCAGTGCCTGACATTATAAATGTAGGTAACCTTTCACCTGAAGGCTCTCTTTCTTCTGCACTGCTAGAGATTATGGAGAAATGAATGTGCTTGGAGCTGCAGAAGAGACATCAGTCATGAAAAAAAAGGTGCTTTCGGTGATCCTTTCCCTTTAATTTTCATTTTTGTTATTTTAAACCAAAACCATGTTTTTAGAAAAAATATGAAGAGCTCTACCCTGTTTTATTTTATCAAAGAGATGGTTATCTTGCTATTTCTATTCCAGCATGCTGTTTCTACTCAAGACTATTCTGTTCTTTCTTACAAAGATGAAAGCACTGTTTGTTAATGGATTAATGCAACTGATGTTGCAGCAGTCAATAAGGTTTCTTTCAGGGATAAGTGGTCACATTAATGAGACTGTACTGATGATCTTCATTATTTGCCATAGCCCAATACAGTCAACTTGTTCATATTTGCATCCTGATTCAAGAAGTTCTGAGCTTCAGCAATTTTCAGGCTTGAGACAAGATCCTTCTTCCAAAGGCAATACCGTTCGATCGGTGGTAATGGGTACACAATAAGTGCTGTGAAGGTATCAATACGAGCCTGAAGACTATCTAAGGATTGCTGATCTCCCACTCCCTTATGATGTCCCTGATTGCTCAGAAATAAGCACTTACAAAATGTGATATACTATGAAGCTTAAAGAACATGAGTGGGGAGTATTTACTTTTCCATGTGAAAACATTTAAGATTTCTAAAAGCCATGTGTATTGTGGATAGGACAACTATCACGTTTAGGAGAAATATTAAAGATGGTGCTAGGTGCAGAGCCAGTATTTGGCTGATTCATGGGCAGGTGATTCATATCCTAATTTGAAGTATGTATTCTCCTTGCCAGAGTTAAAGCATACGAGGGTGGAAAACATATGAAGAGACAGACACAGAAAATGAGATTCAGTTCATTTCACTGATCAAGAGCCAAATGATCACAAGCTTTATCAGAATTACCTCCTGAGAAGAACAACCCCTTTCTGATAAATGCAGTCATGCAATCGCTAGGGCATAAATTGTGAAAATTGAAGACTATAGCTTGAATATAAATCTTTATATTCAGTTTATTGAAATTTGGTATTGTGTGAACATTATTCATATCTATGAATCTTCAGGCACAAACCTTGTTGCATTTTATTCATGTAATAAGGATATACATTTTGTAAAAGTTTCATTCAATGGATATCGACCTTAATGAAATTGTATTCTGGGAAGTCTATAAAAATTGCTTCATCTTCTTCATATTGGAAAACCTATAGGCCTATTTCTAGTTTTATCTGTTCATATACAGATAAAGAGTATGCACACAGAGTTCAAGCATCTAATAAATGAAAGGCACAACTTCATTACCGTATTAAGCTGGCAGAGTAAGGAAAAGGCTTGGTTTGTACCATATTGAAAGGACAGACAGGTTAAAATGCTGAAGAAAAAAACCAAACCAAACCAGAAGAAGTATTGTCCCTGCAAGAAAAGTGTATAGTTCTCCTCTCACATAAACCTGCACTGCTTCTACCGTCAGGGTGTTTGTGAAGTAGTGAAGCAGGACAGAAAGCACAGGAAAAGCCTTCCTCTGGGAAGCTTGTGCTCAAATCAAATGTGTTGAAAGGACACAGACAGGGATGTCATTCAGGCTGGATAACCTGGCAGAGTCATTTCCAGGCTTATCAGATCATGTTCCACTTGTCTGAATACTCTTGTTTTACTTCTGTGCATCAACACAAACTCAGCCCCCAGCACCAAACCCAGATTCATTTCCACAGCACAAAGGGCTTAACTGTGCTTTTCAGCAGGTTTTCCTCCTACCCCTCTGCCCGTCTTTCTCCTGGAATGGATTGCTGCTCCTACATTCAAATCCTGCATTTACTGTGATGTAACTATTTTCTAGTTATCGCTTAGACCACGGAGGCACACACAGTCTCATACAGATATGTAATAACTTTCAGAACAGTATGAGAGGTTGCAGAAATACCACAGATGCAATGTAACATTGCTAGCAACATTTATAAATGGTTTTTACAGGTTATGACACATTCCCATCCTCTGATCCATTTTTCTGGGACCAGGACTAATATTCCATGCTTCTGCAAAGTTTCAAGCACGCAGTATCAGCTCTGTTGAGGAGAAAAAAGAATCCTGCCAGTAAAATATTTCTTTCCCCTCCTCCAGACTGCAGTATGTTGAAGGATTAGTACAGGCCAGGCTCATTCAGTTCGGCAATCAGTTTCTGATTCTGAGTTAGGAAACAGGAGTACTGTGACCACTTAAAGGGCAGATTCCTACATTGACAGAGCGCACACATTTAGCCCTCACAAATCCTGCAGTGTTTCTCAGCATGGACTAACACAATCCTTGCAATATCATGCCAGTAAAATCCCTCAAATGCTGGATTACACTCTATCTCATCTCCTTTGTGTTCATTGAGTATATATGATGGTAGCTGGCTTGAAGAAATCTTCCTTTTGATTTCCCAAGGGATACTCACTGAAGGTTTGATCCTGCAATACACTGAATATGCTGAACATTTAAGGAAGCCAGAGGAATCTGAGAACATAAAGCTATCTTCTGGCTAAAGACATGAAGAGGAGATGTGTTGCACTGGCTATGTCTTGTGCAATGTCATGCAAAATATTTCCAGCATGGCTAGACAAAACAGTGGTACTTCAAAAAAAGGAAAAAAAAAAAAATCTAATAAGAAACACACTTCCTGGAGTCCTGGAGGGACGTCTTACCAGATACACCACATTTCTGAATCTGCAAGGAGGATCTGGTTTCATAGCAAGGACCCAGTCAGATCAGAAGACCTTCCACGTTATCACTAGCTGCACAGCTCACACCTATTAAGTCCAACAGGAAACATTTTGCAGATTGACTAGAAAACTAAGATAATAGGACACACTTAAAACACAGATTCATCCACTTGTGAGTATGTTTATTGATTCCTGAAGCTTTCAAAACAACATTAATCATGCAAAAAAGGCAAAAATGTGACATGCCAGTTCAGGAATGGAAGAGAAGGGAACTGACTTTTTCACAGAAAGGTTTATGTCAACACATTTCTGAAAATTAATCAATAGTCAAATAACTCTAGTGACTGATTGAGCATTCCAGCAGGGACTACAGGATGTAATACTTTTTTTTTTTTACTACATTTTATGGAAAATATAGTTTGCTAATATAAAGAGTAAGTGGATATGTCTTTTTATATTTCAAAAAGGCATTCTGTTCTTCCAGTAAAATTAAAAATAAAAATGGTAGCAGTGCTGATGGGGAAACTTACTTATAATTTAGCAACACTTTGAAATATATTCAGTTTGGAAAAAAAAATTAACGTAGATCGTCCCCAGTATTCAAAGCTTGCTCTATTCTGGGGTAAGTCTGGAACTGGCTTCAGAGAAGGACTTCAGTGGGCTCTGTATTTAGCCCTTATATGTGAAGCTGCTCCATGACCTTTACCTCTTGCTATGCTTTGTAAACCACGAAGCACATGGAAATAGCTTACAAATCAATAAATGGATTTTATTTTTTGTAAGTATCTGTAGCAGGAGGGATTTGTTTAAATGAAAAAGGCATGCTTCATGTGTTTGCTTTCCAGATTCCTCATAATGGGTAAGACTTAATCAGGGGATGGGTTAAATTTCCTACTTTTGGCATAGTATGCTGTATAAATGCTTCCCAGATGCAAAATAACTGAATGTGTATATGTGTGTTTATATGTACATACATATACGTAAGTATGTATGCAGGCATAAATGCACATACATAAGCATGTGGAAGTGCATATCCTTAGCAACACAAAGAATCAATGCATATTACATTTAAATCCAGTATGTATTTTCCAAGTTAAGATCAAGACCTAGGGAAAAAAGTCTGTTTGCGCTGCTGGCAATCTTCTGGGGAAAAGCCAGGGGAGTTGATACTTAAGAGGTTCATTCACTGCTTCTTCCTGCTTTGGAAATGCTGAATGGGAAACTCAGGTGCAGCATCACCAAAGCTCTGCCCCAAGAGTGCTCTTGCCTGTCAAGGAATGTGGTGGGAAAAGCCATTCAACTCTCATGCAGACCCTACGCCTCCAGGCAGGCTTCCTGCAACTGCTGGGAGAAAGATGTGGCGATCATGGGATGACTGTGATATCTGTGGGCAGAATCCTCTTTACTAGTTGTATGAAAAAATCTTCTTCTGATGGGAAAGATGGGAAATCTTTCTGATGGGAAAACCTGGAGAATACCTGAAATCCCAGAGGTTTTAAATCTCCATGGTTATCTTCTCATGTGTTTTTATAAAATATTGTAGTGGGGATCAGTGCTATCTGTGAGGACATACTGCTGCTCCCTCTTATTAGACATCTTCATTTCTTCCAGCCTCCTTTTGCATACCTTATTAGATTTATTACTGTGTGTTTATAGCACTGCAGTTGTACTTTGATGATTTTAAGATGGCTGAGGCTGGAAAGGAATGGGATGACATTTCTAGTGTAATTTGTTCTGCATAAAACCTGTTCCCTTTAATACCCAAGTCCATTCTCTACTTGCGTAGCTACTGGTCCAAATCGGCTCATGCCAACAGGCACGCTCTGCTGATTGCTCATGAAGCTTTGCTGGTTGGCACCAGCTAAGAATTTGGCTCCACAATTTGAGGGAGGGAGAGACAGAGATAAAAGAAGTGTAACAGTGTCAGACTATTTCCAGTTACATCAGACTAAGTCTAGATCATTTAAAGCAAGGACTTTTTTTTAGATTTTCTTTGGTGTAACAGAAAAGAGTTTGTCCCTGAGCATTTATGTCTTTCAAAAATCTCAGTCAGGCAGAAAACACTTTTTAGTCAGTCTCTGAGATGCTAATGAAACCCAGAGTAACACGCCGATATGCAAAGTACCTCATTTAATGAATTTACACACACACACCCCCCCACACAGATATGTGTGTGTGTATGTATATATACACACATGGTGTAACTGAAAAAAAAATCTAAGCAAAAGAAAAATCCTCAGGACTAAATACAGTACCCTTTAAATACAGAGCTGTTTAAAATATCAATCTCCTTATTGTAATTTGATGTGTGAAATTCAGGCGTGCATTTACAATTCAGATCCCATTCCTTAGGGATTCCCATTTAGGGCCTGTTCATATGATTTATTTAGTGCCTTTCTTCACTTACTTATGCTTGAGATCGTTAGGTATAATGCACATATATGCACAGGGATAAAATGTTTATCATCATTACTTCAATGAAGTCATTTGCCATCCTTGACACCCTCTAATGTCCCAAGTGCTTCAACCCACTGGCTCATTTGCCCGGCCTTGCTCTCTCTCCACTTTTTCATCTCAAGTTCTCAGTGTGTTCCCTTCATCAATCATGGAAGTTTAGCGGGTAACAGGAGGGAAGGCAGCAGAATAATTATCCAAATATAACAAAAGAAGGTCCCTTTTGTGTTGCAGGAGGGACAGGGATGGGGAGGGGGAAAAGAGGAAGCATGAGTGTGTATTTCATGCTCCTTTGAAAACATTAATGATGTTTAATGGAAGCCAAAGAACCCACTGGAAGCCATTGTGGTCTCAAAACTATGTCCCACACCACTAGTCTGAGGACCTGGTCCACCCCCCCCGCCACGCCCCATATGTCCTCTTGTTGTTCTGCCTCTCATTGCCTCAGGTTGCCAGCGTTTCACCACCATTGATGTTTCCAGTCAGGAACCACTTTGAATGTACTCTTTTGGATCTATTTTTCAAAAAACAGGGTCCAAATCACTATGCCCTGACTGCATTCAGCTAATTGGCCCTTGCTTTCAATGACATCGGTGGAGTGGGGATGAACAAATTGAAGGTGAAACGGTGGGCTGGGATGGGGGCAGGGGGAAGTTAGCATGGCCTGGGCCACAGTGTCATGCACAACTGGGGAGAGTCGAGGAGGGTGTAGGGTCTGGGGCAGCCCCACGAAGCTATGTGCAAGGTGGCTTTTTCACTTTGAGAGAACTTTGAGAGAAAGAAGATTGGTCTTTCACATTTCTCTGTCTCCCCGGTACAGACACCAACTGCAACATGGTATTTCTCTATGACTTGAAAGCAGGAATATACGAAAAGCCTTGCAGAATCTAATGCTGGGGAGACAGATCCTATAGATGTTCACAGTCAGGAAAACAGGTGTTTTTAGGGGTTCTTCAGAGCTCGGTGAAATGGTGGGTGCTGACGTGTGCTAGATCTGGGAACGAGGAGATTGGTGCAGCATTTAGTCAAGTATTAGTCATAACACTGTGGCTTGCGTAGTTACGACTCTGGAATAATGAGCTCAATAAAGTGATAGCCATAGCCCAGAGTTGGGACAAATTAAAAAAGAAAAGTCTCGTGTAGACCACAAAACCAACACACAGTAAAAAGCAATCCTCTTGAAACAGAATCAAACAATATGAGATGGAAATGAACAACCGTTCATCTACTTCTTATTTTTCCCAGTGTGCTGGGCTTTGATCGTTTACTCAAGCGTTAACATTCCCTACACTCAAAATTCAATCAGTAGTGACAAATACCAGAAGGAAAACTCACAGGGTTCTGAATGCTACCTGACACTTCAAAGCTCACCAATAAATAGCTGAAGATACGATGGAAAAAAAAAGCCCCAGCAAAATCTGTATTTTTCTTTCAGTGCACCCTTTTCCCTTTCCCCAAATATGAAGAACTTTGTTTGCTGTGCACCCAGAGGATGGGGCTGACATAATCAGGGAAACAAATTCCAGAGGGTATGAATGTGGTCTCCACAGAAAACACAGTAACAATGGTTGTCTCTGATTAAAACATAGGAGATTCTGGCCTTGATTGCATCTACTGTGCCAGCTGATAGAGGCAGATGTCCTACCAGGGAATTCCCAAGCTATTTGTTTGTCCACAGCTAAAGGGAAAGAAAGGGAAGATGACCTACTGGTACTGGAATAATGGCTAAAATCTATGCCTCTACAGAGAACTAAATTTTCTTGATTTGCTCTTTTAGAGAAAAGTATAAGCCTATAACCTGGGATACTTGTAATGGCCTCCCGTTTAAAGTATATGATCTAGAGGTCACATCTGGTCCACTAATGGACCTTTCCCATATGGACTTCTCCAATCTTTTTTGAATGCATCTAACCTGTTAGTCTCCACAACATCTGATAGTAATGAGTTCCACAGTTTAATGAGACATTATATGAAAAGAAAATAATGGACTTTTCTAGACCTTTGATAGAGATTTGTCATTTCTGCCCTCCTGAAAGTGAGAAGTGTGCCATTTTTCTTAGACATTTTTCATGCCCTTTCCTAGCATGTCAAAACCAAAGTAGAAGAGCCAGTCTTCCATGGCTGCCTTCTCAGAATTGTATGTTGGGACCTTTTGCTGCTTTATAGAAATGGTCACTTCCAGCTTAACAAACATTCGACACTCAGTCACTCATTTTTCCTGCTAAGTGGTTTGGTCTATTTTCTTCTCCTTTCTGAGCCTTCAGGAGGAGATGATTAGAAAGGCTACACTTGAAGATGATTATGAAAGAGGCAATATAGGTTATCGCGGCTGCTTCGATCCTTGGAGTTAAAAAAGGGTTTGAGCCACAAGCTTAGCAAGCGATGGTTTTGTTAAAAAATTTTTTTTCTCCGTTTTTTCTACTCTGAAATAGAAAAATGATGCACCATAGCACAGAAATGAATTATAAAGTTATGGAGAAAATGCAGAAAGTAAATTCCTCCAAAGCGAAAATGAATCAGCATTCTTTCCAGGGGAATGGAAAAACATGTAAAGAAATGTACAGGTAGAGTACTCATCTATGGCATTTATTTTTTGTTAATACTCTTCTTTAAAGCAATACTTGGAGTGATTTGAGGACTTGTTTTTAGGTCCACAATGTAATTTGCTATCCTGTATGTCAGGACTCGTAAGCACCACAAAAGTAAAGAGATTTCATCAAAAAACACTCAGAATGCTACTCATGCCCTGGAAGTAATCAGAAGGAATTTACAAGGATTGCGGTTTTTTATCTGATGTAAAATGTCCTGGATTCATGGACTGTCAAATGTCCATCCTACAGCATTACTTTATTTTCCAACTGGGACTTACAGTTCATGGCATCTGATCTGTATCTTTTACTCTCCTGAATGCTTTTCCAAAAGTGGGTAGCGTGTGGCTCAATGTATTGAAATTGTTCAAGACCATGACTCACATCTTCTCCATGTCAGACCCAGCTCTTCTGGATGAAATGTGCTGTATAAATAAGAGGTAGAGGAGCAATACCAGTTCAGAAAGTACTCCTTGCTTAAAAGCTAGGAGGCTCCATCTAGTTTCTCTGAGTGATTTTCCTCACTCTATCCTATCAGTGTAAAACTGATGCAATGTGTGACTGATGCAATGACCCTGAAAACAGGTGTTCTGGATGGTAAACATAGTGTTACCTTTTATTATTGGCCTTGCCAGCAACTCTGGCATCCATTTAGGCACCTAATTTATGTAAACAGGGACATCTTTAGACATAGGCAAAGCAGATGTTTGCCGAGGATGGGAGAAAGTCAGGAGCAGCAGTTTCCTCTGGCAATGTTGCTTATTGGGCAAAACCAGAGCCCTGGCAATCCTGCTGTCTTTGCCTCTGGACGAACTCTGGGACTGGCGGCAGAGCACAGAGAGAAGTGCTAATGGCAGTGGTGGCTGCTACATTGCTGGAGGGCCGGCGCATGTGGTCTCTCCCCGCAGCAGCAGGCAAGGCTTCCTCTGTGCTTGAGGTCCTGGCTGGGGCGGCAGCAGCGACTCTGCCTAGCTCCCTGGCCCTTTCCTTCCCAGGGCAGGAATTATATGTTCCAGGTCCCTCTTTCTTGGAGAAACAATGTTCATTTCTACCTGTGCTGCTGGGGGCATCCTGAGTCAGCTCTGCTCAGACCATTTGCTACAAGATGGTCCACACCTCAAAAACCTCACAGCCCAAGCACAGGAAGTCAAATAGTCAGAAGCTCCAGACACAGCACTGTAGTCCTGTTTTCTGCACTCCTCATTGTCATAGCATCTTTGCACTGTCTTAATATCACATTTAGAAAGTGCCAGTACATTTTCTTTCCATAAATGTCCCTCCTCTATGCTCAGTGAAACCTGTTCTCTGTGAAACAGGTTTTTCCCTTTCTTGGGATTCAGAAGCTATAGCAATAAAACCTCTTTACTGACATGCCAAAAGAATAAATGCAGCCTTGCAGGGCTCCTGGCTGAATCAGGACGTTAATGAGTAGGGAAACAGCAGTGAAGATGATGGCTAACCAATCAATAATGACTGAATTACAGTTTAAAAACTGGATGTGTTAGATAGTTATTAACAGTGTAATTATTCATAAATGTGCCTAATTATTCATAATTATTCAGAAACCTTATTACTTCCCTGATTGTCATAAGTGATCTCTGAGGCCAATTATTATTTGATTATGGCCACAGGACTCTACGTTGGTATTACTTTTGTCCTAGAAAAGTAGAGAGAAAACTGGTGAAGTGAAATTCATGGAGGACTATCGGCATTGAGTAGTCCTTTAAGAACAAGTCTGTGATTTGAAAGCCTCTGTTGTCTTTCCTCTTAGCTCTTTCTTCAAATTTCTTTGATTCCTTTATTACAGAAGCTGCTGCTGCCTAATTAGGGTTTTCTTGTTGTAATTGCTGCATTTGATATCTTAATAGCATTACAGTGAGTGTGAGGGAGGCAGGGGGAAAGGGGCAGAGGGACTATCACTGCACATGTTTGTGGAGAAACTGAAAGCTCCCCAGGCTGTATGACTGAACCAGAAAGGCCCAGGAGCCAAATCCCAGCTAGTTCAGGTATCTTGTAACTCAGCGGGGAGCTCTGTCAGATGCAGATACAGTAGTTGTTAGCCCCTGACAATAAGAGTGACGGTGGTGTCTTTCCCTTTAAACAAACAGTTGAACTTGATTAGAGTAATTTCCACAAAAGCAAGGTGAGAAAAATGTATTTTACATTTGCTTAACTCACTGGTACTTAACTCACAGGAATGTGTGTAAACTCAAACCTAACTGCAAGCTTGGTCAAACGCTGAAACAGATGTAGTCAGGGTGCCGATGCAATGAGACCTCACCATCAGAAAATCTGGGATTTTTGTCAGAAGACACTGCGCTAATCAAACAGGAGCATCAGCTTCTTTCCACTTTCTTTCCTCCCCTGAAAACATTAGAGCCATTATATTGTGGGGCGGCATTAGTCACATTAAATTAGCATATAGATGAGTTCTGGGGGTAGGAAGGAGGGGGAGATAGGTTATGATAACCTGATGCTGTAATGCAGAAATCTTTTGGCTTATATACCAAGCCCACAGAGCCCTGAGCTTGTTACATGGGGGAAAATTGCAGTTTCCCAACAGGGATGCAACCAGCTTCTATTGTGTAATTTTACTGACAGCGTTTAATAAGAAAACACACACCCAAGCACTGAAGAATCATGAACCAGGCTCCACAAAATCATCCAATTGCCTTAAAAATCATGAGTTTTAAAACCCCTTTCAGGTTTTCTTCTTTCCCTCTGGTTTCTGAACCAGAAGGGTTCAAAATCTTTTCTTTGAACTGATAGCCAAGGTTGTCCTTTTAATGACTTGAGGGTGTATAAAGAAAAACATTAGACACTGAAAGAGCTGTCAGGACCATTAGTGGCTCACAACCACTATGGTGTGAAAAGAAGGGCTGCCCAGCTGTGTGGTCATTTCAGCATCCAGCGATCCAGAGTGTATGCGTCATAGCAGGGGGTTCAAATGGAAGTAGTACTCTTCCCCATCCCATTATCACAAAGTCTGTGACCAGGTACTGTCATGCATATATATTTGAGTGCTGTCCTCACTCCAGTGGACAAGGCCAGATTCTGATCATGGCTACACCTCTGTACCCCCAGAGCTGTTTCACTGATGGCAATGGAATCTGGGAAATGAGATCACTGTCCTCTGACGGTACTCTCACAGCTGAAGATACGATGGAAAATAGTTTCATGCTGAGAGAGGGCTACCAAATGTAGGAAATGTAATAGCTCAGCAGCAGCTGAAATGTGTTTGTGCATAGTTCTGCGTTTTTTAAAATCCCCTGGAAAGGTTAACAGGGGCACTTCTTTTCGTCAGACTATGTGATATAAACAGTTAACTACAGGTAACCCTCTTCTTTTGCAACATTGTCTACAATTTCTGTGATGGGAATAAAAACATGCAACAGAAATACACGTGTAGGGTGCAGTCACTTCTGAGCACTTTTTGAAATTAGAACTATTTGGTCTTTTGTTGAAGGTTTCAATACATGGCAGTACGTCTCAAATAGTACAAGTTGCTGTGCTGAACAGTAATGTGAAAGGAATATACTTGATTTTTCAAGGTGTCTCTGTGTAGGAATAAGAGTTTTGCAAGATGCGTGTTTAAAGTCTGGGTTCTTGCAAAAAGTACAGAGGAACAGAAGGTTTATATTTTCTTTAGAATAGATAACCAAAAATAGGAAAATACTAGTCTGCCAAAGACCAAAGACCACTCCCTCCTTCAGAAGTCTTTATTTCACTGTGAAAGTGAAATTTCTTCAGTCATACTTTCGTATCTTTGGTCTCTTCTCATCAAAATCATGATGGCAATTCAATTTCTACAAGTGCTATGGGGAAATCAGTGCTCAATTTGCACACTGGGGCTATCCAGGGAGATGCAACATGGCTTGACACAGTAGGACAGAACTCTTCAAAAACTTTTCGGCAAGCTCGGGCAGAATGAAAATTGGGAATCTTGTTTTGCCACGGTTCAATCCAAATCAGGCTCTATCATATTACAAGATCCAAGTATCAGTGAGTCAGATTAAGATGTAGCTTCAGATTTTGCAAGTAGGATCGTGCATGTAACCACCTAGTTATTTTGTAATATTGACATAAATTGATCTCTGCTGCTGTCCATCTAGTAAATATTACTGCAGCTAAGACCTGCTGCAGGTCTCCTTGGAATGACAACTCAGTCTAGGCCCAGAAATGCAAAGTTATGGTAGCTGCTAGGATTACTAGGCATATCCGATCAGAGATTAAAAACAGAGTTCACATATGTTAACAGTATCTTTGACCTTTTTTGACTACTGAGTATGTGTTATTTGTTTCTCATTAATCCAGAGAAGAGGATGAATGTGTAAAAAATATTTCACGTTTAATAATACAGCATAATTGCTAAAGCAGGGCAGAATATCTTACATATACCTTTTCAATATGGCTGCAGCTTTCTGACTTGTAACACAAACTATAGCCACCACACTGTCTTCTGCCTCCCTGACTTTCAGTGAAGTACATTTCACTGTATGCTAAAGGATAAGGCTTAGATCATTCTTAACTCACATAGGATGACAGCCCAATTTTGCAGAGCCTTCAATGCCTGAAGAATTCAGAAGGTGCTTCCTTTCCATAAATCCAAAAACCCAAGGCTGCTTTTTCACAAAGCACAACAAAAAGCCATCAGGTATCCTAGCAATGAATTTTAAGTCCTTTAAGCAAAGTTCAGCAAAGCTCTAAGCAAACCGTCACAGGCAGCACAAGCTACAGCCCTACTTTAAAAAAAAAACACAAGAGAAAATGGTTTTAAGTGTGTGTGTTATTTTTTCCCCCTCCCCTTGTGGCTTCAAAGGGTGAAAATGGAAGAATGTGACTGCAGAGCATAATCGGTCAACACTGCAGCTCTGATCGCTGGAGCATACACTCTAAATTTCATGCTGCATTAGGTAGATTTTAAAACCTAATCTGCTCCTACGAATGTTTTATTGGTAATTCTATGAACGTAGAGATTGCTTGACAACAAGGGGGACATGAGAGAGGTACCTGGTAATCCACAACTTCGTGACACCCCAATGACCTAACACTCCAACATATCCAGCGCACCTTGGCTCAAGGGGGTGCACCATAACAAGCCTCCTTTCAGGTCTCATTCCTCTCTTCTGTGACAGTGAAGGCCATTCATTTAACCAATTACATTTGTTTCCTTGGTGTCTGCATAACTCTGATGTATTGATCTAGTAAGAGTGTGTTCTGCACTGAAAGGTTAACAGATTGGCATAGTTTGAAAACCAACTCCTGTGTTCAGCCAAATACCGTTTGAAGGACCGAGGAGATTTCGGCTAACTCTGCCACAGGGCTGTTAAAATGCAGTGCTACAGTACTACTCACATTTTTTTTCCAATTTAAATTTCTCCAATTTAAAATAAACCTTGACCAGCATGCTGTAATCGCTAAGCTAGACAGCTATGCTTACTTTTTCTTTGCCTGGCTCCACTGGTATTTAAATATTCCACTAAAAACAGAGAAGCAGCAGCAACAAAAGCAACTGGAGCTGCGGCACAATGACACCATACACTGAACCAGGTCAGTTCTGTGACTACCTATTCCTATAGTCCCAGATTCACGTTCCCACTGCCATCCTTGAGTTGGTACCATTGCTTGTTTGATATTTCCATGAAGTGCTTCAAGGAACTAAACCAGCTAAAAACTCATTACTTTGGGTTTGTATGTGTAATTTTTGATTGGTTTAGCTCCTTGGGTTGTTTTGTTGCATGATCAGATCCGTGCCAAGACCAGTACAAGAGAGGAGGCAAAGAACATATGGCTGGCAGAGAGGGGAGAAAAGGGGCCCGCATCTACCTTCACTGGCAGCAGCAACCTGATAGATGGGCTCCATCACTCCTGGAGCTGCAGCCTTGTGCCCCACGAGTCTGACCTCCTGCAGCCTCATGACTCAAGCGCTCTCCCTTGAGCTACGCATAAGTCACCCTGTGGACAGATGGGACTGTACCCATGTCTCTGGCTGAACCCACTGCCCACTGCAGAGATTTGGGGTGGTATATCTTCTGAATGTGCTTGTTTTTGTGTGAAACCTGAACATCATCTATCTTGCTCTTGTCAGAGCCCTTAGAGGTGATGGGGAGGAATTTGATGTTTGCAGATCCAGGAAGAGTTTTAACATGAGCTGTGCAGCTCTGTCATGACTGAAGCACTTCTTGTCTTGCCAGGAGACAGACCTGTTAGTGGTAAGCTTTACTGCTAAAAACTATTGGACTGGAGATTTTGGGTGCTACAAGAGACATCTGGAAGTTTGGCAGGTGGCTTCAGGATCAAACATGTGATATTAGGCATCTAAAGTGAGGAAATTATAATAGTCATCACTATCTCCACAAGTAAATTGAGACCGAAACCTACCCACAGCATTTAACTTATCTTCTTTGAGAAATTAACCAACAATCCTTTCTAACAGAAGTGAGGATGGCAAGATCAAACCCTTATTCAGTAGACCTTCCATGCAATTTTTAGCACACTTTGCAAGCCTTCTCTTTCTATTCCATGCTCATTGTAACCCCAGCTCTTCTATAATTGTATAATTCTTCTGGACAAACTTTAATTTACAGTGCTCTTACTTTCTCTTTTTTATTGTAATAATTGTTTTACAGATGTATTACAAATAATCAGGGTCCTGTACATTACAAACAACTGTGCAGAGGCCCAGATTGAATAGTCAGATTGTAATTCAGTCTCCAGGCTGAGAGGTTTGCTACCATACCCAAACCCTTAAGCTATATTCTTCAGTGTGGGACATTAGCAGGATCCCTCGATTGAATTACAGCATTGTATTCCATCTGGGACTCAGTATTGTAGTGTACTTAACATTGTACTACATAGGGAGGCATGAGAGTAATGGAATTTTACAGTAATAAGATTTTTTTTTTTATTAAATGAAAAGTAGGCATATAAGATACCCAATTATGTAGCATTAGTGGAGTTAGAAATAAAGACCCCCTAAAAACATACCTGAAAAATAGGCATTTGTTTTATTTTCTAAATGTTATAATGTGCTGCTAATATACAATCAACCTCTTAGAGCACTAAGGCTTTCTCAAAATGTAGAACTTTCTATGAAGTTTTAGATGGATTTTTATCACAATAAATACAACATATTGGCAACTGATTTTCGAAATAAAGCCCCCCCCAAATTCAGTAAAGTATTTTGACACATGCTTCAATTCATCCTTATCAACACTAAGCTCATGTACATGTGTACATTTCAGATACTTTACACCAGATATGAAGTATCTGACACTTTATATCAGATACTTTAAAGATGTTTTCTGAAATCAGTGCTAAAAGTTAGTTTTTCTTTCTCATTCTGCTTAACAAATCTATATACCAGAGAGAGGATGGTGGAATAGCACTGACAAGCAAGTAAAAGAAGTGCTAACATCAGTTCAAAATCTGCTGCTTCTCTGCACTGACTTGGGTAAAATTGTATCATGTAGTTAATAAGAAACAAACCAGACAAACTCAAATTTTTATAGGAAGACAAGAAGACATAAAAAACAGGCAGACACAACAGAAATAACTCCCTATCATATATTTTTCTTTTTAATTAATATTTCATGATGAGTTAACCAGGAGTCTGTTATCTTCCTCATAAAGTAAGGGTATTATCACCAATAAAAAATATTTATTACTACATTTTATGTTTTAATCAAGGGCAAACCCCTCAACATATTCTTTTTTAGCTCCTTGACATGGTGAATGATTAAGTAAAAAAAATAGCTTTTTATGCTAAAAAGAAAATGCTATGCATTGATTAGTTAATTAACACAGCGTTCTTTGGAAGTGCAATAAATCTGGGAAATGAAGAAGAAACAGAGATAATAATTAGAAAGATATAGTGTGCAACTCAAGTTCTGATTTCACTGTGCTAATATCAGTTTATCTTTGGCTTCAGGGGCCAGAATTTTCTCCTTAGTCCTTATGGCAGAGACAGAGAGTGTTAAGGCATCTCAGAAATCCCTGGGGAAGTGCTGGGACTTGCGGTTTCCAACAACACAAACTGGAGAAAGTGCAAGTGCAAGCAATATGGGCTTTATTGGTCAAAATAAAATCTTAATGAGCCTCTAATATACAGTGGGACAAATTTCCAGTTATTGGTGGGTGATAATTGGGCAAATTGAAGTAAGCAGACAACTCCAATCAGTTCAGACCTGAATTTGGATCCTGCTCTAAGCTAAAATAACTGATGTGTTCTAAGTGGCCTTTATTTCATTTTCCCCTTCATTGTTACCATCTCCTTGGTTACTATTCAATGACTCAGTTTTTACCGCTTTCTCAAAAAAAAATGTTTTAATGTTTAGGCATGGACAAGGTATATTTATTTTACTACTACTACTACTACCACTACTACTACTACTGCTGCTACTGCTGCTGCTGCTGCTGCTGCTGCTGCTGCTGCTGCTGCTACTACTGCTATGACTACTACTGGTGTTGTTGCTGTTAATCATTACATGAATAAATATTTCTAAAAAGCAATAAATCCACTTTAAATAATGTTTTGGCAAAAGTCTTTAGAGAGACTTGGTCCCTGTTTCAAAGAAATACATTGGACAGATTTCCTGATCTTCCAGGAAGGATTTAATGGAGAAGGAGCTCAGAGATCACTCTCACTCTAGAGCTCTTCATGGGACTAGGATCCCAAATACCATGACAGACTAAGGGAAAAGACAAAGGTAAGGATTAGGTTAAAAATGAAAATATGAGAGACTTGATACTGCAAACTTCCT
Source organism: Gavia stellata (assembly GCF_030936135.1). Lineage (NCBI taxonomy): Eukaryota > Metazoa > Chordata > Aves > Gaviiformes > Gaviidae > Gavia > Gavia stellata. The sequence continues at coordinate 100,311,123 of NC_082596.1, read as the reverse complement.
GGTTTCCTGAGGGAGATTAACAGTAGTAGTTTGCAAATCTTGCCATCCAAAAATATTACTGCTTCCTTCTTACACTTTATGCCCTAGGTAGTCACCCTGTTGCACAGCCAAGAGAATGACATGCACCTGCACCTCAAGGTTAATTGTATACCATCGAAGCAGGGTGGCGAAGCAGAGGCTTACACATTCTGTTCTGCGGCCACAGATACGGGGCAGCAACTTCTGGCATGGGTGGCAAAGGGCAGAGATGTCTTACAGTCCAGTAACTACATTTTTCAGTTGGTCTGTCAGAGTCCCTAGGTAGAGTGGCAGTGAAGCCAACAGCCAATTCAAGTAGAAGGATTTCATCCACTTCTAGCTTGGGTAAGATGGAGTTGATAATTTTGGCTGGTACAGACAGGTATATCCCCTTTTATTTGCTACTACCAACTTAGAGTCTTTGATCAGAATATATTTTCTTAAAAAAACCCCTCATAATCTAGTTTGGTCCTATCTAAAATGGGCAGAAAGTTCTGTACCTGATCCTATATGATGCTCAGCAACTCACAAGAATTCCTGTATGTTCCAGTTTCCCAGTGAATGATATGGTGGGAAAAGGACAAGATGTATTGTACCACAAACCTTTCTTACATATGGCTGCATTTACAATATGCAAGTTTAATTCCTCAAGATTTGTAATCAAATGCTAATCTGTCTTGTTGTCTCAGGGGCTTGTTCTTCTCCCACATTAAAGGTTTTTAATCTTACAGATTAGTATCTGATTTAATAGATTCTAGAGTTAAAATAACAATGACAAAGCTGAATGATTAGTTAGGATCAACTCAAAACCAGACTAAACTGACTTGTACTGCTGAGGAAGTGAAAAAATTTTATTTTGACAGGAAGATTTCTTCCTTTTTTGGTCACACTTCATGTTATTCTTCCAGCTATAAGAAGTGTAGAAAGGTTTACTAAATTATTTGCAGCTGTTCTAATAAATGGACGGTAACAGCCCAATAACATATAACCAACTACAATTCCACATACTGATATACATCTCTTGCATACACTGATCATATCTGAAATGTGCTTATAACATCCATTAATTATTTATTAACCCTTTATAAACCACTTAAAAGTGGAATGTAATATCAAGTACAATCTTGTGGGAACCAGAGATAATTTTTCCCAGCAGATAAGTGGTATTTTCAGCTGGGTCATGGGATAACTCTGTGTCTCGTGGACAAGAGTATAGAAAGAATCCATGTATTTTTGTACATTCCAAGAAAAAAACTAAGTCCCAGCTTACTGCACGCCTTAGTCATAGCTTCATTTAAAGATATGGCTCGGGGAGTGTAGCCATTTTGTACTTAGAGGTGCTGCTGTAGAATTCAAAACCTTATTCATATGAGTCCTATTAGGAAAATAATACTTCTTTTCCAACATGTTATAAAGTTTCCAGGACTATGAATATTCAATACAAAGCTTTATGTGCTCTGAAAATGCTATCCTTGACAAAGGTTTCCTCTTTTTTTATTTCTCTATCTGGGGATTTTTGAATCACTTTGCTCTGACATCTGAAGTACAGAGGTGTTAGCAGATATCATTAGTTGTGAGAAAGCATGAAGTGGACCAGAAGAAAACTGAATGTCATTAATGACTTCTTAAAGATATATCTTGCTTTATCGTATTTGCAGTAGCACGGCTGAAAGTCAAAAAAGTTTTTCCAACAGCTTCTATTTTCCTCTCCTCTCCTTTCCTCTCAACTTTAAAAATATTTTAAAAACAAAAGCCAGCTCTGATTGCATTCATTATTAATTTTACCGACCTTCCCTTCCCAGCTGGAAATCATAAGCCATAGGGTTTTAAACACACAGCACTTGTCTAATGCCGTTCCCCTTTAAACAAAGATAAAATTCACTACTGAATTTAAAGAAACAAAGACAGAGCACTGAAGTGCTTCTGAAAATCCTTCCTGAAAATTGCATAAGCAGTGCAGGAAATCAACCTTCTCTCCTTTATTTCAGATTATCAGCTCACAAGCTACTGTAATCAATACTAGAGATTGCAATTAGATCATACTGGACTCTGCATACCACACTGCTGATCTCAAGAGCTACACTTTCATGACCAGGCCCATGGTTTATCTATCTCAGCAGGAACAATTCACTTTTAAGGTGTGTCATCCACAATTGGTTTTTAAATACTACCTACAGTGAAATTAATTTAAGCTGAAATTCATTCTGATGCAGAAAGAGTATGTATGATATACACACTATTCGCTTTTGCATTCAAGCCTGGTGCAAGCTATCTGTGCAGGACTGACAGCATCCTTGTTATCATCTAAAGGACAGTCCTCAGCAGTCAATCAAAAACCCAAGGTTGAAAGAAGCTGACATAACGCACATCAAAGTCTCCTCAATAAAACTGATTTCAGACTGTAAGTTGACTCTCCTTGACCAGAATGACTCTGTGGATGTTCATGTAGTGCATAAGGCATTGCTCAGACAGTTGGTAGCCCCAGCAGAAAATTGTGTAACATTCTGTATGTCCAGAGGGTCAGATGAATTCTCCTTCACGGGATGTTCCTTGCATGTTCTCTGGGACAAAATGGATTGGTCTTCAGTTGTTTCTGTTTTATTAATTAATGAGGGTGATATTTAAGTGCCTCTGAGATTTCATTGGTAAGAATGACTTCTACATTAGCTGACTGGCTCTTGGGTTATAAATACTCACTGTTACCACCTCTCCCACTATATATATTTTTCTTCTTTCTGTCTTTTTTCCTGATGTCATTCTCGCCTCTTTCAAAAATAATCCTACATCCTTGAAGTCAGGGTGTCTTGCCAGAGGGGCTTTCTGTACATTGTATGACACAGCAGTGCACAATATTCTTTGTTTGGCACCTTACACTTACTTCCATGGTTTAGTACAATTAACCTGTAAACTCTTTCTGGTTATGCATTTTTAGCTTGTAATACAGAAAGCATTGTGTTAGTTTTATTTTTTCTTCTATTCTTATTTTGCAGAATATCTGTTCTTTCTATAAGATTGAATCAATTATTTCTTTAAAAAACAAACCAGTTTTTTGGAGGGAACAGACAATAATAATAGAACCGTAATCCTACAATATAGTAGTACAGGATTGACTTGAAGGATCTCAACCCTCTAAACATCCATGTATTTCCCTTGCTGGTTGCATTATAATGTTGTAGTTATAAAGCTATAGTTCACTCTTTGGAGTGTCATTTTCCAATCTCAAAACCAGAGAATTTGCTGAAATTAGGCAACTTTTGTGCCACCTAGTGGCCCCTCCTCTCTAAATAAGAAATGTTCTGGAATTCCCTTGTGTAAAATTCTATATGCCTCTGGTCTTTAAGTATGTAGGAAACCTTCATAGTAGTAAATTTTGAACTAGCGTCAGAAACCCCTACTTTAGCTATGAAGAATCTCCTTTGCTATCTTTTCTTGCAGTTTTTATTTGGCTGTTTACCCCTTATCTCTTCAGGCACTTGTCCATGCCTGGCCTCTGCTATGCAGAGAGGATTATCACAAATGTTAACCTTTTAATTACTGTAGCTTATTTCTGCGGTGAGATCTTGTAATTTCCAGTCACTTTTCACTTAGGTATTTTGATGCTCTCAACAGGTGAGTCCTCAGTTCACCCTTATTTTGTTGTAGAAAATGCAACAAATTGCCACTACTCTGTCACTCAGTAGAGATAAGTCAGTATATAGTAGGAAAGGTGATGAACCTTTCAAAATAATTAACCTGTTAGCTGTACTAGTCACAGATTTTTGACCCTTGCTGCCTGAAGTCAGTCACCTCCACCTATATTTGGGCACCAGAACAGCAGTAGAATTAACAAGTTCCCAGAGGCTGCAAAGATGGACAGACCCCATTGGCTTCAGAAGGAACTTGAGATGCTGAAAATGCTAGCCCATCCCACATCTGATCTCAGGATAACTCTAGTGACGGTCCTACAAATGTATTGTGTCTCTGTGGTCCCACTGATGTACTTCAGACACTAAACGCCAGTATTTAGTCTAGCCTGGCTGGCTCCTATTTGGGCACACTCTTTAGGTGAGGGACATTAAATGCAAGCCTAACGCTAAGTGCAGAGTGCTTTCATAAGCAGCAATGGATAATGAACAGGGGCTGCCAAGCAGTGAGAAAATCTGTCTTGAGCTGTGTATGAAAGGTTGTGCACTTCAATTACATCATCTCATAATGACACTGAGTTTCACAGACCCACTGAGGACCAACATATATGAGAGATCTTCTGCTGGACATGGGTAGTCTGACACGTGCCTATTTGCATCACTAGCCAGATTTTCTCCTGCAGTCTGTATCTCAGTGCCAGCTGGACACCACTCGAAAATTCAACATCTAAACACTGCTTTAGTCAGGAAGAACCAGGTCATGGGTTCTTTTTGTAGCTGTCCTGGCATTCACCTGACAGAGTCCGATGGGTACTCTCCAGAGTGGGACTGCAATGCTTACTTGAATTAGAGGATCTAACCCCTTTTTCCTCAAGTCTCTACTGTACCCTGGGATACTCTATTTGAAAAGGGACTTCATTGTGATGGTATTCATTTACAAAGACCACTGATTTGAGAAATGGCCCAAATAATAAGTGCTGTCAGAATAATTACAAGACTATGAGGCTAGCAGTGGTGATGTTTGCTCTGCTAATTGTACTTAATTTACTGTGAAGTTTTTCAGTGGCTCCTGTAGCTTTGAGTGCATTGAGTTGTGGTGCTGCTCTGTATACCAGGGGGAGAAGATTATCAGTTAGGTAGCCCAGTAAGAACCATTACTGAAATGATCCTACATGGCAGGCTTTCCACTGCCTTTTAGACACAGCCAACAGTGTGGGTAGCTGCCTGGAGCTCTTAGGAATACAGCTGCTACTCATAAGGTTCTATGGGGAAACCAGTGAGTTCCAAACCGCCACCGAGTGCAAGTGTGAAGACTTTGTTTTGTTTCCTTCCTTTCATAAGGCCTTAAACTGGTGTTTCTGATCATGGTAATTTATGGATGTGTTTGCCAGGGTCAGAACTGGATGTCCATTTGCAATGGATGGTGACAGACAACAGTGCGGGACAGTCCCGTATCTGTAGGCCACCATGAGGCCATGAATACATCCTCTATTTGTAACTGGGTCATATGTTTACCTATTACATGGGAAATTCACTCAGGGGAGCTCATGGGACTTCTTCAAAAGGGAAAAGCCCATCGTGAGGGAAAGAAAATAAAATTATTTGGGGGAAAAAAAAAAGAAAAGAAGAGCGATAAAAGAAAACTTAGAAAGAAAAAATGGGCAACACACTGAACCGCAAGCCCAGCTGCCACTGACTGATTTTCAGGCTGCTTCCCAAGGAATAAGCTCATGGAATCATTTTCTATCTCTTTGTGTGCATGTGTGTATATGTCTCCCTCCTTGGTAAATTCTGAATCTATTGACCAATATCAGCAGAATTTCACGGAACAGTAGAGATCTCTGAGAGATTAAGCACCTTTTATGAGGGCAGGCTGGAGGAGAAAGACCCTACTGATATTCCAGTTCAGGGGAAATACTTAAATCAGAACTTAGACCTTCTCAGACAGCAAAGCTAAAAGATACAAATCTGTAAACAGTCAACTGTAGTGCTCATGACTTTATTAAAAATTTTTAATCTGGGAGCTATCCTTTTGTCCTTTAAAAGCCGGGTAGGACCAAGGTGAGTGTGGCCAGACTTGGCTCCCTGAAATCACCATCGCTATTCTGATTTAGATCAGCAGAGCTGACAGTAGCTGAACTGTGTTTACCTTCCCCCTTCATCTCCGGGTAGAACAATGGACCCAAGATACCCAGGAGGTCAGCAATGTTAAAAGCTTTTAATGGATGGACTCATGACCATCAAGCTCATCTGGCATCTGAGCATGGGCTAGACAAAATCCAGTGTTGTGACATGTGCCAATTTGAAGGCAGTCGTTAAAGAAGCTTCTCTCAAGCGCAAGGCAGATGACAGGAGCTGTTGCCCCGGTTAAACCCTCTCCTCTTTGTCTTTTCTGCCTGTTACCTGTTTTGCGTTAGTGAGGCTGACAAGACCCATAATAAGATCACCTGCCTGGTTTTCTTCCCCTTCCTCCACCCACTAGATAAAGATCGGTGCAGGCAAGGGGAAGAAAGAGGATTGATTTAGATGGACCTAAGAAAGGTGTTCTCATCTGAAACCAGGTGTTCCTAATGCCTGCCATAAGATTTATTACAGTCTGCATCAGGCAGCCCATGCTGAGCATTCCTGAGTAATTGGGATTCAGTATCCTACTGTCTGATGGGCACTGACCTCTCCTTGCAAGCTCCCTTAAGTGTCTGAGCCTCTTTTTATTCCAGCTTCCATCCCCCAACCTACCTCTTCTGTCATATCCCAACAGATAACTTTATGACGTGTTACCATGCCAGAAGCTGACATGAACAATATTACACTGCACCCAGCCTGGGGCTACTGTGAGAAGTGGTCAAGTTTCTGAAGTTTAAGCTAAATAACATGATCTTAATGAGACCATGTGGGCTACAGATCAAAAGCATAACCAAAAGGTAAAAGGTTCAATCAGCTTTGTCTGTGTGCAGTAAGAGTGACCACAGCAACTTTCCACTGAGTCCTTCTTCAAGGTTATGAGAGAAAAAGTGTCTCAAAGGCACTAAGCAGAAGAAAATATTTCTCTTCAGCAGTTTTGACCTCAAATTAATGCAGGGAAAGTGTTATCCATTGCTATATAAAATGAGCCTGATGCTGAGCAGATACTGACTAGCCTTTTGACTAGACTGGGAGTCCAACATTTCTTTACTCACTGTGGTTTTCATCAGAAAATTTACTTTTGTTTTGGATCTTTTTTGGTACTTTTGTGCACTTGTTGATTTTACTATGCTGCTGGTTCAAGTGAAATAAGAGCCCTGTTATAACTGATTATTGGCTTGTGATAATAATAGCATAACTCAGTTGAACTGGTCCTCTTGTAGAGTCCTACTGTTCACTGGCTCTCATCGATTATCTTTTCAAGAATTTCTGTTCCAATCCTGCAAGTCTAGGACCATTCCAGTAGATATCAGTTATTCCTTGCATTCCAGAAATCAAGGCAAGGGAGAGTGGCTAGAACTTCTCTAACTTCAGCTCACCAGTTTTCTAAACTGTATAGAAAATCCAGAATCATTCACGAGGAATCCTACATGTATTTCTTCCTGACAGACTTGAAGACTAATAGAATTTGCACAGAGATGTGAAGCAGTTAGCTTTGGTACTGCTATACTTTGGTTTTCATAATGCTCTATTCCTCATAAAGCAGTCATTTAGTTGGGCTAAACAAGTGTATTGCTAAAAAGTCAGAATTTAAAAGGTCAGTACTTGGCATGACACGGAAAAGCACGCGAGATTTTGTTCTATAGCAAATGGCTTTCATTTAACTAGTGAGTGAACATTTGAGAAAATCAGGTTTTACACAACAGAGTTTGTGCACTATTTTTTTTGCTATGTTTTTTAACTGTTGGAGAAAGGATGCACTGCTTTTTTGTACTTTAGTAGTTCAGTATCAATTAAATGCCCAAGTTCCTCTAAAAGTGTTCCTAATTATCACAGGTATTTTTTTAAGTTTCATAGCTTGTCTTCAGTGGCCTTCGTTGGGGTGGCCATATTCGAGGCTGTGCCTGGTCAAATACTATCCACATAAGGACTCATATATACAGAAGTCAAAGAACCCTGAAATTTGTGAACTATTTTCCTTTTTCTTACCACCATGCCTTTTCTTAAAATAGAAAATCACAGAAGAATAATAGTAAGTGAAATCACGAAAACTGCATGATGAAATTCCATAGTTAAAGGCTTTACCATCAGTTCTTAGTGAATCTTAGCTTGTACATCATTGAATAATTTTTCAGTTGTTTAATTGCATATGATTTTTCAAATCTAATGTAGCCTAATGGCAGATATTTTATTGCTACAACTTTACAAACATGTTTGTAGAATCTTCCTATGCTCTGTACTATGCTGTATATGCCCATGAAAACCATTTCCACAGCAGTCCTAAGAAACTGAACATATAAAAAAATGAAAGCATAAAAAGGATGCAAAAATATCAGCTTAAATAAATATTCAGAATTGATTCTCAAATTTAGTTCTTCCAGTAAACAGAAATCTAGCAGTGGTACTGCAGAATCCTGGAAGAACCCCTGGGTTAATGATCAAAAGTAAGGACTGTTTTAAGAGAAATAAAGTCATGTGAGTTTCTAACATGTAAAGATCAGTCAGCACCTGTGAACACACAAAATTGATTTAACTCAGTAGGAAAAGTGAAGATACACCTGAGGATACTCGCCTGTTATACTTCTCGACTTCTCAGACTTGAACTTCACCATCATGGTAAGCTAACATTTGCAGAGCAAAATAATCTGCAGAACCTTATAGGAGTTTACCACTGAGACTAAAAAGGAAGCATACCACTCTAGAAGCTGCTGGAAGTGAAATCTGGGCTTAGCATAGCAACAGTTCATGGTATCATTAATCACCATGTAAAGGCACAATCATGTATGTTTTGACGTATTTATGCCATAGGTTTCCACTGGTCTTTCTCTGCCCAAGACGGAAACATGCTTGGGCTTTGTATTAGAAATCACATTTTGCTGAGTAGTGTACACCTAATCTACCTACACTAGTAAAAGAGTGGTTTTGCTGAGTTTTACACATGACACCTAGATGAAAGAAGCAGCAAGAAGGCTACGCCTGTTGTGTTAACTACATTTACACTAACACTTCTACCCACCTAGCTGTGTCACTTTCATATTGTTAACATTGAGAGTCATGCTTTCAACAAAACTTTTATGCGTAGGCCAGTGTTGAATTCATCAAAAGTATTTGGCAATCTTTGGTATGAATGAATGACAAAACCAGTCAGATATTTAATAGATATTTAATACCCTATCTTGGTGTAGAAACAGAGCCTGACCTGCTGATTTACCTGTTACAACTGATTAAAGTTTTGATGTTCAGGAAGATATCAGAAGGCTAAACTCATTTAGCCAAAAGGAAGTCTACTAAGGCTGATCTTTTGTTCATGGCAAACATCCTGCTGATCTTATTTAAAATCAAGAGTAAGATCAAACAACAACTGTGCAAATCCCTACGTTCCCTGCATACAACTGTTAAATGTTATCAAACCAAAGGCATCCCTAGACACAGTGTGTGCAGACATTTAAATTTTTATAGAAGTGGAGCTGGTTTCGGGAGACTATTAGTAATGTCTATGACATCCATTATCACCATTTCTAAATGGATTTTCCTGGTTAAATGTATTTTCCTCGTTAAATGTATTGTGTAGACAACATGCTCCAACTTCATATCATAGGCAAAGACTAATGCTTGACCACTAAGTCCTGTACAGTCCCCATGTGTTGCACAGTTTTCTCCAATAAGTGATAACTCTATTTTGGAAGTTAGCATGCAAGTGTGAGCACCAAAATAGGGCATCCAAATCCCCCACTTGGGACTAAGATTAGTAGGCAATACAGAGATGCCCATTTTATCTGCTGATCCGGACAACAACAGAGTGTGGGTATTTCGGTTATTTTGTTAGAAACATAACTGATGTGAAAGAGAGGGCATTGTATATATATTAATATGGTGTGAGCTTGCTGGGGAGTTACTGCCTAGAACGTGTTCTTAAAATCCTCTCATATTCTAGACAATTTGCAGTTACAGCAACACTTCTGCTGTTTCTAGCTATAATCTAAATCAGTTCATTGTCCCTTTTTCCTCACGTTAAAACACTGTTAATTGGGAAAAGGCAGAAAACAAGGCACAAAGGTAAGGATCACAGAAGGCTAAAAGCAGGATTACAACCCTGGCCTTCAGGAGAGCAGGCTTTGACCTCTTCAGGGATCTGCTTGGAAAAATCCCATAGGAAGTGGCCCTGGAGAGAAGATGGGTCCAGGAGAGATGGTTGTTTTTCAGGGATCACCTTCTCCAAGCTGAAGAACAATTCATTCCAATGAGCAGGAAATCAAACAAAGGTGGCAGGAGGCCTGCACAGACGAACAAGGAGCTGCTGAGAAAATTCAAACATAAAAAGGAAGTGTAGAAGAGGTGGAAGCAGGGTCAGGTGACCCAGGAGGAATATGCAGACACTGTCTGAGTATGCAAAGATCAGGTAAGAAAAACCAAAGCCCATCGAATTGAATCTGGTGAGGGATGTGAAGGGCAGCAAGAAGATCTTCTGCTAGTATACCACCAGCAAAAGAAAGACTAGGAAAATGCAAGCCTTCTGATGAATGGGGCAGTTGATCTGGTGACAAAGAACAGGGAATAGGCCAAGGTACTCAACGCCTTCTTCTCCTTGGTCTTTACTGGTAATACTGACCTTAAGGAATCCCAGGTTCTCAGACCAGTAGGAAAGTCCCAGAGCAAGGAAGGCTTACCCTCAGTGGAAGAGGACTGGGTTAGGGAACATTTTAAAAAATGGATATACACAAGTCCATGGGATCTGATGGGATGCACCCGTAAGGCTGGTCAGCCTCACCTCAATCCCTCGGAAGGTGAAGGACCAAATCCTCCTGGAAACCATTTCTGAAAACATGGAGGAAAAGAAACGTGCATTTATGAAGGCAAAATCATACTTCACCAACCTGATTGTCTTCTATGATGAGATGACTAGCTTGGTGGATGAGGAAAGAGCAGTGTTTGTTGTTTATCTTGACTTTAATAAGGCTTTTGACACTGTCTCCCAAAATATCTTCATAGACAAATTGCTGAAGTACAAGTTAGATGAGTGGACAGTGGGGTGGGCTCATAACTAGCTGAAATGCAAGACTTGAAGGATTGGGATCAGTGGTACAAAGTCCAGTTGGAGGCTGATCGTTAGTGGGATATCCCAGAGGTCAGTATTGGGGTCAATACTGTTTAACATCTTCATTAATGACTTAAATCATGGGACCGAGTGCACCCCCAGCAAGTGTGCAGATGATACAAAACCAGGAGGGGCTGATACACCAGATACATGTGCTGCCATTCAGAAGGTACAGGACAGGACCAGCAGGAACCTTATGAAATTCAACAACGAGAAGTGCACAGTCCTGCACCTGGGAAGGAATAATCCCAGCCACCAGTACACACTGGAGGCTGAGCAGCTGGAAAGCAGCTTTGCAGAAAAGGACCTGTGGGTCCTGGTGGACACTGAGTTGACCATGAGTCAGCAGTGTACTCTTGTGACAAAGAAGGCCAAGAGCCTTGTGGGCTGCATTAAGCACAGCATTGCCAGCAGATTGAGGGATGCGATCCTTCCTCTCTGCTCAGCCCTGGTTGCACACATTCGGAGTGTTGGGTCCAGTTCTGGGCAGTTCTAGGCTTCTCAGTACAAGAAACACTGGAGTAAGTCCAGCATAGGGCACCACATTTCACATTAAATTTAACCATAACTGATTTTTGTGAGAGGAAAATACTGACTTTTGTTTTACACTAAATACTTTGTTCACGGAGAACCATGCAGTTATTTACATTAGCACTGATAAAATCGGAGCCTCCCAACTCACATTGAAACTAGGAAGGGATCAGTGTTAAGGCACAGTGGCATTCATGAGGCCATTTATCATTTTTTTGGGAATAAAACACAGATTTCCTGACTCCAGCACTAGGATTCATCTCCAGGAGAAACCTGCGGTGATCATTTGGCTACTCTTATGTACAAGGATTTTGATTTCTGGCAGAGAAGCACACTTTTGTTCCATAGCCTTTATTAAAGTTTAAAAGAAGTGTTGACTTTTTCCGTATTTCATGCTGAGGAGGGAAGAAACAAACCTCTCTGAGGTGACCTTTAGGAGATGTTGTGTTGCCTCAAGCCCTGTCATTAAACATAGCAGTGAGCACTAATGTTTATGATAGAATGTTAAAAAAGGATCTGGACAATAGGAACCCCTCTTTACTTTTCTGCTGCACCCTGCTGTCCTAAAAATATGTCTGTTATTCAGGGTTCCTTAGTACTTTGCATGTATGCATATATTTTACGCACATAGAAGAATCATATGAATTATTTGTAAACATCTATGGATGTTCTAAAATTCAAAAGCATCTCATCAGGACAGGTATCAAGCAGAAGATGTGCCTGTGGTTTCAGTAGTGTTTTGCTGGTCTGTTCAGATTGGTAAAACTTCAGACACTGGTTTCCCTTTTGCCCTCTATGCATTACGATCAACAGCAGGGGGTAAAAAAGGGTAGAAAAAATACTTTCTTCTGCCAAACATCTGCTGCCTTCATAAGATCACATCTTCTGATTTTTTCTTAACTATTTTTTTTGGTGCATTTAAGGCCTGAAAGCAGTGACCCTGTTGCTAAGCAACTGAGATGCTTAGGCCTCAGCCCTGGTGGTTGAGATGAAAAAAGGTCAATTAATGTGGCAGGCCTGTCCTTATCAATATGCTACTGTGGCACCAACTTTTATTTCTTTACAGTAATATATCATAATAAGTTTTGTAGGTCTTTATACTGTGGTTCTCCTTTTGAATAAAAGCATAACTAAGACTTGAGGGTATGTCTGATATAACAGAAAATGTAACCATAAAAAAAAGAAACCCAGAATAGAAATCATCTGACTGCTGACTATCCTGCTGTGCTGCCTGAGGCAGTTACACATTTCCATTGAGTTATTTTATGATCAGGCCAGTATGTTATTGAAATATTATCTCTTTAGCCTTTCTCATTCTGATAAGAAATGACAGGCTCTCAGAACAGTAATACACATGGAGAACAAAATATGGAGCTGTGGAGAAAATTCAGTTGGGGTAAGGAACAGCAGCTTGAGCATATTCCGATTAAAACTTCCTCACCACTCTTGCGTTGGATTTTAAATAACTGTCCTTTTTTTATTCCAAAGTGAGCACCAGAAACCTTTACTACTAGTGCTACTACTACTACTACTACTACTGCTACTACAAAATTTCATCAAATAATTTAGCAATAGAAAATACTTGCTATGTGTAAAGTCTCCCTTATTTGGCAACACTGTTACTTTAAAAAGCAGTCAACTGCTCATCACTGGATTTTTAAAGCATTTAGAGGTGCAACCTAAAATCCATTGACTGTTCCTACTGTACTCATCTGCCCCTTGATCAGGCTCCTGACTGTGAAGATCTCCCCCTCAGGAAATTATCAAAGGTAAACACTGCATAGGCTTCTAAGGAGGAGGTTGCTGGCAGTGGCTCTGGTCATTTTGGCATCAATGGGTGACAAAGCCAGCCACCTGCCTCTCTTCCAGGGTGCATGGTATCTGGGCTAGTGTCAGCAGGGGCCTCCTCCTTTCCCACATACACAGGGTGGGATTGAAGAAGCACTCTGGCTGTCCCTGGAACCGGTTGTTTATAATTTGGCAGCACCCTCTGCATGATGAAGGCACTGCCAGCAGGGTAAAGTGTGTGGGGTCATGCCACCATTCATTAGCTGGTACTGGGATGATCAGTGCTCAGATGAACTCCCATAAGGAGAAACCGATTTTTACATGATGATTTGAAAGCACAGAATGTTTTGCCTGCTCTACTGACCATTCTTCTTTTCCAGGTGCTATTAGGGTCACAAGAAATCTTAGTCTTCCTTATTTTTGACAGTCTTGTCTACCCAAACACTGCACTATCAAGAGTGATGTTCAGTGCAGATGTTGATGGACTGGGAGTGCCATTTCTTGCCTGCTCTTTGCCCTTCAAGTTTATCCTGTTGCCTGTGGCAGGAAAAAAAGGTCTGAGCAAGGTCCAAGTGCTTAATTATGTATTCATTCCAGCAGTAAGCAAGTATTGCATCTAGTTAATGATGGTTGTTTCCATGAGTGATCCTTATGGGTGAGATAGCAGGGGAGAGGCTTGGTGAGGCTCTTTCTAACACCTGCTAGCATGCCTTCAAACTGTCCTGCTATGCAGAAAATAGGAGTTAAAAGCCAGAAAAGGCACCCTGCTCCTAATCCTATAGCTACTCCAGAGAGACAGCCTCTAGAAGACCATTTTGTTTCTGTCAGATGAAAGAAATACAAACTGCAGCCCTTTATATCTTATTTGCAGTCACTTCATGATTTCAGGTACATAAATGCTACCTTGTTAATTACTGTTTATAGATAGGAATAAAACTAAAGGTCTCACTCCCTGTTTTGAAAGCATGACTATCCCTTCTCTTCCCCACACGTCCTACCCAAGTTAAATAATTTGCTTTCACAAAATTCCTCTTGACTTTATATTAATGTGAGACTAGACTCAAGGCCTACATTTGTCATCCTGCTTCAGGGAATGGGATTTCATATTTCCTCTGTTCTTATACCCCCTGTACATAATGGCATAAACTGACCTCCAAATAATTTGGAGTGAGGACTCTCAGCTGTTCAGCCTGGTTCCCCTGCAGTTACGATGCTCATGTGTGTTTTACTTCCTTGTTTTATAGCATTAATGGAGAAGCAGATGTTGCCTTCCTCCCTGCAAATGCTATACAGTGAATCATCTTAGCCTCTCTGTAAAATTTTAACTTAATGGAGTCCTGGCATTTGTGATGAGCTGAGGAACTTAATTTTATAGAACAACCTATTGAACAAGCTGTTCTTGGACATTCCCATCTCAACTAAATGTTAAAAGTATTAAAATTCACATTAGCACAAGAGGAAATTTTGCATGGGTAATCCTTTAATACAGTGTTTTATGGCTCTATTAGCTGCACAGCAGCTGGTGACATGATGAATTTAATCCATTAAAAAATTCAGTAAGAGGTTTAAAAGTCAGCTTTTTAAAACATAATCTTGCTGCAAGGAAAGAGAACTTCTCCTCAGGGCCAGAGACATGGTGAGTTCACAGTGTGGCAGGTATACGAAATACACCTGCATGACAAGCTTTCATATGCTTATGGTTTCACACCTAGCAGAGAGCTTATGGTGATGAGAAAGAACTCAGGAGCACGAGGGAATTCTTAAGGAGCATATTTAAGTAATGCCTCTGTCCAGCTTGCTCTCCATCTCTATTTTTTTCTGTTAAAGGATTTAACACTGTAGAGTTAAAAGGTCGCCTTTCTGCATTTTATATATGTATTCCATACAAAGACCATAGCACAGGAACTATATACTTCTCTCTCGAAGATTTACTACCTGCCAAAGCCTGGCAGAACTAGAAAATTCCTGTGTTTTCCTCACGAAGAAAAATTACAGATTTCTGAAAAGCCCTTTCTTTTTCTTGTTTTTGATATAAAGATAGAAGTTAACATGTTTGTGTGTCATGTATGTTTTATAAATGTGTATGAGTACACAGTCTTGCCAAGTCATTATTTTACCATGATATTTAATAGCCTTCTTGAGCAAGCTCCTACAGCCACATCGATTTAGTAAAAAAGTGAGCTTCCATTCAATACCTTTTCTTAAAAGTTTCTTTGCAGATGCAAAGAACCCCCTGAAAACATGACTTAAATGCCTACGGGCTTGTAACCGAAAAAGTTAATAAAAAGTACCTAAATATTAATTATTATTATTTTAAGCTGCATGACTTTTAGGACATTTTAATGATTTTAGGAGCCCTCTTCCAACACTGCTGGCACTCTTATTAGCATATAGTCTTACTGCTTAATACTAATTTACCTTGACTGTGCAGTTGTTTCAATCATGGTTTCCTCATACAAATATTTCACCAATATCTACATTCTCCTGGATGACTTATTTTGCCAGGTGCAAATACATTCTAGCTTCCCTTCCCAAACATTCGCCTTTTTTAGGTTTCCCTGGGGAAACACTAAATGTGCTTTAAATCAGGGTAAGCACATTTCTTTATGTAATCCCATTGGTAAATTTTATTTATTGTTCATCTGATTATGATCTATGATGTACTATTGCAGATCATAAAACAATAAAGGACACTTTAAGTAAACAATTAATCTGGTCTGTAGCCAATCCAACTGTGCCAAGCAAGACCCCACAGAACTTCAGTAACATTGCCATTTAAATTCTTTATCAAGTTGAAGAAAAAGTCCAATAGCATAAATTGCTTTTCTTCTGTGTATCCTGCTCCCTGTTCCCTCTGTCTTTGGAAACAGTTGAGGTGAAAGTGAGAAAGAATTGTACAGAGACAATATACTCAGATTGACTGAAAACAAAACTGAGGGAAACAATTTTTGTTCATTGTATTTGATATTACGTGATGTAATTTTATTTGATTTTCCTCTAATTGACTTTGTGCTTCTGACATTTCATCTGGGTGCATATAAAGGTAAGCTTCATTACAAAATGAAGTTGATGATAGAAAGAAACTCCTGAAGAATTTGCATTCACTAAAAGGAAAACCCAACAGGATGATGTGTGTTCTAATTTGAGCCAAATAAAGGCATATCTACATACTCAAGTGCCTGCTGTTGTGCATTAGCTATGCCCATACTCAAAATGAATTCATGACTTACAGTCTAGGAACATCCAGAGATAAAATGTAACTGCTATGTGTAGATATGCACTAACTAAAGGTTAAGGAGATTCATCCATAGAAAGCAATTAAAGTATTGAACTTCCTTTTATGTTGCTTCTGGGGGATCTTTCATCATGTACTTTCTGATCACTTGGAGACAGTATATCACTAAATAAAGCTCATGTAGATACTCTATTTTGCAGCTGCTGCATACATCCATTATACAAGGACAGGTACTATGACAGTGTCTTTCTCACATTTTGGGAGAACCTTTCTGCACGAAGGTATGTATAATGCTGCATTACAGTGCCCTTACTTCCCTCCTGCTTCATGAAGACTAAGTTGGGGGGTATGTGTGCATGGGGGGATTATGCGTGTATTAGACTCCATCCTGGCTCCACGCTTCTTTTGCATAAATTTTTATGGCTACACCTGACACTATTTCTCCATCACTATTGGCTGTCTTTCACTTACTTTGACACATCTTTTGAAAAGCTGCCTTCAATGCAGCAAGTTGGGTGGGCCAACACGGAAGAGTGTCTCTTGTATTAAACTGACTGTTATCTTGATGTGTACATCTAACCTCCAGAGTGTACTATCAGGGTGGTATATTTAATAATCACAAACCACCTAGTTGGCTGTCCTTAACAAAATCCTGAGATTTTGCAAGGGACAAAGATAATCTAAAAAAAAAATGGAGAGATCAAAATAGCAAGCAAAAACCTGTTTAGAAGCACACACGCTCCTCAAGATCTCTGCCATGCTTTTCCTTAAAACCTATTTCCAGATAAATTGGTGTGAAGGTTACAAGACTAGCTGAGAGAACACATTGTCCTTTGTCCCCTCAAGTGCTCTGGCTGTTTAGAACGTATCAATTTGCATGGCTCTTTTGGTTTGTTGATTACAGTAGTGTGCAAAGCAATTAACATCTCCAAAAGCCCAAAATGAGCCTCTTTGAGATGAATGTAATTACCACAGAAGTCAAAATCTAAATTCAAACTATACTAAATCACCACATACAGTGCAATTAGTAAAAAGAGAAATAACTTATTTGCCCTTTTAGAGTCATGAAACTTGTTATAACACACCCTTAGCAATACATTATATTTAAAATTGGATTTGTCAGAGTAGCATTTACTGGCAAACTTGATTCCTTTTTCCTTGTTACAGTGTGTATCACAGATGGCTGATTTATAGATATTCAAATAATTGACTGTCTTTCACACTTCCAGTACCAATGATTTTTAAAATAAGATTTTGATGCAGGGGAGCGAAGAGCGAAGCAAGATTTAGAACAGCTAGAATAATACATTCACATAACGCTTTGCATATATATATATGTGTATATATATACACAGACACATGCATACATATATACATAAATGCTTTGCATTTAAGAACTGTGAAAACTTGATAAAACATCGATTAATAAATGCCCACATCACCTTTCTGAAGTAGGCATACATAAATAACAGGGACGAGCTTATCAAATGTAAATAGGAGGTTCTTCATGTTTTTATTATTGAGACACAGTTTTGTTTTAAGTGTTTACTGTATAGCATGAAAGTATGTGCCTATAGGCAATTTCTGAAAGCATGCATTCTACTTATTATAATAATAAAATATTACAACCTTTATTTTATTACTGGAAACTGATATGGAGAAGAGCATTTTAAAGACTTCTTATATCTCTTATTTTCTAATGTCATTTAACTTTCTTTTAAGTGTAGCTTTTACATTCTTTCGCATTTTTCATTTGAACCATGTTCTAATTCAGTGTGACAGTTTTGTCTGTTTGGCAACTCCATTTTGTGGAAGAAAACAGTAAGAATATTGTGATATAAGTTAATGCTAAAATTTCAGATATCTCTTGTTTGCCAGTTAGCCAGTTATTGAAAAACCTTCCTAACTTTAAGAACACAAGTTATCCCTTTAAACTTTATGCAAAAACAAAGTAATGGATTTGATTTGACAAAAGTCATTAACTGAATCTTCTCTGTGGACTGCATTAAAAGGAGAACTCTGAAAGGTGAGACAAACATGACTATTCACACTGCTTTGTGCTAGCAACTTCTCAAGTGGACCAGAAACAAAAAAAAATTACTAGATTTGTAAGAAAAATTCTAAACTGGCTAGAAAAGACAATTTTATTAGTATATGTTCTAATGTAGTCTAGTCTTATACAGGAAGATACCTCAACAATGGGATATCTTTATTAGGTATAATTTTACTCTAGTGATTGTAGAAATAAAATCTGAATTTAAAAAAGCCTCAACATTAACCAAATTAGATGTATTGTTATAAAACCTAGTTACATTAGATCAGAGCAACTTGGTATTTTCAAAGTTTACATTTATTGTAAGTATCTGCTTCTCATTTATTATGTCATTTTGACATCAAGTTAATGTAAGTTACCTTTACAAAGGCAAAGTAGTGCAAAAAGCCACATATGAAAGGAGAAACAAGGCTTAAAAGTTATTTAAATTACTATGTTTCTGTCTTAATTTCATCACCTCAGGTAAGTAGTTAAGCATGTGCAGCCATCGTATGCAATTTGAACAGTATGGGCGCATTGTCTCAGCTCTTATTGAACTCCTTACTGCAAGTGTCCAAACATGTGAGTAACAGGGTCATGATTTTTTTTTTTTTTTCTTTCAGGCCTTCAGGACCACTTGCCTGGCAACAGTTATTCCTTGTAAGTTAACCCTTTAGGCTGTTTTCCCTAAAACCAACTTTCAAGACCACTGAGCAGCTACCAGGGGCACAGTCAGGGGCTCCCTGCCTTTATGAAGGACAGACTAACAAGAATATGTTTCTATAATCTCTGTTTCCTGCTGTTTCACTTCCAGAAGGGAGGAGAGGCAGTGATCAATGATTAGCCTAGCATTCTTGTCAACGTCCCATCACAAATAAGTCTACTGCAGTCAAACAGCCTAAGCTAAAGCATGTGGGAGGTAGGTACTAGTTTTGCCATGTGTAAAATTAGGTTGTTAATATTTAGCAATAACACAATTTTATAATGATGAAACAAACAGTACTTGAAATGTTTTTAAAAGAGATTAAGAGGCTATAAAAGTATTCGTTGCTGTTACTAAACAAGCATTCTGAGGTGAGCAACTTCCATATGCGTTATCTTAAAAACATTTAGCAACAACTTATCTACGGTAGCTGGAAGAGTATCATTTGTAAAGAAGGCATGGAAATAGTTTACTATAGCCAGCTAATGAAGCCTCTAAAAAACTGTTTTTCTTCGTGAACAGCAAAGCATCAGTGACAAAAAGGATATTTTAAGTGGTCAAGAAAGGCCACAAAGGTATTGCAGGAAAATAAGAAGCACCCTGGAAACGGCTCAAAAAAGAGGATGTGGAATCTCCCACCTGTGAAGGGGCAAACAAAGCAAGCAGTGAAAAAATGAGAGCTGACATGTGTGTCATGTGTCAAGAAGACAGAGTGGATAACAAGAACTGACATGTAGGAGGATGCCTTTGTCAAATTGCCAGAAGTTCCAGAGCTGGGGACACCTTGCTGAAGGCAGATGAGGTTGCGAAAGATGAATGCGCCATGCCACCTTTCAAAGGTCAAGACTATGCAATGGCATCGGTGAAACACTGCCACAGCTGCCACGCAATCTAGGTAAAGAAAACTTTCATTCCTTCCTGCAACACGAAAAATGAAGGGAAATCTAATAATTAGCCTATTACAGGATAGTCAATCATTTAACTACTGAAAATCAGAGGAGACATACTCTAATCTCATTTCACTTGAGAAATCCTGTTGCCTTTATTGGCAGAATTTGTGCCACTGATGGGAAATCTCTCATTCTGACTTCAAAAGCAGTTGTTCTCTTGCGACCTGATTCATTAAGTTAATGGGACACTTTCTCTTGAGTCCTTTGAGAATAAGATCTGTGCACTGATAAATCTCAGTAGTTTCAGAAGTTCATCTAATCAAAGGTGATCTGAATGTCTTCCATCCAATTACTGCACCAAAGACAATCAGTTTCGTAATACTTCCAGATACTGCTTTTTCAGCTGGGCCCATCAAGCCAGGAAAAACAGTTCCTTGCACTTTATTGTACATCTGTATCCTTGCCTATAGCTGCTTCCAACCCAGAAAGAAAAAGGGCAGGCTGGGGGGAAGGAGAAGAGTAGAACAGTATCTTTTATGCCAGCACAAAGAAGTGGGTTTAGAGTTTATGAAAGATTCAGGGTTTGATGTCATTTTGTCTAAATTGCTACAACCATTCTTAGATTTTGAACCCCGAAGTGCAAAATCCCTTTCTGTGAAAATTCAATGTTTTCTCCTTTTCCATGCTATCTTCCTCCCAGACATTGATCTGGTACTTCCTTGTTACTCTTTCCTCACAATTTTCACCTTTCTACCCTTCACGCCCCCTTGTTTCTCCTAAATAACTAATATACCTGTCAATTTCTTCTGTTTGTGAATTTGTTTCCATTATCAGGGATGCTGTCTCTTCTGTACACTTACACTACCCATGACTGCCAGATTTAGACAGCTACACATATCTGAGGCACCCTCTCTTGACTGGAAAAAGGTCAAAGCGATCTTTGCTTGTGATACACAATAATTCATTATCCTTACATTCCAAACTATGACCAAGACACTACATTTTGCTATGTATTTTATGATGTTTAATGTACCCACGTGATATTCAGGAAAGGTCTTGCAATAAAAGTAGTAATCCCCATTTTACCAATGGAATTTTAATCAGGAAAATCCACCTGCTTTATACTTTCCTAGCATTGATTAAATTATATTATGTACATGGCAGCGTAGGGGAAAACAGACTAGTTGAAATTGATATATAAGCAGTCACACTGTTGGTAGGAACTCAATGCGGACGTCATGGTTCTTTGTTATGCTGTCTCAGATTGCTTGTCTTTATCTGCAACACTGGGCAGCTCTGTTTTTCTTGAGAAGCACTGGAAACTGGGCATTGCACAAAAACAAAGGGAGGGTGCCTTGCTTGTCAAATTTGGCTGTTCTGATTGCAAAGTGTTGGCGGCGGCAAAGAAGGTCATAAAAAAGGTAATATAAAAAACCATCATACAGCGTTGGTCTCCTTCCGCACCATCTGACTGCTAATCTTTCACATTTCAGTGCACCTAATGGAGATGAGAGATGGAACAGCTAAGCTAGTCTCAATTACAATAGGTAACCTCACTGGGGTCATGTGTTTGGTCTGAGTAATTGTCAATGTGTTAACAAGGCCTGCATTTAAAGGAAGAGAGAACAAAAGGGGTAAAAGCCCAAATTTATCTGCCTATACTATCCATTCTTACTGGGGACCAACTAAAGCAAATGTTCCTAATTCCATCAAGGGCATTTCTTCAGTTTAATGAGCACATAGGAAAGAGAGACATTGTTCAAGTACAAGGGTTCAGTTTGCAGCAAGCCACAAATCACATTTCATTTATCAGGCCTACAGATGACAGGATATCATCAAATCCCTGGAGAGTCATATTCATTAAAAAGAAATCTTAAGTAATTACAACAATTAATTGACTTGAAACAGTTTCGGGTGGAGAAGGTTTACATAATTCATTTGCCAGACAAAACAAGCCTTATGAAGTCAGGGCAACATATTATTTAGAAGCATCCTCCTCTTCCTGTTGTCTTGAAAAGCACAGAATAACACCAAACACCTGGAGACAACTGACATGGGCAAACAAACAAAAGACAGAAAAAGCACCTCAACTTTTATAGCTTTATAAAAGGGATAATGTTTCACTGACCTGCTCGTATCATTTACTTAAAAACCTGAGAATAAAACATTTTCCCATTTCTCCTTGTGTTTATTCTAAATATTCAGACAGTTCTAAGGATTAATTATATACTAGCAACTTTGGGAAAAAGGCAGACTAAAACCCTTCACACACCCTCTGTACAATGCAAACATCATATAAATCTAGTTGCAAATTCAGCCTGAAGCTTCCTCCAGGTTGTGAAGTGTGCAGACCTATTTTGCTACTTTCTGTTGACTGATCCTGAATTTATACATATCAGAATGCCATTCTTGCGTCCGTACCAGCAGTGAACAGGAAGATTTCTCAGATGACTCCTATTATGCTATCCAATATTCTCTTATGTTCCCTAATCTGCCTGTTTCTCCATTTTATTTCTTGCTTTATACTAATTTCACAAATTGAGGCAGAGGTTTTTCTGTTCTATGTGTGTTTGGGGTCTAATATATTATGGTATTAATCCATGAGTAGGACTTCTAGGTGTTACTAGAAAACAGGTAAAGCACTGAGATTTCCACAGTAATTCCAACTTCATGAGCTGAGAAAGTTCTCTAAGTGCTCAGACTGTTTTTTAATACGTTATTGTTTCCATTGCTGGCCCCATTTGGAATTCCACTTCTCTGCACATACATATCAATATCTTTGGAGAAATGAAGGAATAGACATGCTTCACAAAATGTATTTGCCAGAATAACAGCCACAGAAAAGGAAGTACCAGAAAAGCTCTGGGACGCTTACAAAAGTATTTAAATTCAACGTGTAAGTGTGCAATTCATTTATCATATAGCTTCCCTTGAAGAACAAGGCAAATACTATTGTGAGACTTAAAAAACTAGTTTCCTACATCATTAACTAAGACAAATCTGCAACTATACCTAAAAATTAGGAAATGCCTGATTCAAATGATTAATGGTACACAGTGTCAGTGAACAGACTGGCAATAATCAGTGCCCGTATTTGATAAGGAGCAATGCCATTTTTTATAACTTGACTGTTCAAGACCATCTCAGTTCATGAGTTTCTGGTCTTTACTATCTGCCTGCTACTTCCTATCACTAACAGAGATGCTTGTCTCATTTCAAAGCTCTTCCTATATCTCTGTAGAAAAAGAAAAAAAATATTCTTATTTCTGGTAGTGCCATACACTGAGAGGATAAATCAAGAATTTCCCATGTTTTCTGGCTATCTATAATTTCAGGAGACTAATTTCAGATACATTCTGTCTAATTTCCAGGTATCCTGGATATTCTTCAAGTCATCGTTGCCTTCCTTTGAAGAGGGTAGTTTGAGCTGCCTGCCACAGTGGAAAAGCCCACACATTTATGAGTTTTAATATGGCATATTTTCCATATGTACAAACTTATAATTTTTGAAAAACTGGCTTATGTGAATTCCAGCCCTCTGATAAAATACAAGTAGTGCAAGTCATTTTGGTTTTCTTAACTCATCAACCAGTTAGTCCAGTTGGTCTCTATCCATCAAAATAAGGTAACATAGATGAGTCACATCTCCCTTAAATTTTTATATGCTTTGTAGGTTTAATCTGCAATTCATGAAGACAGAGTGCAGCTTTGTTGCTGTGTACTGATAGGACCAAGGGAGGATTTCAAATACAAGCATTGTGTTTCTGATTCCGACCATAGTAGGAAGTGTAACAAATGAACAGAATATATAAAAGCACTATACGTGTTATTTCTGAACATTTCATATAAGACTGAGGCAACAAACCCATCACAAATAAAACTGCAGCAATGATTAATGAGATGCTAAGTGCAAGTATAAAATATATTACTATTTTCTGCCTAAGTATACAATCACGATATTCTGCGAATTTTTTTCAAAGCTGCACACAGTTCACATGTGCTGGAGCCTACATAGCAGAAAAGATGCATTTAAGTAGCATAGATAATTCGCATACTAAGTTTCAGACCATTACAAACGTAGAGAACCAAGAAAGAAAACCTACTAAACCTTCGATTAGGCAAGCAAACAAAGCAAAAATCTTACCAACACGAGCAAACTGGAGTTTGATGGCTGACTGCAGATTGTGGCCAGTGTCGGGGCTGATTCCTGCCACAGTTTCCACCAAGGCAGGTCCCACCTAGAAGAAGGTGCACCTCAGTGCAGAGCCGTGCCCTGGCAGATCCTGAGTGTTTGCCTGCCGCAGCCCATTTTCAAAAAAGAAACTCTGCCCTATACCCTTAAACTATCTCATCTTGGGAGTCTAAATCCAGATAAGCCTTGGAGGGGAGAACAGGCTCAACACTTTGTGTTTCCCCACTGACCCCCGGGCCGGGGCTGCCCCCTCACTGAGTCTCCCAGAGACACTCTCAAGATGGAGGTGACTCCCCAGAGGGGCTGTCACATTACTCACAGACCCCTGGGAGACATGTCTCCCCTCAGGCACCTACAAGGAGCTGGGGTGCCTCTCATGGAGCTGTGACTGCACCCGGAATATTTCTTCTCACAGGTTTATTTTCCCAAGGCATCCTCGGCCCCCGCGGCTCTACCCTGCAGGCTGTGGCTGGCCCTGAGCACTGGCAGTGAGCTGCCTCCATGTTTCTAAGGGGGCTGCTATGGAGCCAGAGCCCTGCCAGCCCTAGCACCGAAAGCAGGGAACTGCACCAATGCACAAGCCTACTGCTGTAATACTTACTGCCTTTTTTGTTAAGAAACAATTTAAGTGGGGTGGGGTTTAAGCCCCAAGCCTCCTGCTACCGCCATCTTGGGCCCTCTCCTTACTCCTCAGAGAGCTGCCCCTCTCATTGTTGATGCTGCTTCCTCCACAGGCCTTCCCCACTGGCAGTGGCTGGTATTGACAAGATTCATGGCAGCAGCTGCTCCCTGGGCTGGCTTGGGCAGAGGGACTCCCAGCTGCCACCATGTTTCACCCTCATGAAGTGCTGCGAGAGCCAGAGAGGCCTGGGCTGGCTGCAGCCCTCTGATGGAGGAAGCAGCATCCCTCCCTGACCCGCCGCCTTGCCGCTCCCACCAGCACAGCCACATGGGCCTGTTGTTATCCATTTCCTTGTGAATTTGTGAGAAACTTGTGAGTGGGTCTGTGAGGCCATGAATGGACAACGCTCTGAGGTGGCTGGCCCAGGAAGGATGGCGGCCTGGCAGTGTCGCCATTGCCTCCCACCGGTCTCCCCTGAGGGAGGGGGGAGCTGGGGGCTGGGCAGCCCCAGGCCCCAGAGATTTTACCGTTTCTGTCTGTGGTAAAGTAGGAGACTCATCACTAAATGGGCAACGCGCAAGTTCAAGGTCTTGCCATTCCTTTGTTACATTCTTCCTTTATTCAGATTTCTGCTTTTTTACTCTCAAATTTCTCTGCAATACCCATGAGGTAGAAGGAACATTATTATTTTTAAAGTACTACACCTATTTTAAAATACAGTTTGCTTCGTGTTAGAAAATAAGGAGAAAGTGTCCTAACTGGTGTGATCCAGTCTCTTCAGTCACACAGGTGCAAATCAGAATGAAATCCAGAGCAGCAGAGGCCTTTGCTTTGCCTAATTAGGTATCACTGGGTAATGCTGGTGATAAGTGTTTATCTACTGTCTATGAAACGGATAAAATCCATTTCACGTCTGTATAATTGTGTTCACCATATACTGTGTGACCTCAGCAGACACTACCTCACTAGCCTTCTCTAATTCTTTTTCTTCTCAGTCACATTTATGATTTTCCCACTTTCTGCACAACCAGAAACACTGGAGGAATGGGACTGAAGAGGTTACGTGGAAAGTAAAATATGCATGATAAGTGAAACCTCTCCTTTGCCATTTATGCTCATTTCTTACACATGTATACGTCTCACAATACAGAAGAAGAATGTAAAATAACAAGGATTTAACTGAAAATATTAATTTATGTATTCAGTATTAGAAATGCAGAAATATAAAATTGACATTGATATGACATCTGCATGCCTAACCTTTCTGTGCATATCAGGTATCAGCACTAGGAGATGAGTTAAATGTGGGCTATGCGTGTTGCTGACTTTGGCTGCAATAAATCAGTTAACCACGCTGAGGTCAATGGACCTATGCTGATTTACACTGCCTAAGAATCTAGCTAGGTGGATGCATATGGCAGAGAAAATGCTGGTGATTCTCAACTTCAAAAATGTAACCAAACCCAGTCACCTATGTGCACCTGGTAGGAATACAGATTGTGCCTCGTAGAAAATCTACAGAAATGCATTTATTCTTCTCTTTGTAGAGAGGAAAATTCTTTTCAGTTTGAGTTGTTAAGACATTTACAAATTCAAATGAAGGAAACCAGAACAGAACTTTTCTTTGGAGGCTTCAGTTTTAAAGCAAAACAAAATAGAACAAAGGTCTGGACCAGAAAGGATCTTTTTGTAGAGAAAACCCCAGGTCAGGAGTCATTTCAGAAGGTTTATGGGAAAACACAGCAATATGAATTCTAGACTGCAGGTTTAGACGTAGTTTAACTTCCATTGAAAGTGTGTGGGATGTATTCCTCCCTTGTTAAGGAAACAAAGAGGTTTTAGAAATGTATGTAAGCCAAATAACACAGCAAATCAAAGTAATACAGAAAGAGAAAAATAACTCCTTGGTGTGAATCACCTTTGCCAAATGTATAACGCTGACAGAAGGGGCAGCTTTTCAGGTGGTGTAAATCATTGTAACTCTATTGACTTCAGTAAAGTTGCACTATCAGGGGATATGACCCTCTTTGTATTTATTCCCAAGGCACAGCCATAATGACTAAAAATGTAGAAAATTACATAGAGATTTTCACATTTTTGAGATTGTGCTACATTAATCCAAAATCCATTAAACTCAATAGGAGATTTTAATTGAATCTATCGGTTTTGGATTGCCATGTTCAAGCTAAGCATAAATCTACAGCCATGTTACAAACCCTAAAAAAAATGGCGTTCGTAATGGAATTGCTGACAGATCCTTAACCATAGTGGTGCTAGCGGGAGTCACTATAATATTGTAAATAAGGTGAATAGGCTCTTCTTATCTCATTTCACAGCTGAGCAGTGTATTGCCAGATAAATCAAATCAGGGTAAACGGCTTCATCTAATAAACTGGGTCAACATATAATGTATTTGTTCAGGTTTGCACTTTCATTGATTCTCATTTGATTTAAGAAGAGATATTTCAGTTTGTGTTTACAACATTTTTAAATATCTCTTTTCCCCCTTCTCTAGAGAACAAGCAAGCAAGAGAGAGAGTATGCAAGCTGGTAGCATCACAAAAATATCAAGTTTTCTGTTTTCTTTAAGTTCTGCTTTCCATTTTTATGCATCTGGGAGAGAGTGGGGGTGGGGAATGAGGGAGTTACTATCTCTTATCTGCATTTTCTCAATAATGTTTTAGTGATGTTTGCTAATGTATCATTCATTAACCATCAGCCACTATAAAAAACATAATCTATCTCACAAAGTGGACATTATTATCGCATTAAATCATTTCACAATATACCTGAACGGTTCCACATGAGGGGCCTGGCCTGACTGAGCTCAAATGCCTTGGGGGCAAACTCTTCAGTAGTAATGAGATACGAGGTCTGTCTGTGATGAATATGATATTACTCGTGTCAGTGGCTGTGGACTGCACCCAGAATATTTCTTCTTACAGGTTTTTTTTTTTTTTTCCCTATTGCAAAGGAACTCAGGCAAAGCACTATTAACCCAGTAAATGAAGCTCTAAAGATCACAGAGTGTGCCCATTAGTCGACAAGATTGTGACTAATCCAATTTTTCTTGCAGGGAGCAATTCTAATGCTTCTGTAACATCTGGGGATGGCAGGGCCTGCATTACTGATGAACCTGTGTATTTTTTCTTCTACCTTTTTCTTCATCGAAGAACAATTATTACACTCACTTATTTCACTGCTTCCCCTCCCTCCCCCACATTTTGCCCCTGACTTCTTCTGCCATGATGACCTCTTTGAAGATGGTTAAAATAATATTCCAGGCTGACAGAAGCAGCAGAAAGGGTGAGGACTGTGAAGGAGGCTAAAAAAGAAACCCATTGTTTTTGTAGGAGTGTGGACAGAAAATGTGCTGTTCACTGCAGGAAAAGGATATGGTTCCCCCAAAACAAGCAGAAAAAGAACCTAGAACCCTTTATTATCAGTCACCATTAAAGGCGTGCTGTCTTAAATTGTCCCAGGGTTGAAAGAGAATGTCATCTTGCTTCTACTTACTCTGGTAAAAGCATTATGTGTTACTCTTTGTGTGGCAGCGTTACACATCGGGAAGAGTAAAATCCTACTTTTCTGATTTATTTATTGTCAATTATGGAATTTCATTCTAATATAGACTGTCACTTAGGACACGATCAGGCAACTTCATTTAAATGGAATCTCAAAAAATGTTTTATGATAGTAAAAAAATCTATCAAATGCTGATGGCTACCATATGGAGAATTTACAGGTTGATTTTTCTTTGTTCAGAAGCAAATCTTATCTTCACCTGTTCAAAGACGCAAAAGGTGCTAAATAGCAGTAGAGTTCTGTTCTTATGGGTAGGGTACAATGCAATAAGGTAGGGGAAGAATGGATTAAACCCAGTTTACTGTAACTTCATTTGCAGTGTTGCAATGTGGGAAGAAATTTAGGGATAGAAAATAAGTTAGGGAATTCTGCATCTCGTTGCTTAAATCTTTGCGTGAAGGAAGTCATTGCAGTTCTTACAAGTCAACTGCAAGCCTATGAATTTTAGTAGTGGTTATATTGGAGTTTCATGCTTAATCTGTCTTGTATATCTCTCATGCAAAACTATTTTATTGGGTTCCACACTAAGAATTAAATTTTGACCAACATTCAGAACATCTGAGCTAGAACTTTACCTCTCTCAACAGCTGCTATTTCATTTTTATTATTTTGTTATTTTATTACAGTGCTTGCACTGTGGCAGTATCTCTGCAGAAAATAGTGGCTGTTAAACATATCCCAGGTAGTCTGGGTTCTGGAAGCAGAAGCACCTTTTTCACAACATACTTGTATTTCTGCTAAATATGTATTTCTGTATTTCTAACTGTAATTCTGTATTTCTAACTAAAACCAGAGTACACAGTTGTACATGAACAAGAAAGAAGGAGATATGAGTTTAGACTACAACTTTTGTTCTTTCCTTTTCTAGAGTCCGAGGACACAATGAGGATTCTGTTAGCTGTCAGTAGCAATTCTGCAGTGGCTCATGAGTTTGTTATGAAATAAATCTGGAGAATGTCACTAGGTGACTTCAGCAAGAGTCCTTGAAGAGCTGATGCTATTCAATATGAGGAAGAGTAATAAAAAAGTGATAGACTGAGACCAACGTTTGCTAATGTTTGTAACAGTGTAAATCTAGCAAGTAGGAAGGAAAAAGGTAACAGATTTGAAAGTATTTTAACCACGTAGGTGCCTGGGCCATTAAGTATAAATACATGTTAATTTAGAGAAATAGAATAAAGTCAGAGATGCTGTGAAACAGACATGGGAGTATTTATTATGTAGAACAGTCATGTGAGGTAGCAACAAAGGAAAGGATCATGGAAAGAAATATCTTTGATGCTATCAGCCCAGCTGAAATACTAAAACCAGGCAATCCAGACAGTGGCTTTCATCAACAGGAAATGGAGAGAAAAGGAACACAAAGAGGAAATGCCATTACTGCCTTTAAGAAGCTGTAGTTTAGTTTCACAGGGAACAATCACGTTTAATTTGAGGCACTATTTATCCTTCAACAAGAAAGCAAACAGTGAACTATACAGTGGTTTGTCATACAGTTAAGAAAGAACATGGAAAAAATACACATCTTGGTACAAATCCTTCTGTCAGAACTTAGCCTAAGTAAATTAGATATATTTTGAACTCTTCCTTAATTACCTGTGTAGACTGGAAAATCTCTGTTTCTCTGGTTTGAGATTACAGGGAGGTTTAAGTTAGGTACTACTGAGATGCATACATTATGTATAACAAATGCTAATATCTGGAGTTATTAAATGAAACCCTGTCCACTCCAAGCCAGCAATAAAACCACTATTGGACCCACTGAGCCAAGATTTTATAGAGATTCATTCTGGCATTTGTAAATGTGTTAATCTAATTCTGTTGCACTTTGGATTTTCACCAATACAACTAAAAGAGAAGTCACCCAGTGATGTCAGCAGATGATATGTAGAGTCAGAATATTGCCATGCCACTTTCCAGACCAGATTAGCCAGGAACTAGGCCAAATGTGTCTTACATGCCTTTCCTGACAGCTGTATGCATGTAGTATTGAAAACGAGTCTGCAAGACAGAAAACACTTGTGCTTGTGGCTGAAGTGATTAAGTATGCAGGTGTTTGTTGGATTAGGCCTTTAAAGCGGATCTTGCCTAATGGCCGTAACTGTTATGGATGTAAGTCATGAATCAAATGGAATTAGTTGACGTATGACAATGTTACAATGCTGGGTGAAGAGAGGTACTTATTTTTGCATTTGAGTTGATAACACCAGAAATTTTAATGTCAACTTTTGCTATTATTGCCTCAGCAATCTAGTTTTATTTCAATTGTTTCTTCTTTTTTTCTTATTTGTCAGGAGCCACCTTTGACTTTCTTTCAAATAGCTGAATCTGGTAAGTTGTCAGCTGGCCTGTGTGAAACTGCAGCAAAACTGCTGTTGACTTCAATGGTATCAGGTTTTCACTCACAGTTTCCAGCATGGTTTGAACTGACATGCAAATCCAAATTCAGCTATAAGATGACAGCAAAAGGATTTTTTCAGCCTACAGATTGCTAAACTGCCTGAAGGGTGCTACTTTCTTACAGACAACATGTCTGTAGAAATGTTTGAGAACCCCTGTGCTTGGTTGTGCCTGGGTAATTCCACCAGGGGTAGGACCTGAGAACAGTCCCTGCACGAAGTGTTTGTTACAATATATGTAATTGCAAAACACAGCCTTGAATGGTGTTTTGGTAGTGGATCGTCAAAAACTCAATCGGTACAACTCAATAATTGTTAAATGAATTTTTTCTTCTGATGTTTATCATCATACTTGATCATTGATACCTGATACCTTTTTGCTGTATCAAAAATAATTGAGTTTTCTCTCTTAAATTCCAAGAGAACTATTGCAACTCACTTTAATATTGACTCCAAAGCCTAATTTTAGATTTTACATGTCCAAGTCTTGAATTATTTTCCTTATAGTTAAATTAGCAGAGAAATCCAGCCACTGCAGGGTCCTGAACAGAACCTAAGGAGTCACTGAACTACCAGTTCTGTTTAGGTATTGAACTAGTAGATATTGAACCCTGCTTGTAGTCAATTTATTACTGAAGGATGTTATTTTACTGCTTCTAAAAAAGCCTTGGGTATTTGGGCATAACCTGTGTCCTAGCTATTTAGATACAAGAGTATTCCTAAAGACAGTTGTTAGGCAAACTTGGTAGCATGTAGCTGGGAATAAAAGCTGGGCAGCGCTAAGGCTGCCTAGCTCCATCTGCCACCTTATATCTCATCTAGATTTTCAGTTATGCTAATGTTTGTCAAGTGACTTTGTTAGGGTGTCCATCCTAGAAACAGAGTGCTGCATGGGCAATTTGAGCTTTTTAGTCTTTTTTGAATTGGCCAGTGTAGCTACAGTTATTGCTACAGGTAAGTGGATTTGCAGAATTTCTGTGCTTTAGCCTCAGCAGCATTAAGCAATTCATTTCAGAAGCTACACTTAACAAAAGCACAGAACTATGATATTTCCCCCTTGACTTCAGTGGGAATCTTTTTTCCCCTGAAAAAAGACACACTGTATTTTCTTGCCTAGTATCAGAAAAGGCACTTCACTTTTGTTAGAAGCATTGACAGTTGGAATAGAAGTCACAGGACAGCAGGCGGAAGGGAACATTTATGAAGGGTGTTATCCTGATTTACAGGCAAATGGATTTTCAGGTGTTATAGCCATCAGGGTAAAGCAATAACCCATTTGAAAATTATCATAACGAAAGAGACAACAGGTATGTAAGAGGAAAGCAGTCAAACTTACAGGATACAGTTGTGCTAATCTAAAGGGAGCTTCATCCCTTTGTTCAGGAATAACTACAGTTCTCTCAATGTCTTCTCGTAAGATGATTGAATGAAGTTTGTGCCTGATTCTGACAGGTCTAATGGGAAAAGAGGCGAGCAACATATTTTTAAATGATAGTACAGTAAGCGGAAGTGGACCTGCTCATGTAGTAATGCTCTATTAATTAAGATCATCAGGAGGCATTAGGAAGGAGAAGTGGAAGAGCCGGAAATGTTTAAAAAAATTATTCAAGATATTATTTATGAGCTCTATTTCTAGGACTGCAGCTAGTCTGGTACCTCTCTCCAAAATAAATGATGGGGACTGATGCTACATAATGGGACAATTTACAAATAGAAATGAAAGAAATGTTTGTAATTCTGACCTTAGTGACTCCAGTAAGATCAGTCCTTTACTGGTTTAATATTGTTTCACAGTTTGTGCTGTTAAATCAAAAGGTTATCTATAATACATCTGGCACTATTAATGCAAAGAATCAGGGGTATTCAACAGACATTTATTCATTATTAATATAGATAATAAAGGATCATTTATGAGGCTACAGATGAGATTTTTATCATCAAAAGCTTAAAAAGGGAAATTTATTTTTGCTTCAGGACAGAGATGAAAAGAGTCAGTAATGGGAAACGTAAGAGTCAACACAAAACTGTCAAATTCATTCTTTTCCTGAAGACAGCTAGCACTTGATAGCAACAGATTAAAAACAAAATAAAATTAAATGTTTTTGCTGTAAAACCTCTTTATTGACAGGGAGGGGCTTTCAGTGCCACTGTGGTTTGCTCTGTTTTTGTCCTTTAGCAAGACAGTTGTCAGTGATTTTCCTTCATGCAGCTGTGCTTTCCAATACCTTGTAAGAAGACCTAGAGTGGGAGAATGTACCATTGTCTCAAGAATTTCTGGGAGCTGTTTGAAATTGAACTTGACAAGAGTGAAAGTCAGGTCTAGGGACTCTTCATTGTTGGGTGCAGACATCGCACTTTCATGTTTTAGGAATGTAACTTTGTGCCATATGATGGTATAACTGTGAATAGTAGCAGAAGGATGTACACATGTGAAACAGAAGTA
Source organism: Gavia stellata (assembly GCF_030936135.1). NCBI lineage: Eukaryota > Metazoa > Chordata > Aves > Gaviiformes > Gaviidae > Gavia > Gavia stellata. The sequence goes on along the minus strand of NC_082596.1, from coordinate 100,277,846 downwards.
ACAACAAGCATAAAATATTTAATTTTTTGATGTCTCATAATTGCTGGTATTTACAGAGGGAGAACGAACCCCTAGTGCTACTGAGGATGCTTATAAAGTGGCAGACATTGATTCATCGAAGCTGGTGGAGATTTCTTAATATCACAGGACCCGTAATATTTGTTGAGACTGCCCCCTGTATTCCCAAGGCTGCAGTTGCCTACTAAAGTATCGCCTGTACAAATGGCGAATGCCAGGATATTCAGAGTTAAGGCTAAAACTCTCTCCTCGTTTCACCTATCAGTCTTATCTAGGGCAGTTGCTTGAATCAGCTTCTAGGGTTCTCAGAACATTCAATTATCTTGTTTCCCATATGATCTGCAATACCCAAGGGTGGATTTCGAATTTGATGAAGTTGTTTCTGATCTGAGGGTATGGACTGACCAGTCTGCTTGAGATGACCTCAAATCCTCACTAGAAACAGCAGTAGTAGTAAAATAGAAATAGATCCATTGGAAAATTAATTTCATTACTTAGATACTGTCCTTGCATTGTCTCGAGTTTGGGTACAATTCTGAAAATCCTCATTTAGAGTCCCTTTTTCCCTTGTTTTCTTTGGCCTTTTTCACGTCAGAAAAATAGTCCACATTCCCCTTACTATTTGTGAGATCTTACAGAAATTGTGTAGCTTTTTCTCAATCAAGCAGATGAAACATGGCAGGCAATATAGAAATGAGCCAAGAGCAAATTTGAGTTATATGATCTCAAGTTTTTTTTGAAAATGTTCTGCCTTTTTGGCCATAATCTCACTGAAAAAAAAAATATTCTAAAGACCTGGAAAAAAAAGCCCTTTCTGAAACTTGATCCAATAGAGAAAAACCCACAGGATTGTATCTGGATATGAAATATTGTATCCCTTTTCCCTTCCCTCCAAACTGAATAGGGTTTGAATGTTTTGAATTTGAAACTGTGAATAACACTTGAATATAAAATAAATATTTTATAAGCAAACAAATTAATTTTCCCTGAAGGTGGAGAATGGGGAATGGTCCCTGGATGGGCTTGAGAACTCAGATTCTTCATCACATGTCAGAATTTGTTGTAAAATGATGTATCACAGGGGGTCAATGAGAAATGGAGCAGAGCACAGTGGGAATTTCTGTGTCAAACTTACTTTCTTTTAGTTGCCATTCCAGCCTCTAGCTTAAGCATGATGACAGGTAAGCCCTGACTAATCTAGCTGAGCTTAATAAGTTACCTCCCCAGCTGTCCATTTCAGCCTTCTACAGATACATTACTGTTACCACAAAGAGTTAGCAGGTTTTAATGTGTATGTGCCTCACTCAGCTGCTTTCCTGCAAAGTCCACTGAACTAAACTACTGGTCTTGGTGGGAAAGCAGCTGTAGAGTGACAATTCTTCTGTCTCTGCTGTGGGAACAGTCATCTCTGGTGTAATAAACAGCTGGGGGTAGCAGCATCTTAAATCCCTCCAGCTGTCTGCTAAGTGAAGTTATGTAAACCCCTGTTGAGTAAATGCCAGGCAACATTAGCCTAAGTCTCATCACAGGTAGACCACAACACCTGGACAGACTTCTCTTGCAATCAGTGGAAAGAACAGTCTGCACAGAACCACGTATGGGTTTTGGACCATAATAATAAAAGAAAAAAAACCCCAAGTGACCTTGCAGAGGCTAGGTTTGCTCATTACATGGATTTTTAATCCTTACAGAACTTCCTTGTAAAACCTTGTTAGTTTGGACTTCCTTCAACGTATGACACAGGAGAAAAAGTCTGTAAATAGACTTTTGGCTGCAGGACAGCTCCTGTATTACAGATGAGTTTTAACTTTTGATTATCCATTAGAGTTCACATTGAAAAGGAAACATTTTGAATAACAAGTTAATTTAGACAATTTGTCATCTTTTATAAATTCCTTCTTTCTCTCCTTGTGTCTCTAACAGGAATAGGTTAATATATTACATAAAGTCATTGTTAGTCCCAGGTGCAGAACATTCTGCCAATGAACAGCTACATTCTAATTAAAGAAATCACCTCAGCAACATCTGTAGTCACTCCTGGATGCTGATGGAGACCTGTGAACATGCACTGATGACCTTCAAGCTGCAGAATGCTTGAGAGGGCATCAGAAAGACAAAGAAGCAAAGCAGCTGGTAAGTTTGAAAACAACATGGGCTGTTTTTTTTAGCTGGGTAATGCCCTTTATTTCAATCACAAAAGGTGAAATCCTATGTGACATGCAATGCAGATGCCAAGGTCTTTTCTATCAGAGAAGCTTCTTAAAATTCATGAGAAGCAATCAGAAAGACTTTAGATGTGTAGAAAGTGAGGAGAAAGTGATTGATACATTAGACAAATACATACCTGCCCAAGTCATTAACATGAGGGAGGGAGGAAGGATACCATGGGTAATGCACAGAGAAAATGCAATATATAGAAAAATCTCTGCAAGCATTCAGCTAATTAAAGGCTTGAAACAGGAAAGTATTACTCACATGAATAGTCAAAATGGTAATCAAACCACCACTGCAAGGACAACTCATGAGTAAAGGTTTGCTGTCAAGGCCTGAATGAAGTAAATGCATGAAAAGCCTGCACTGATGATTAAATCCTGTGCTTGTTAAAATGTAATAATTCCAGTGACAGGGAAGAGATTTGATTAGTGTGCTTGGACAGGAAGGCATTATTATGGAGGAGTGATTTATGGCATAGAGCAGCACAAAATTTTCAGATTTTTTTGTACATGTTTGAACAGAATCCAAGGATTTTTTTTTTACAGAGTATGGCCATCTGCAATTAAAAGCATTCATTAATTTTACTAAAGTGGATAGGTACTTCTGTTTTTCAGTGAAAAAAAATTTTTTTTTCACTTGTAAATGATGGGTTGGTGGTTTGTTCTTTTTTTAACGTATTGAACAAAGAGAAAAAAATATTTGCTCTTGAATAATAGAGAGATTGCATGCAGCTAGGCGGCATAAGATCTGTGTCAGATTTATTCCTTGTGCTGCAGATTGTACAGAATAATAGTATCTGTTAACTGACTGTATGTTTCATGAAATATCAAATATAGTCCTCTGAAATCACTGGGAATCTTTCTGATGATGTGGTGGACTTTAGACCAAGCCAGTAGAGCTGTTAGCTCTTCACAGGTTACTTTTCTTATAGATTTAAAAGCAAATTAATAAGGATTTACTCTGTTCTGGGATGACTGAGAATAAGCAACAGAGCTACACTACAAGTCTTCTGTGACTGGCTATATTGTGCTCTTATGGTTTGTGCAGCAAATTGTCTTCTCAGCTAATATAAATTTGTATGCTTCCATAGTCTTGAATGCAGCTGTGTAGATTAATACCTGATGAGGATCAGGGTCTGTTTGGAAACTAGCCTCCACTGTTACTTCTACTGATGAGCCACTAATTTTTCCTCAGTGCTCCCAGTGACAGTAGAAGACAGTCTCTTTTCAAAGGTTCATAGTGAAAGGATGATGGGCAGTGGGTCCAAACTGCAATAAGGAAAAATCTGATTAGACATTAGGAAACAATTTTTCACAATGAGAGCAGTCAAATATTGGAACAGGTTGCCAGAGAGGCTGCACGCTCTCCATCCTTGGACATATTCCAAACTTGCCAGGCCAAGTCACTGAGCAACTAGTTGTACCTGCTTTGAACTGGGGTTAAACCATTTTACCCCAGAGAACCCTTCTGACCTAAATTATTCTATGGTTTTATGAAAGTACTTTTCATCTCACAAGCAGAGATTTTCTACAACTGAAATTTTCACACCAGTTCCATATATCATCATGCATTGAAATTACAACAGATGTTCAACTGGTGAATTTTCACTAGATTCAGGTTCTGTTTAACTATTCCTTACTGTATTTTCTTCTCAACAGTAGCTGGTGGTGTAATTAAGTGTAATTTTGCACTGTGCCATAAGCAATAAAGTTTTCAAAGAATAAATTATTGAGAGTATAAGATGAGCATTGCTAACTGTTGTGTATTTGAAGTGATTCAAACAAAGCATGTAGTGTACATACAAGGCTAAACTATGTATTACACAAAACAAAGCAATGTTAAAAGTTAAGGCTATGGAATGAAGTGTTCTGGAGTTAAAAGTACTAGAATCAAAATAGCTTATGCAGAATGAAAATTAAGACCATAGTCAGGTTCATCTAAAAGAGAGATGAAATTCAGTTTAGGTACATGTCACTGGCACATGGGATAAAAAACAATCCCAGATTTGTATAGAAAATGATGGGCTCTAGGCTGCTGATTACCTCTCAGGAACAAGATGTTATGACAACAAAATCAGTATTTACATGAAAACACCAAAACAGTTCCCAAATGTTGAAGAAAATAAACCAAATAGTGTTAGAAAGAACTAGACATGAAACCAGAAAATGTCAATTGATCTCTGCATGTTTGTATCTTGAATACTGTGTGTGGTTCTGGTCTCTACTGCCTCTACTTTCAAAAGCACCCAACAGAGCTGGAGGATGTCCAGAGGAGGAAAACAAGGGATGTTACAGGATGGAAGATCCATACAAGGAACGTTAAAGTCCTGGTTCGTTTGTGTGCATGTAAATATCCAGCAACAGTTAAGATACCTTTGAAAATCCAACACATTCACGCATTTCTGGTAGATATAATAAAAAACTTGCTGTGTATGCTCTCAGTGTGGCATTTAGGGTATGTATACTGGGGTATCTCAGGTGGCATTAGAAGCCAATGTGAGGGCAACTGAGTCAAGCTTGAGGTTTACATGGAATCAAGAACTGGACAAGCTCATGGAAGAGAAATCCAGTGAGGATTTCATAAACAGAAACCACCTCTGACTCTGGAAGTCCCAAAGTTGCAAATTTTCAGAAACTTGCAAGATATTCATGGCTGCTTTTATTTTATACTTACTTTATTCTTATAATTCTCCTTATGTATCTGTTATTTGTTGCCATTAGAAATAGGCTATTGGGTTAGATGAACTTTTGAACTGACTCAGTATGGCTGTTCTTTTGGCCTTTTTTCCTTTTCTGGTATGTTGAGAGAATTTTTTTCTTCTCCTGTGGAGCTCTTGGCTAGAGAATGCCCAGCCCTCTGGGAGTGGTGCACGTGCAACTTGGTTAGTACATAGGGCTGCCTAATACAGTCAGGCTCTTAGAGACTTCAGCTGTCAAAATCTTTCCAATTCTTGACAGCAGACTTCACAGAGGGTTTATAGAGATTTGAGATTTGATCAAATCTGTGCTAAAGGCATATATCTAGTGTCTTCTTCCCACTGTCAAACTTTTGCATTGGAGCATAAAATGTGGGGCATATTATCAAGGCATACCTACAAGATTCTTGTATTAGAACCAGAAAAGCACATTTTCTCACAAAAAATGTCTAGTCCTTTTTGCTTTAAAACAATTAGGGAGACACATATGCTTGCCCTGAAAAATTATTTCACTCCAATTGGTTAATTAATTAATTAAAAAGGTGATGAGCAAATGGAAAAAAAGGTCTTACACGGGAAGGTGTCGGACAGGTTTAATGTTAGGTGTCACTTATGTATACCATCACTCTGAGTTCTGCTGGCTTCTAAAACAGACAAGTTAGTGTGGGCTTCCAGGGCTCACAGACTGCAAAACAATGCAGTTTAAATCCCATTTAGTTTAGTAAGTAAGATACAGAACTGCACCGAGGCACTGGGGTGAAGAAGCTATGGAGGAAGAAAGAAGAAAAATACGGAAAACAGGCTTATAAGCTCGTGCTGGTGGTGACCATCCGATAACGTGAGTCACGGCCAGTTTCAGATACGTCTGGCAGAGGTACCTATGTTAGTTCTACGTAGTAACTGCCCGGGGCCTGGGGCTGAGAGAAGGAAAGGAGACTTCATGAGCCCTGTGAAGCCATTTTTTGGGACTACATGCTGTTGAGACGCTGAACACTTTGTAGGCTAGCCCAGAGCCAGCAAATACTAACCAAATTCAGCATACCTGGTCTGACCAGCTAGTCCGCACCCCACAGGTTTACACTCCCCATAGAAAAATAGATTATTTTCTGGCCTGCCAACCAAGCAATGGGAGGTGGAGCAACAGGCAAGGGCTGCAGTTATTGTGGCCACACGACATGACACAGCGTTATAGGAAACCAGGCTTCCTTAAAGCTGTGTATTGTGAAACTGCTTGCTGCTGGCACACCTCAGCAGGGTCCTGAACTCTGGCGGTAAATTCCCGGCTCTTTGAGAGGGATCCTGCATCTATATCATGAAAGAATGCTAATAATAAATTTCTCTTAGTCCTTCTCTTTGTATTGCCCATCTAGTTTTTGGTGACAACTATTTCTCAATGGATATTCATGTACTGTATATCTCATTATGATTATGATTTCATATAAGGCCTTTATATAAAACAAAAATCCAAGTAAACGAGTGGGTATATGATGCAGGTAATATGTTTTGGGTAGGTGAGAAGAAGTCAAATAAAATGTTCAGATCTGATACTATTTATTCAAACATTTTCTGCTGGGAGACATCTCTTGACGTGCAGTCACTGTGGCCTAACCTAGCCTGTTTCTTGTGAAATGCTGTTGAAAGAATGGTGGTCCAAACAGGTTCACGTAGGCAAACAGGTTGCAGAACCCAGAACAGTCATAAACTGTTTATAACACAAAAGAAAATCAGCCTTGTTGGGAAATGAATATTTATTTTATCTATACTTTGCTTTTTGATTCTGATAACAGATAAAATGAGAACCAATTTTGTAAACCATAGTAGTGCCCTGCCACAATACATATAAAATTAGTGAGAAAAACAGTCATTCAATTAGTTCAGTTCTCTTTTCCCTCTACTTCTGGATCCCACTTTCCATTTTAAAATTACTTCCTTTTGGTCCACAAACCAAAAAGCAATTGGACAAATTACACCACATCGAAATAAGTCAAAGCACAATGAAGTGAGAAATATGTTACAACTGGTATATCCAATGTGTCCATGTGCATTCCTGAGATATATATCTATATAATTTTTATTATTAATACTAATAAAGGCAGGGCACGGGTGCAGCAGGCCTTAGTTTCTGTCTTTGGGGACTTTCATCTTTAATATAGGCTCTTAAAAATACATGCATTGCTACATTTTTCATTACCCTTAATTTTTTCATCAATCACGTTAATTTATACAGGGGGCACTTAATAATAGCTAATTAACACTTATGACTTTTTAAATTAAAAGACCTTTGGAGAGATTACTGCTGATTGCGAAAAGGTTTTTGTTCCTCCCATTAAAAAGAGAAGGAAAGAGAGACTGAAGATCTGGCTTGGGCATATGAGGGGAACTTCCCTCTTGCTTCACCGATCACACAACAAATGAAAACAGCAAAGGCCTGCACAAAGGCAATGCTGCTATTAGCCTACACTCCTGAAAGGTGCCATTATTTTAACTGATTATTAAGCAGCATATATATTATTCAGAGTGACCTTTAAATAGCTGAAAATTAAATTATAATTTACTGGGGAGATATCTAAAACCATGTAGCTATTATTACCAAAAAAAAAGGAGCGTGAGCTCATACAACCTCCTGAAAATATATTTTTAGTATTACCAAATGCAGTGAAGAGAGAAAAAGCATTGAATTCTGACAGTGAGAGGGCTTTCATGGATACAAATAATATTTTTTAATAAATCCCCTGTTCTTAGTGTAATTTTTGGCTGTGTTCACTTTTGGATATATCAGGGAGCTGTTGGGATTCACACCACTTTCCCTCTCTAGTAACGACAGTATGATTCCTCCCTTTAAAAAAAAAGCATTTCCCATCATTGAGTATATGTGCTGCACACTTCAGGTGTTCTCTAATTCTCTATGACCTGGCCATATTACTTTGTTTTAAATGAGTAGTGAGGGCTTTTTGTTGGTTTTGTGGTTGTTATTATCACTATTATAATAATTATTACTGTAATAATATTATTTTAAGAAGTATAATATTATTGTTGTTGTTATTGTTATTGGTGGTGGTAGTAGTAGTAGTAGCAGTTGTTGTTGTTGTTGTTGTTACTATTATTATTATTTCCCACCAGTAGGTGACTCCATTTCCTGACAGACTCCACAGAAATACTCAGCATCTGTAAAACCTGTAAGATCCTACATCAGTCTGGTGGTGACAGGAGGGAATCCAGTTTAGAAGGACAATATTCCACACCTGAAGTAACCTCTAACCACCTCCCTTCAGCTGCTCAAGTGCCTGAGGGAAGGCTGTCTAACACACCCAATGCCTCCTCCCACATTCACCCAAGGCCATGATGCTTCTGCTCTTTAACAATGAGAATATATGGCTGCCAGTAGCAAATGCTCTTTATGGATATCTTTTCTAGATAATGGGAAGGCAGGCTCATGCAGTGTAAAAAGACCAACACCATTCCTGTTTAAGAGCTGCTCACTCTGTTTTTAGGTACAGAGCAATGTGCCACCTTGGCAGCAGCGTTTTGTAGTCCACATCTCACATTAAGGCCTGTGTTTCACAGGGTCTGCCTATCATGAATTTAAATCATATGGGATAGTTTTCTGCTACACATCAGACTCAATAAAAATTGAATCCACAAACATACTGATGGGATGGATTAAAAAATCCAAATGCATTAATGAAGTTGATTGAACATAACAGTCTCTGCTTAATAACCTTCCATGAATTGTATTTTGGCTTTTGGGTATCATTTCAGCAGTTAAATACAACTGCACAAGACCATATACTATCAGAGATTTCAAAATCTACATGTAGAGTCAGTCTACAGCACTGATAATCATAAATTGGCAGGAACAATTAAGAAAATAAAAAATGCAGCCATCCTGGATATACATGTCTTGCTCCACAAAATTAGTAAAATAGTAATCTTTTTTAACTGGAAATGTGAGAACAAATGAATTTCAAACTGAAATTGCTTTTTCACTCAGGATGTATCTACTTTTACTTTCAAATGAATGCATTGTTTCTACATAAGAGACTTGTCTTCTGAAAGAGCACAGTGGAACTGATGAAAATCAGAATCTTCTCTGCTTGAAAGATTATTAGAAAATAGTTTAAATATTCAATATTGAATCTTAGAGTAATTTCCACTACATTCCATTAAATTATGTAGCAAAGCCTGTAACAAAAATCCTAAAAACAAATGGGATAACAGAGACAGTAGTTTCTTTTTCATTATCACAACAATCTTCATCACAGTCTTCCAATCCACAATCATCTTATCGTTAAACATGGAAATGACCTCGCTGATTCTGTAGGACTATTTGTAGGTTTAAACTAAAAGAACAGACAGGGGTAATCTTGTCTCTAATTCTTGAAGAACACATAGCCTTTAAAAGTCAAGTTGTCTGGCTCATAAAAAAGAAAGAGCTGAAACAAGCAGTGATATATTTTATGGATGAAACACAATTTATAATTACAGTATAAATATAGGACATATATGCATATTCTGAGAGAATGCATAGATACAACTTTTAAAATAAATCAGGTTTTTAGTGAGTTATTTACCCATTTAGAACAGAAGGGTTGACTCTAAAAGCACAATGAACCCGATTCACCTCAAGAGACACATTCAAACAATATTAGAAAAAAATCTTTAGACTAACCAATATTGTTGTATGGTTTTCTGTTTCTCTGAAGCCCACAGAACTCAGTTTGCACATGGTGATCATTTTTCTGCCACAAGACTAGTGGCTCTTCCAGATGCCTGTGATGTTGCTCAAAGAAGCAAAGTGATATTGTCAAAAAGATGTTAATCTTTGTAATCATCAGAATAGATAGTCAAAATGCAACAGCATGTCACATTGCATGAGTTATACAGGTGAAGTTGAGTAGGTTTGCAGTGATTGAATGATGAAGAACTTGGTAGGTTTTTGTTCTACCATTTTTTTGCTATTGTCTCCAGAGAACTTTGGATGAGGTCCTATGGACTGACCATCCCAGCTAATCATGCTAGGTGTGATAGTCACTGCTTATCTGGAACAACTAACAATTGTACTTTTAGGCCCTTTGTGAGAACTCCCTTTTGTGACTCTTAACTTTTGCTATACGAGGTGATGTCTCAGCTCTCTGACAGCTCCAAACTGGAGAAAGAAGCCAGCCCACAGGGGTGCCAGTTCGGAACATTGCATGCCTATTCTGCCCTTCCAATTAGGATTTTCTGCAGTAAGGAAATACTGAGCCATGAACCACGTACGGAAAAATTGGTGTCAGAGCTGGGGCAGCAGGAGTTAGCAGCAGTGTTAGCAGGGGCAACGTTTGCCAGCGTGGCTGTGTGATGGGACTTGAAATTCAGTGAGGGCATTTGCTCCCTTCTCATCAGAGGAAGGAGGCCAGCTCATATCAGGAATCAAAGCAGTATAATAGAAGAAACTCCTTCAAGTAGGTAGCAAGGCAGTGCAGTGTGTTTTTGACATTGCTTAACATCCTGATGAACTGGATTTACATATGAAGGGTGTCATACAAGCATATTCTCCATAATGCTTTGCCAGTAACCACCTCAGCATTATTCGATATCGCCCCACGCTGTGAAAACATGCATGAACCAAAAGAGTTTTACTGTGTTCTACAGGGTAGAAAAAAATATTATAAATAAAAACAAAAAACAAATCCTCATTATTATATATTGGCAATTTACTTGATAATGGCCCACATAGTTACAACCAACATCCCTCATGTTAGAATTTCATGCTACAAGTGCCTTCACAGTTTAAAATAAAACTGCTGTGGTATACTGCGTTGAATTACCAAGTATCTGAATAATAATAATGAAAAAGGAATTTGGAAAAGCTAAGCTTCGGTTTACGATGATTTTCAACTGAACACAGAAATTTTTACATCTCTCTCACTCTGTAATTCACATTTCCAAAAAGTTCCTGTTTTTTTCTCCCCTACCAACAGACAAACATTTTTCATCATTATCAGTAACAGCACCAGTGATTCATATTTACTTTACTCTCTCAGAAGACCTCAAATGCTCTGCAGATGGTAGTGTACGAAATCTTGATCCTGCAAATAACAATAGGCAGTCCTAATAACCATCCCTAAAGATCAGGAAGAGGGACACATGTTTAATCCCTTGATTTTCCAATATGAGAAAGGTAATAGCAATGCCTCACGTAACTTGAGGCAACAAAAATGCAAGGGAAGCTGGAATTCATGGCAAGTGGTAGTGTGCTCCCAGAGAACTGATTTTTTCCCCATAATACTTACTTTGTAAGTAAACAGCAAAATCACTTTACCGGCTGATTAATCTCTCTACTTATCTATTCAAAAAATTTAAATCGTCATCCATTGTTTTTCATATGACAGCAACAGAAATGCTGAAAACCCTGCTGGATTTCATTAAGTCTTTGGCAAGACTTCCCTTTTTGGGATTAAATCTCTTATTTCATTCTTTTTGGGAAGTGGGTGGACATTTAAGGTTCAGAATGGGTAGACAGTTAAGGTTCAGGAGCTTAAACTACATGTATGACTCAAAGTGGAGCTTCTCAGAAGGCTTGGCTGTTTTCCCTGGAGACAACATCTGTTTGATCTCTACTGGGAGACTGCCCACTGTGAGATCCCCTTAGCTGAAGATGTCCCCAGCATTTATATGCTACTTCTGGGACTTTGTGAAGTGCCTTGTCCCCAGGGAGCACTGCTATCATGGCAGTGCATAAATCAGAACTGGAAACTTTGATGTAAATGGGGCTGAATCCATTAATTGCTTTAAAAGTCTTTGTGATTTGCATTGTCCCAGAGGACATGCAGTTATAGTGGTTCAAAGATCATACCATGCTTTGATGTTGCCAGGGCTGGATTCATTATTGCTTGAAATTATAAGAACAAAGCTTTACATGGACACTGGAAATTAGCTGGGAAGCAGCACAGGGGTGTGATCCATGCTATTTCCTTCTTTAAGCTTAATGAGCCTAAGAAGACCCCAGCACTTTCTTGGTATACAGGAGTCTGGTTTTGGCAGGTGGGGAGATAACGCTTTGGCCAGTTCTTTGAGTGTTGCCTGAGCTTAGCTACAGCCAGCTGCGTCATCCTGGAGCTGGCTCCTTAGAGTTTATAAATGCTGGGCTTGGGTATTGCTAGCAGTTTGTCTGTGGAAAAATGGCACATGGCCCATTTACCAGAGTGTGTGGCTGCTGTTGTGGTCAAATGGGCTCCCAAACTTAACAGGCACTGCTAAGTATCCCGAGTTATAGAATTTTATATTATACTGTCGAGCTCTGCATCCCACAGAAAAACTGTATGGGACGTAGGTCTTGCACTGTTTTGGTTATGATTGCCTGTTTCTTTTCTGGATTGTTGTCAGCCTGGTTTGCAAAGTGTCAGGATAACAGCCTGTGCAGGAGTCTGACTTACCGCACACATGAGGTAGCCTCTCTGCACATCCATCAATAGTCTGTCTGGACCTGTCAAAGTCTCCATTCAGCTCTGTGCTTAGGGTCTCCAAAATCTTTTAAGATGTCTTTGGTCATGGACAGATTCTTACCACTTCAGAGCTCAAGTCCCATTGTTCAGAAATTGTACTCAGACTTCAGAGCCTGAAGTTGTCGTATATGTGCAAATATTAGTCTAGCTCTGTGAACCAGGAAAACAAGTCTATTCCCTTTCTAGGATGAAGTCCATTCATTATACCGCATACAGAGCTCACATACATGTAAGGAAGAAATCAGATTCATTTTGTAGCATGCACAGAAATAATTTTAAAATACGCACATAGGATGGAAAAACAGGCAACATAATAACAGCAATGAAATAAATAATAATAATAGTAATTAACAATTCCTATCCATTTTCCAGACCAGGCAAGGAAGAGTTAAAACAGTTTGTACCAATTATTGACTACAAGATCTGCAAATGATTGCATAAAATTTCCAAAATATGCCTGCAAGCTTCTATTATTGATGTTGTGCCCCGGGACATGCACATATGGATTTAATTGTCTAAAGTGTTTTATTAATTAAATTGCTATGATTTACCTCTCCCATGTTAGCATTTACAGTTTATGAAACAGCTCGTAATTAGGAAATGACTATACTGATGTTGCTTGTTTACTTTGCAAGCAATATATAATAGTGCCACATTCCTCTTTTAAACCCACCCTCCCAGGCTACCTTTTTTCTAGCCCGATTAATAGGCAACTGCTGCTGGTGCGTTAAATTGTTTTTTGGATATGTGTAGGGGGGAGATAACTGCTAGGGTTACTGTTGCTGTTGAAGTGCACAGCAGCATCCTTCTTCCTAGACTGGAAGCTTCATCCAGAGCTCACTGAAGTTAATAGACATCTTACTCACGTTGGTGTGTTTTGGAGCAGTCCCAACAAGCAAAAACGAGGATTTACTTTTTTTTCCTAAATACAGTATCATGTTGATTGTGGAACCCCAAAATACTCTAGCCAGGCAAGTACTACTTTATTCTCATAGACAAGGTTTTGAGTTTTCTTTACTGACTCTCGGAAAGATTTTCTAGAATTCTTATGAATAAATACCCTAAAGTTGTGCACAACTGGATTTATTCAAATGAAAAAAAGTGTAAGTTTCATGCAGAAGAATATTCACCAATGAGTAGACAGGTATTACTGCATCAAAAGGTTACTTAGCTGATCTAAATGATAATCCACCTCTGTCTGAAAGTTAGTATTATTAATCCATAATTAAATTCTATAATCTCAAGTTTTGTACATTTTTTTGCTTATTTGGGAACGCAGACACCATATAAGTGACCCATATGTATACATGGAGGAGGGGAGAGAAGAAAGTGTTATTATAGCAGGCAGTTGGACTAGATGATCTTTGTAGGTCCCTTCCAAATGAAATTTCTATTCTATTCTATTCTATTCTATTCTATTCTATTCTATTCTATTCTATTCTATTCTATAATAGATTTTAAGACCAGAATGAAAGACAATGAGTAAAATATGCCACAAAATGTCACTCGATAATTCCTATAAATATTATTATTTTGCTTCAGTTCTGCTGCTTTTCACACTGGGATAAGATCTTACACAGGCATGGCCTCTTTCACTCCCATAAATTCCAAAGAGCTTTACAATCTCTGCTGATGCCCATCAGCTCAGTGCTCTGCTCTCCCTTAGTTCAGTGAGAGTAGGGATGGGCACAATGCAACTGATGGCATTGACTCAACTACCGTATGTGCTGGCTTGTTTGTGATCCAACCTAAAACCTACCTGCGTCTTTGGTTGAAAGCTGCATTTTAAAAAACCCAAGTCACCAGAATTTTGCAAAGGAAAGAAGATGATATATGGGATGAGAATTAGGACTTAAGATGTTCACATGGTAACTGGCATTTTCTTCTGAAAGACTGAATTTACCCCTTCCTATGAAACAAAAAACTTGCCCTGCTTAAGACTTCGTTTTGCTCATCTAGCAACGTAGGATACGTCTGGATAGTGCCATATCTTGGCTTCCCCTGCCAATGTAATGCTCAATAGAAGCCCTTCACTGGACACCAGAAGATAAAGCGATCTTTGGGCAGCTACTGTAACTGGCCTTAGCAGCCCTGGAATGTTTTAGTGGTTTTGGTAAAACATAAAGTTGTCTTACAAATTATTCCTGTCCTTGTGGCTTATTGAGCATTTGGTGTGTAGCGAGTTATATTTCAAAGAGGTAAATTAATAATGGATCTCCCTACACATAAAAGTTCTTTGGGGAGAGATCATTAAATGGGGTTTACTGACACTGTTGTATTGACTTTGATTCTATTTGATGAATGAGTGAGGTCATGTCCATCTTCAGTCTGGTTGATAAGTTGGTTTCTTCCTCCTTCTTTGCTCTCTGTGATAGGAATGGAAAATTGCTGCAATGAAGCAGTGCAAAATAAGATAGCTAATATCAGATAAAAAGGGAGCTTTCAGGTAGAGCCTTATTTAATGCTTTTGAACAGGTCTGTCTAGTTTTCCAAAATGTTCATCAAAGCAGTTCTGCTTAGTCCTACGAAACCTTCTAGGCACACAGCACTTTTGAAAACCAGATCCTTTCTGTAGGTGCAAAAAACCTGAGAATGCTGACCAAAATACCACCATTCCCTCAGAGGCAGGCTCGCATGTGACACAAATATTCCTTATTCCAGGGCAAGCTTTTCAAACATTAATATTTTAGGCTGATGATGTTTTACTATTGTAAGTACACTAGTACTCTCACTAGTACATTCACAGTTATGGAAATAAAGAGTAATTGCATAGGAGTCAGGATAGTTCCTCCTGCATAAAACCAGTGAAAGTGAGAAACAAACAAGCCTATTTTTTTTCTGCCATTTCCAAAGTTGCAGTGGACTGAGAATATGGACATATCCTAAACTTTATCCTTAGGAAAAGTAACATGGTGGCTACTATCCTTCTAATACGCGTTCAGGAGTACCCAAGCCACACTGATTAACTGTTGTTATCTGTTGAGATCCTTCTTCCTCTTTGATTGATGGAGAGCGACAGGACGTTGATTTGTAGGAGTAGCCTGATCTGGGTTTAGGTCTTTGCTGTGGAGCCCAGGAAAGCTCCCCTGCATCCTGAGCTGGGTACAGGCCATGCTCCGTGCCAGCTCTTAACCTCATTCTGGGTGAAAATCAGCTGTGCACCTCTACTTGCTGCTCTGGTTTCCCAAGGGGGAAACACGTGAATGAAGGCCAACGAGTCCTGTCATACCGCACAGAGGTCCTTACACATAGCCACTGCTGCCCCTTGGGCGAATTCCCTCTCTCCCCATCGACTGCAGTGGGAGCCTGGAAAGATATACTGGAAAGCTCAGCTTCCCACTCCCCAAGTGGCGAAATTCGCTTTCCCCGCAGGTGGGAAGTTTTGAGTGGACACTGCCTAAACCGTGCCACAGGCTGTACTCTTTCTGAATGCTAATGCACAGTCACCTTCTTTGCCATCACCTACACGCTTCAGGCGTCCTACACCTTCACAAGGTGATTTCATTAGGATTCCTATTAAAAGCCTATGAAGAAATATCTCTGTTGCTCTTTTCCTTGTAAATATTGTAACTTTGGTTTGCTACTGGAATTTGGAAGCTGGTATCTGTGCAATTAAAATACCAATTATACTGCTTTTCAATTTCATTTTGTCATTCACTTCTCTATAAACTCCCTCACTATACCTAATGAAAAAAAGAACTAATCAGAAAAAAAAAGAAATGCATGAAATCCTCAAAGATACAATCTAACCTTTATAGGACTCAGAAAACCACTTAGTACCAGCACTTGGCATAATGTTTAGCTCCATGAGGGCAACAGCAGTATATCTACTATAGTAATGGTTTTGCCTCTTCATAATATTAATTGATTGAATTTAAAATGGCAACATCAGTGTCAGCATGCCATCTTCAAATCCCCGCCACAATTTTCAGTGTGTGTACAGAGCATTTCTGGCTGGAGCAGCAGGTGGACGCCTCTGGCTGGTGCAGAGCTCTGCTTGATCGCTGCGCTTGGCTGCTGTAAGCCCTGAAGTGTTTTCCCCGTACGGAACAACTCACCTTTGCTCCTGCATGTATCACAGACCACACAACAAGCAGCCAGTACTGAGTATGGGTCATGCCACTGTGCACTCCTGTGCCCTGTTGCAGCTGTTGGCTTCTAAACTAAAATGACAGAGGAAAATTAATGAAGTATGTATAAAAAGAAGACTTTTTAAAGGTATGCATATAAATCTTGCCATCGAACAATGTTCTTCAAGAATAAAGCGTTGTTTCCCAACTGAGGGCTTGGTCCAAGGCCCAAGAGAATCAAGGAGAACGGTTTCTGTTGACTTCTTTGGGCTATGGATAAAGTCCTTTGAGCAAAATTTTCTCCTCTCATCCATAACTCATGTAAATGGCCTGTAGAATCCCTGATTAAAAAAATATTCCTTCAACTCTGCTTTGTAAGAAATAAGGAGCATGAGTTTTTCATATGCCTTTTCACATCTGAAATACACCCAAAGCTGTGAAGCACTGCATGTTGCTGTGGCCGTAAGTGTAAGAAGAGCTCATCTGTTTATATTCAGGGCCAGATTTTCAAAAATGCTCGTCTTGGACAGAAGGACCAAACTAAGCAGCTGGAGCCATGAGATAAATCCTCAGCTGACATCAATCGTAGCATTAGGGCAGGATATGGCGGCTGTGGGTTTGTCTCCAGGCTTCTAGCGGCCATCAGCATGTTCATTCGTACTGACTTCAGACTCTTTTCTAAAAGTCATAACAAAAGCTGTTCATTTCAGGTGCCCAGAAACAGAAGCTGAACCCTTTTTGTGAGCCTTCACTTGAAAATTTGGCCCTGTAGATGCCCCTGCCAAGTAGCCCCGAATGAATACTACGTTAATAGTGAGATTGCATTACATGTGGAAGCAACACTTGGCACCCATGAAAAGATAAATTTATGTAATTTTCCTCTTCCATTTTATCTCTTGTGACAGTATTAATCGGCCCCAAGTGACATATTTTATGATGGCCTTTTTTTATTAAGCGCTAAGCAAAACCTGTATTTCTCCAGAGCACTCAGGGGCCACTAGTGTGAATTTGTCATTAACATGCTAAAGAGTTCTGCTCCAAGAATAGTGTGACCTGTTCGTTTGTATGTTAATAGAGCTCATGTCTAGAAAGATTGGAAGGCAGTCTTCTACCAGGCACAGGCTGCTCCTGAGAACAATGCAAAGGGCTCCTGTGAAGTAATAATAATAATAATAATAATAATAATAATAATAATAATAATAATAATACCTTTCCACTTCTATAGTGTCTTTCATTTAAACAGCTCCAAGCACCCTGCAAATTAATTAGGCCTCACAGCGATTCTGGGAAGTAGTTACCACCGACCGATCTGTCATAGGAACTGAGAGGGTGTAGATGGGGAAAGAGCGAGATTTGCCCTAGACTTCATGTGAAGTCAATGGGAGAGCTGTGGATGGAAGCTGGAGTCCCGATTCATACTCCCCTGCAGCCTGACTGTGAGGCAACGTTGCTCTATACAGCGCAAAGAAGCACAGTGGATTTAGAAGATCAAGAAAGAAATTTCTCAGTAATAAAATATCAGTATCAGTTATGGTTTTTCAGTCTGGGTTCCTGAAATCAGCTTCTGTATAAATACAGAAATAAAAGTGCCCTGCTTTTCAGTGACACTGAGCATACACAGCTGAACCTCAGCTTCAATCTAGGCATCTCGGTATGAATTTTGGTATCTGGCTGAAAGCATCTGGGTTTCAGACTGTTGGCAACTCAGCATCACAGGTAATGGAAACCGTGTACCTGGCTGTTACTTGGTGCACAGTTCATCTGTTTGTGAGTTGTCTGTGTTATGGTTAAGGTGTAACATATATACGTTACAATCATAGAATCATCTCATAGGACCACATTACGTTGCAAAGATACACTGCTGACAGAGAGACAGACTGATGAGAGGAGCTCCTAATCCCATGCAGCTTGAGAGGCATCACCTGAGCGCAGGAGTGACAAAGGTGCACAGAAGCACGGGGAAGGTATTTAATCTGAGGGGCAAGGAGAAACAACAGATTATATGTATAATTACTTTGCCATAGGAATAAGACAGTTTCATGTGGACAATTACAAGGACACGTATTTAAAAGAAGAATTTAGGGGAAAAACGTAATTGCTTTACTGAAATAATGACAGGTACCTGGGAAGAGATGCATAAAAAGACTAAAAATGGTTCATTAGGCAGGAATCAGAAGAGACCTTGAACACATACCAAGGATTTTCTCACTGCATTCAGATGAAGCCAGAAGTTGGCCCTATATAGCTACAAGGTGGGTTTTTCTAAAATTCTGATGGACAGAACATAAGTGTCTAAAACTGCTGCATACTCCACTCTTCTGGCTCTCATCCAAGCCATGGTTTAGCCATGCTGTGTAGAAATTTTTCCCATTTTTTCTTCAAGGATTTCCTATTTTATGCTAAGGATTAATGTTGTCTGCCACTCAACAATATATTGAATGGCATAATTCATCCAGCAAGGTAAATGTCAGACAATGCCCAGAAATACCACTTGATAAGTTATCAGTGAGTCTAAGAACAGGGGGGTTTATGCTAAAAAAAATTAAAAAGGAGAAGAATAGAAGGAACACTGGGCAATTTCCAGGAATTTCAAGGAATGGGTTGGAGTTTACTTGAATTCAAGGAGGTAAAATTAACCAAATCATACTCTGTCTGTGTGGATTGGAAACCATGATGTCTAGCAATAGAGGGAAAGTGTTGAAAACCCACAAGATGTGAAAGAGAAAAGAGGCATAAAAGTTAAAAAACCCCAAACAAACAGAATGGAGGAGACCCAAAAAAGGAAAACTGGGAGAGAACACAACATTTTGGAGAGGGCTTTGTATAAATGAATGGTTTTTTGGGCATCTTTACTTCCATACACGTTCATGTGATACGGAGTTCATCCAGGCTAAGGACCACAGCTAATTCACTCACCTTTGCACCCCAGCTGTAGACAATTGCAACCCAGAATATTTTTAAAGGTCATTTGACTAATGACAATAGTCATAGTTTCCCATCAGGCATGTGAGGCTGTGTCACTTTAGGCCATCTGATGTATCTCAGCCTAGTGGTAAAACTAAAAATAACATTTTCTTAACGGATAGTCATATCAAAATCAGCAATACACTGCTAATTTCAATAACCCAATTTAGAAGTGACAGATCAGCTAAGGAAAAGTTAGCATTAGCTCACGAAAGCACTTACGACCTGCTTCCAAAGGACAACGACAGAGGATTTTGGTAAAAGAATTAATATAAGTTAGATTAGGGTTACAAATCGCTCTGGGAATTACCTGTCAGCTAGAAGTAAAAGAGATTATGTCTATCTTACTAAAGTCCAGAGATGTAAATTTTGTTGCAGGTTGTGTGAAACTGTTTCCCTGGGTATTTTTTTTCCTGAAAAACAAATAAATTTTTACATTATTTAAATAGCACATAATTAAGTAGCCAGGTTCTCATCTTGTTTAAAAGGGGGAAAAACCCTCCAAAAACCCCTGCCTGTTGTGTGCTCCAGGCTCAAAGGGCAACACAGGAGCACAGTAAGCGGAAAAAAAAAAGGGAGAAACTGAGAATGTTTAACATTCAGAATTTGTCCACAGCCGATAATTTATTGGAACTCATCTGTAACAGGGCCTGGCACTGATTTATAAGTTGATTTGAAAAATAAATAAAAGTGATAGAAACCTGCATTTGGTTTTAATGATAGACTGTTGCAGCGTGAAAAGTAAGGATATGAAACATTGCAAGGAAATTAGATATTATGCCCTGAAGACAACCGCAGCTACCAGCCCATTAATTGTTAGATATTTATTATTAAAAATTTCTTTTCATGAGTGACTGCAGAATATTTGCGCTTTTAAAGTTGTTGAGTTCTGACATGAATGAAGCGTATGAAGCTCATTTTTTCTTCCCTCTGTGTGTGCGTGTCCATGTGTTTGTGGAGCTGACAAGGTAGCTGACCCAAAAATGTGATGAATCTTTCCTGCACAAACACAAACACACAAGTGCTGCTTCTGAATTGATACTGAATAGGATAATGAATGCTGGGAAGTTTGTTACTGTTCTGAATTTCAATAGCAAGGGGTTTGACAGCGCTTGGAAACAAGTCTCTCTGGAAGCAGAGAGGGCCCAACTCTGTTTCCAGTGAGACAAACAGCATCTCCAAAGAGCTCTGACAATTTGCATCAATAGTGTATCATCTCTTGTGTGCTCCCAGAGCTTAACTGATTATACACCAAGTGCTGCAGAAAGGAGGAGACAGGTAACTAGTAAAAACCAGCAGTGTGTATTTGACAAACCAAAAAGAAGGCAAGAAAAGTATAATTTTTAGAAGTGCTCTAAAGCTCTTGGCAAACTGGGCCATTATATCATGCCTCAAAAATACAGAGGAAAGCCAATCAAATAAATTCTGAAACAAAACAAGTTCACAGAAAGGCAAGACCACCTAATATGTCCTCCTATTTCTCCACCCTCAACTTACAAAATAGCCAGCACTGCTGATCTTTTGAGGAAGCAATATCTAAGGGAAAGAACATGTATAGGACTGATGCTCATGGGGCATGGCACGGGGAGCTGTGTGTTACCCTGCTGACTGCCACACTGACCTGCTGAGTGACTGTGGGTGCTGACCTGCCTGTAGAAATACAGACAATAATATGCCCTTTCTTTTAAAAGCACTTTGAGAACAACTAATGAAAATGGGAAAGAGACAGGGAGAGAGAAACATAATGTTTTATTATTACATGGTCGTTACATTGCAGTAGTATCTAGAGTTACAAGACATTGCACAAATACATAAAGAGAACTGGTCCCTATCTCAACTGGCCTATGATTTACCTGTCTCAGATTTTGCTATGAATTATTAATAGCAGTTATAATAATTAAGTATGATAATAATGTGGCTACAGAAACTTAATGGAGGAAGATCAGATTTAAAATCCTTGCTACTTGGATTGTCTGAGGCAAATGTTACCATCATGAGCTTATACAGTGTTCAGATCATAAGAGGCAACTCTTGACTCTATTGCAAGCAAAACAATATATGCATCCTTGTTCCTCTTTTCCCTTCCAAGTTGTATAAGGCAGCTTATCCTCATTTCTCCATCCTCATTTCACTTGGGAAACTGTATCTCTGAGGCCAGATGCACTATACGAACAAGGTTTTCAAAAGCAGGGATGTGTTCAGCTCACAGTAAAAGGTATCTGGTACTTCATCTGTTCTTGGGATGTGAACATTTCTTTCTCCGTAATGAAATATAACTTACAGTTTACATTACTGTTATTTCCTCGTAGGTATTTCTTCGGTGTTTCTAATGAAGATAGAATCTGGGAGGCCACATACTTCCTTTTCAGAACACGGATTTAAAGAGGAGGAACATTTTATGCAAAGAAGACAGGCAGCTATTAAAGAAGATTCACAGTTATAGGCAAATATATTAATGGTGGGGTTAGCTCTTGAAATGAGAATTTATAACATGCCTTAACCTAATCCCTCATTAAGATAATTTATTCCCACCCTCAAGGTCTCACATCACAGCTAGCACTAGGCAAATAATTAGTAACAAACAATTCATTTGATCAATTTCAACTCCTCTTTTTTAATGAATTGTCAGACAACCCAGTACAATTTTCTCAAATATATTTATAATTCAACATTATTTGCCAATTTTTGTGATGAATTTGTGGCCTGTTGTTGATCCAGAAGGAGTTGGGTGCTCAATGGTAGCTAGTCACGGCATTTTGAACGGATGCAGAAGTCACATGGCATAATTGTGTTCTCTGCCCGAGAAGTGGGATGTACGAATCAATTCTACTTTGTGAATACTAAGGCTTTCAAGATTTGAACATTATTATTTCCCCTAAATAAAGTTGAGCACATGAACGTTTTAATCCATAACTCACAGACGAGGATGGGAGTTCTTTGCTTTGGGGTCATGTTGCCCAAGAGACTCACAGCTCCCTTTGTAGCGAGGTGGGAAAGGGACTTACTTCTGTCTTGCTGCTGTGAGAGAGCATCCTGGCATAGAGGAGGCTGCAAGCCTGAGTGCTAATTAAGGTAGCCTTAGGAAGTTACTGCATCAGAAGCATTTCCTGATGAATCTCCAGCAAGTATCCAAACACTGGCTGAGGTACTGACTAAGCTCTTTGCTCAGCTGCCCTTCTGCCTGCTGTGGAGAAACCTGTGGGAGTCTACTTAGCATACGTGGCATCCAGAGGACTGAAAGGCTATGAAATGAATTGGGGTCTCTGACACAGCCCTATCTGGGCCACCACAGCAGCCCTGGAAGGTATTTTCAAACTACATTTTCCATGTTATATCAGCCAGAATGAGAGCAGTTATCAAGCTAATGAAATTCTTACATCTCTGTCAGCTGATGGGAATAAAGCCATGGAGTACCGTCTCCTAAAACAGCAGCATAAAGCCACCGACCGAAAGTGCAAGTACAAAACAAAGGAAGAGAAATACAGCAGTTACGGTATAAAGGCACCAGGCTGGGATCCAGCAGGCCCACGTTAGAGTCACCCTGGGCAGCAGTCCTGTGTCAGCCGTCCTCTCTTCTTTTTCTGTGAAATGGGGAGAAATGTTTTGTTATTGGTCACGTGCAGCTGACTGCCTGTTGGTTCTCTTTGCTTCCCGTGACGAGGGTGACTTCGTACCACAGGGCTGTTTGGGAACCAGCGAGGCAGAGCTAGGTACGTGTTTCCCCAACACAAACAGCGATAGCTAGGCAGTTCAGACACTCTAAACCAAGTACTGTAAATCCAGAAAATTCAATTAAGGTTACACTTATGAGAAAACAGAGAACAAAGCAGAGAATAACTAGAGCTCTCAGCCTCACCTCAGCCCTGTAGAGACACAAAAGCTATAATTATTCAATGACAGAGAGGCATTATTTAGCTTCTCAAATTAAACACTTTTAGAACAATGCTATTCATTTTCCTCCAATGCTTTATCCTTTGTATGCCTGAATGCAAGGCAGAGAAAAGGTGTGGGGGATCTGGGGGGTGGAGGGGATGGGAGGGTAAAGTAGCAAACTGTACTGTTCTGGCTGGGGATACTTACAGCTTCCCCAAAAAATTTATGTTCTGTGCATTACATTATCAAAACCTGAACTTAACTTTCATTTAGCTCAAGACTTTCCTTAGGATAAACTATTAAAAATCTGTTACATGAATGCCAATTAAGAAACTCAAATAAAGTACTAGCACTCAATATTCCTAATGAAGACACCATTAAAAAATAAAAAACCCCACACTCATGCAGTCCCCTGCTCCAAGAAAGTCTAGAGCAAGAGCAAAGAAAAACAAGTTAGTATTTTGACTTTTTTTCCCCCCTTTACTTGCTGTTTTAGAGGACTTTCAGTGTGGCCAGATCTCTAAAAGATGGGTTAAACAGGACCCAATATTTCTCCACATGGAGAATACATTCTTGACGTCCTGCTAAATTGCCATCCCAGCCCTACTTTGGAGGAGTAACAGAAGTATAAGGAACAGATTCTCAGATATTGATGCTCCAGCTACCATGCTAGGGAAATACAAAGAATAAAATTGAACAGAATAATTTGTAAATGTGCTGATTCAATTTCATCCTGTAAAACTGGTAAGATACAATGCACCTTTTATAGAAAACCTATGTAGAAGACCCAATTCTATCATTTCACTTCTCTACTAGCTACAGAAATGTCCAAGTAGATTACATTGTACAATGTAGTGGGTTAGTGTCTCTCCATCTTTCCATCCTCATATTTGAACCTGCTCTATAAATTAGTATAATCTCTGGCAACATTACAGCCTTTCAAGAAAAAGGGACTGAAAGGGACTCCAGCAGCCAAGACAACTGCTCTGGTAACTAGACCACTGGGTACAAGTCTCCTGTTCCAACACTTCTGTCAATCTAGTTCTTTGTTTCTTTTGGCTTTTTAATGGTATCATTAACTTAAAAATGTAACATCTCATCTTACATCAAACAGTGCAAACTGTTCTTCTTTGGGTTTTTTTTTTCTGGAGAAACCTCTGCCTCTCCTACCACCAAAATGTTCCCGACATTTTCCCTAATAATTAAATCTGCCCTCAGCCCAAGACAAATATTATACACGCAATTGCTTCAGTTTGGCTGTTGAGTTTGAATAAGCTAAAGTTGCTGAAACTCAGCCCCAGGGAGGAGCTGGTTGATATCCTTTTGTAGCAATCTGTATGGTTTTGCTTTTCAAGAATTTCTACAAATCTCTATTTGTATTCAGTTTCTTTAAAAATCATTAATTGTTGTTAGTTATTCTGCATAAAACCCTAATTTCATGCATATTAAACATATGAGCTCATAGTAGTGCCCTGTCCTTCATTTACAAGGAAACATCTCAAATACTTTCTTTTTCTTCAGGAAGGATGTTCTTTTTTGGCAGAACAGAAGCACTAGCTCCTCTGTTTCAACAAGAAATTCCAAAGATATGAGATTCTGTTATACTGAGGTTTCTGTTCTCCTCTGGAACATAAGTAGCAGTTACAGTCTTCTTGCAGTGAAATAACAATAGATCTGCAGTCCACGCTGCTCATACGTGTCAACAGGCTTTATGGTACATTGTGCAATGCACTACGTTCAATAGAATTTGTAGGAATTTGTAGTTATTGCACTTCTTGCAAACTAACAATAAAGATTTTTATAGACAACTGTGGAGAAACAGGGAGTCATGACTGAACAGAATTTTATTAATCCATTGTTTAAAAAATAATCTGCAGTTGTGTCAGCCACAGACCTCTGAGTAACAAATCCAAGTAAATCACTTGGTTTGCTTTTGGTTACCAGCATTCCAGAAGCAGAGACTAAATTAAGTTAGACATAAGTGTCAGTTATTCCACACAGTCAAAACAAAGCATCAGTTGACTGCACACATTCATTGAGAGTTAAGAGAGTCAGGATGTAGCTCACACATTAACCAAGATGAAATTATACCTGTTAGAAAAATGTATTGTTTTTATTTATCAGTAGGATAATATAACAAGTATAAATTCACGCTTAATATTAACTGGTTTAGCAGAGAGACGATATCACAGAATCACTATGGTTGGAAAAGACCTGTAAGATCATCAAGTCCAACCATCAACCAACAAACACCACCATGCCCATTAAACCATGTCCCACAATGCCACGTCCACACATTCCTTGAACACCTCCAGTGAGGGTGACTCCACCACCTCCCTGGGCAGACTGTTCCAGTGTTTCACCACTCTCTCAGTAAAGAAATTTTTCCTAATATCCAGCCTAAACCTCCCCTGGCGCAACTTGAGGCCATTTCCTCTTGTCCTGTTGCTAGTCACTTGGGAGAAGAGACCAACACCCACCTCTCTGCAACCCCCTTTCAGGTAATTGTAGAGAGCGATAAGGTCTCCCCTCAGCCTCCTCTTCTCCAGACTGAACAACCCCAGTTCCCTCAGCCGCTCCTCATCAGACTTGTGCTCCAGACCCCTCACCAGCTTCGTCGCCCTTCTCTGGACACGCTCCAGCACCTCAATGTCCTTCTTGTAGTGAGGGGCCCAAAACTGAACACAGCATTCGAGGTGCGGCCTCACCAGTGCCGAGTACAGGGGCATGATCACCTCCCTGCTCCTGCTGGCCACACCATTTCTGATACAGGCCAGGATGCCGTTGGCCTTCTTGGCCACCTGGGCACACTGCTGGCTCATATTCAGCCGGCTGTCGACCAACACCCCCAGGTCCTTTTCTGCGGGGCAGCTTTCCAGCCACTCATCCCCAAGCCTGTAGCGTTGCATAGGGTTGTTGTGACCCAAGTGCAGGACCCGGCACTTGGCCTTGTTGAACCTCATACAATTGGCCTCAGCCCATGGATCCAGCCTGTCCAGATCCCTCTGCAGAGCCTTCCGACCCTTGAGCAGATCAACACTCCTGCCCAACTTGGTGTCGTCTGCAAACGTACTGAGGGGGCACTCAATCCCCTCATCCAGATCATCGATAAATATATTAAACAAGACCGGCCCCAAAACTGAGCCCTGGGGGACTCCACTTGTGATCGGCCGCCAACTTGATTTCACTCCATTCACCACAACTCTCTGGGCTCAGCCGTCCAGCCAGTTTTTTACCCAGCGAAGAGTGCACCTATCTAAGCCACGAGCTGCCAGTTTCTCCAGGAGAATACTGTGGGAGACAGTGTCGAAGGCTTTACTAAAGTCCAGACAGACAACACCGACAGCCTTTCCCTCATCCCCTAGGCGGGTCACCTGGTCATAGAAGGAGATCAGGTTGGTCAAGCAGGACCTGCCTTTCATGAACCCGTGCTGGCTGGGCCTGATCCCTTGGGTGTCCTGCACGTGCCCCGTGAGCACCCTCAAGATGAACCTCTCCATAATCTTTCCCAGCACCGAGGTCAGGCTGACAGGCCTGTAGTTCCCCAGATCCTCCTTCTGGCCCTTCTTGTAGATGGGTGTCACGTTGGCAAGCCTCCAGTCGTCCGGGACCTCCCCTATTAACCAGGACTGTTGATAAACAATGGAGAGCGGCTTGGCAAGCTCCTCTGCCAGCTCCCTCCTTACCCTCGGGTGGATGCCATCAGGCCCCATAGACTTGTGAGCGTCCAGGTGGCACAGCAGGTCGTTAACTGCTTCCTCCTGGATAATGGGGAGTTTATTTTGCTCTCCATCCTTGTCTTCCAGCTCAGGGAGCTGAATACCCTGAGGATACCTGGTGTGGCTGTTAAAGACTGAGGCAAAGAAGGCATTAAGTACCTCAGCCTTTTCCTCATCCTTGGTGACAATGTTCCCTCCTGCATCCAGTAAAGGATGGAGATTCTCCTTGGCTCTCTTTTTGTTGTTAATGTAATGTTAATGTATTTTGTTGTTAATGTACATGTATAATGTATTTTTTGTTATCCCTTATGACCATGGTCAGACTGAGCTCTGGCTGGGCTTTTGCCTTTCTAATCTCTGCATGACCTAACGAGATCCTTGTACTCTTCTTCAGTTGCCTGCCCCTTCTTGCAAAGGTGATAAACTCTCCTTTTTTTCCTGAGTCCCAGCAAAAGCTCCCCGTTCAGCCAGGCCAGTCATCCTCCCCAATATATAGATATGTTCACCCCTACAGCAGTGTGCAACTCACAGGCTACTGGTACTGGTGTTTTGATAGTTGGATATTAATAGACTCTACAAGAAATGGGACTTTGCTATGATTTTTCTCCATTTTTTCTTGTAAAGAGAGTTCTGAGGTTTTGAGGCTGCGCACCTAGTTAGGGGAAGTACGGCTGCATCTCTCTGCTCAGTCCCAGATTTACTCCAGCATCTTGCAAATCGTAATAGAGTTCAGATCACAGACATGTGAAAGTTACTTCAAGATACGGAAGAATGTGATCTCATACTGTCAACTATTCCACAGTAACAATCTATGTGCTCACTACATATGAGATAATTTATGTTTTTCTCAGCGAGAAGTGTGTGCACACAAGCAGTTTCTACTCAATTTGCTGTGTGGCAGCTTTCTGAGTCTCATGTCACAGAAATTTGGGGACACAAACTCTTAGGTGTCTATCATCCATTAAAGGAGCAAAATGTTTACATATTTTTGGGGATCTGGTCCTTATTTTTTCAATAATTCAAGACCTCCTTTGCATAAAGAAGTAGTACATATACCCTTGGCTGAAAAGGATATCAAAAGAATAAGCCTAGGAACACTCAATAAGGTCATAGTTGTCATGGTGAAAGGAATGCAAAATGATAGAAAAATTACTTGCATAGTATAAAACTAGTAACTAGGATGCCGGGTTTTTAACTGGTATTTTCCAGTTAGGCTGCAGGAATGAAAAAGCGAAAAGGGTGAGAGCAGAGGAGCAAGTACGGAGATAAAACCATAAGCAATGCAGTGTGGGTTGCTCTGACTAAAAGGCCCACTTCCTCATGTAGCTACCTCAGCTCTTTTGCTGTTGCTGCCCTACAACATCCATGGGCAGAAAAATTAAGCTTTTTGTGAGAAATAACAGAGGTAATGGATGTACTGCCAACCCTCCCTGCTGTGGCCGTTTGGAGAGGATGATGCGTTATGCACCATCTTATTTGCTGTTGTGATAAGCTTCAGACATGTACCATTATTTACTACTACATGAGGCTGTGAAAATAACACAGGTTACCAATTCTGTTGAAGGGAGATTACAATAATAGAAAGGAACACAGGGAAGAAGAGATGCAGACAGCTCTTACTGTGAGTCTCAATAAAGAAACTAAACAGAGAGGATAAAAGGTCAATACTGAAAATTACTTGTGAAGAATCCCCTGCACCACAGAATATTAATTAGGAAAAATACAAAGGGGAAAAAAATCAATCTGAACCCTCCCAAACTGAGCAAAACACAAGTATCCGTGCTTTCAAAAATACATGTTTTAACACTTTAAATCATTACCAGAAAGAGAACTGTTACACGGATCCAACAGTCATACAGAAGAAATCTAGCAGATTGAAGAAATCACACACTAAATCATATACAGCTCCCTTCAGCCACCTGCACATCGACCAAATGTGGTTCACTCGTTTTCAGCTTGGCACCGCTGTTCTCAGCTTTGAAGGACCTGCAATGAAGATGACTGACAGGATCCATCCTATTTCCGACCATAAAATCTCAGCATACCTAAAAAGAATGTCTTTGCCCATCGATCAAGGTATACATTTAAGACGAATCTGTCTTCACAGTGGACCTTCACAGACAGCGAGGGAAGCTTTGCACAGAGAGGGCCAGTCTAGTGCTCTTCTGTGGTGACTGAATTTGGTATTTTCAGAACAGTAAAGCAGTTAAGGCTCAACAGGATTTCAATAGTCTTTGATTGCCTTGGAAAATACCTGTCCCGATTCTTAGTCCGATTACTGAAACCTGCTTTCTATCTGTTGCATCCAACATTACATAATGGAAAAATAGGATAGCCAAGAATTAATGCTATTGCTGTCCAGCTCATCCTGATTTTCATTTCTTTCCTTTATTGATGTTCTTTCCTCATCCTACCACAGTGCACAGTGCAGAAATACAGTCTGGTAAAAGATACCACATTGCACCTTTCCGATACACAGCTACATCCGTTCTCCATACAAATTTAGCTTTCAGTAGGAAAAAAGCTGGCTCTCCCAACTAGTGACATTTCTATTTAGAAGCCAAACATGTATCATTTGTACACAGTCTATGCTTCAACTTCTTGGAAAAAAATGAGCTCTTATCTGAGAAAGAATAGATTATACTGAAGCTGTCTTGCAATGCAAAATTTACCAAGTCTAAGATGGTCAATTCAAGCTGCCTTTACCTATGTGCCTGGGGATCCAAAAGCTTTAGGCAGTAACTGGTCTCATCCCAGGCAAGCATGCAAGCCTGATTGCTTAATCTCAGGCTGCTTTAATCCCAGGAAAGATGGAGTTCGCAAACCAAGCTTGTACAGCCAGACATGACTCATTTATTAAGGATAAGGAGTCCAGGGAAATCAGGTGTGACTCACAGTAAGGATTAGCTACTTTTAAATCAGTTCTTACCTATGCAGTTATATAGAATTCGTTTTCTTCTGTTAAAATCAAGGATGGTGATATTACCTAAGAGCAAGAATAGAGTCTTCATTTGAAGAGGCCAAGCACTCACATTCAGATTTTACTATTGGCTGCACTGCACAGGATGGTGTAAACTAGGGATAGAATACTACCAGCTGTTAACTCGAACTGCTTATTAAGGGCATTTTTTAGAGTATTTCTCACTAAAATGATTTTCCAGTACCAAAATTTGGATAGTACACAAAATAAATAATCCTAACTTTAGGCTAGAGCAATAAAAGATTAAAGGCATGTTAAAGCCTAAAGAGCTTAAATTCTGCTTAGTTGCTGCCTGAAGCCTATATGAACTCCGCTTTATGCATTAAAGCCTTTCAGGGGCCCCAAATCCTCTTTGTGGACATGTCCATGATTGTCCAAATCCTGTGGCTGCAATTTCTATCTCAAACTGAAACACCCATCAAGTTCAAAATAAATAGGTATACCTTTACCTGTTTGTAAGCATAAGCAGATTTACTGGATTAGGCATGAGAGTATTAATACAGCAGGCTACATTTAAAGACACAGTGAGCAGAGAAGCCATTTCTATCTTCAAACAGTACTGTTCATCGTTGGATGATACGGCTTTTCTCTCCTCAGCCACAGCAGTCAGAGCCACGTCTCCCCCTTCAAATCTCTTCTGAAGGAGTACTTTTAACTTCGAAACTACAGGTTATTCTGAAAGTCGAGATGGGGTACTTCCAATTCCTATTGCTATCACTGCTTCGCTGATGAGGGACAACTATTGAGCTGGACCTGGTCATTCAAATTAAGGCTGAGACGGGCTCGAGTAACTCACCAATCTGCAAATTTGGGTTGCTCTACTTTCTATAGATAGCCTATAACATAATCCACTTCCTAAGCATAGCCTGTAGTGCCCTTAATTTTTTGCGCTGAGGGGTCTTTGCCTATATTGTGTAGTCCTGCAAAACACTGCGATAGTTCTCATGTAATGGAACCACCACGAGGGCTTGCAGTTTTTGAAGTCACGGAGAAGCATGCAGTGAGGAAGCATCTCTAGCACACAGCCAACAATATCACGTTATACGTGAGACCGGGCTGCAGAGCTTTCGCAATGCTTCGTCACTGACATGCCACTGCTGCCTCATTCTTGTTCCCCAGTTGTGGACAATAGTGTGAGAAAGACTATTCTCTTCAGAAGTTATATTATATAGATATTTATGTTAGCACTGAGTGCCAATAGTTATTGTAGTGCTGTGGAAACAGAAAGGAGTTCAGGAACTTAAAATGAGGCAAAAGTGAAGAAATAGGAACTGTAGCTTGTCAGGAAAGATTCGCTCTTCTACAAATGGTACCAGTAAATGGATCCTATCAATGTGCCTAAATTCTCCAAGATGATTTTGGGATTTGGGACCTACTGAATCACTGACCAATTGCTTCATAGACTATAATTGAAACGATAACCTTTCTCGTATAATAGTGCTATGTTTGACCTTACTCTGGAGAATAGGCAGAGCTCAGCCTATTCCACCACGATCGAAAAAAACACCTTCCATTTTCTTGTGAATGCTAGAGACTTCTGGGGTGGGTGTCTACATTTCCTCAAGATGTAGACTTCACAGGAAGTAAGCACAAGCACTCTTCTTAAACCACGTGTACTATTGGCTTGGTAAATCCAATTTACTGTCAGTGCTACCTAGAAAATTCAGAAGCTGAGGATAGATACACTTGCTGTCTTAACAGAGAGCAAAGCAGACATGCTGGCAGCATAGAATCAACCCGACTTAGCACATATCCAAAGCCTGCTGTCTTGCAGCCCTCTCCCATGCCTGACTGGGTATTTCACCCAGAACATGTTGTCACCAACTCTATTCCAGGAGACAGTTTGCAGCAGAAGCCACACTTACAACACTCGGTATTCAGATGTACCATACTAACAGAAACCCAGGGCATATTTATTTGATCAATTTTCCCTTTACTGCTGCAGTCACAGGTAAAACAGCAGATGACCCTGTGACAGAGAGATTGTACAA
Source organism: Gavia stellata (assembly GCF_030936135.1). Classification (NCBI taxonomy): domain Eukaryota; kingdom Metazoa; phylum Chordata; class Aves; order Gaviiformes; family Gaviidae; genus Gavia; species Gavia stellata. Next base: position 100,245,835 of record NC_082596.1, on the reverse strand, counting down.
GGGTTAACAGCAGCACTTATTGTGCGTGTGTTCCAGTGCTGTTGGGGTGTAAGCGTTCAACCCGACATAACAATTTTGCTTCAGTTTTATATGGAACTAGGACTGCTATACGATAGAGATTTTTGCTTGCGTAAACGCCCGATACTACAGAACTGTATTTATACTTGGGTTTTGAACAAGTAGGATGGCATTTACCACAGCTGACCATATTCATGCAAAATGCTGACAACTAACAGGCAGCAAGCGGTGTAGCAACACTTCTAACAGCCACCTGAAGACCAGATGCTGTACTAAGACCCAATAGCATAGTAAGAGCTAAATGCAGAAAATCAAAAGCAACTTTGAACTCCTTAATGAGTACATTCAAATAGTTCTGTGTTGACATCAATTTCATTTACCAGCTTCTTGCATTTGCTCTAAGAGAGTCACACACTCTCATTTTGCATTGAGCAGCAGTTACCAAACGAAGGTCTCTCTCTCAAGGCGATTGTGTTCTGCAGCTACACACTACTCAGCTAGAATCACACTATCAGGCATTGTCAACATGGTTTCTTCAGCTTCAATGAAGTTACCGTAGCCAACTCGGAGATACTAATTTTAAATATGTCTATTAATGCTTTGAAAACAGGAGAAAAAGTGCAAGTATTAGATTCTGGACAAAGATTGTTAAGATGGTTTTTGAGTATCTCCAAGGATGGAGACTCCACAACCTCTCCAGGCAACCTCTGCCACTGCTCAGTCACTCTCACAGTGAAAAAGTGTTCAGAGGGAACCTCCTGCATTTCAGTTTGTGTCATTGCCTCTGGTCCTGTCACTGGGCACCGCTGGAAAGGGCCTGGCTCCATCCTCTTTGCACTCTCCCTCCAGGTATTTATACACATTGATGAGACCCCCCTGAGCCTTCTCTTCTCCAGGCTGAACAGTCCTGGCTCTCTCAGTCTTTCTTCATAGGAGAGATGCTCTAGTCCCTTCATCATCTTTGTGTCCGTTTGCTGGATTGCTCCCTGCAGCCCCGTACCTCTTTTGTCCCAGGGAGCCCAGAACTGGACACAATATTACAGGTGTAACAAAAATTACCAGGTAATACTTTACACTCAAAATAAAAAACCAAGAGAAGAGGAAGCATAAAACTGAGAAATCTAACAAAGAAAAAAGTATTTAAATATCCAAAAGTGTAGAGAAGCAATATATTACTATCACATCTCAAGAAAAAACAGCAAAACAGCACAAATTGATGCAGGTATAGAAAAGAAGCATTAAGTCAGCATTATATTCTAAGCTGAGTATTAGTGCATTAGTGTTCTTTATTGCATTACTGTCTTTGCTTCACTACAAGTGAATGGCAAAAAGATACAGATCCGGCATGACATCATTATGCTCAACTCCTCACATTATGACAATTCCTCACAGTTTTCCAATGGCAGCAGCTTTTGACCAGTAGCAAGGTGGACTAAATTCAGGCCAGTCACCTGAAAGTGAAGGGTATTACACTTTTCCTACGACTGTTACTCTCTCTGGCTTGTTTCCATACCAGTGTTCACAGAAAACAGAACAAATCAACAAGACAATAACAATGCTCACAACGCAAAGAAGCTTCACACAAAATGCAGGAAGCCTATTCTATGGCAGCCTTAATTTCTCTTTAAATTACGCTAGTATAGAACACAGAACAAAAACAATTTAAAAATCTCTAATACCAGGGTAAAAGAAAATTGAGCTTACAATAGTACGGTTTCATTTCAGGTACAGAAGGGCTCTGTTGGACTTGGGGCGTAGAATAACTGAGGGTATTAACATCTATTCCCTGCTCACCACAGACTTACTAAGGCAACTTTGGGCAAGTTACCATCTCTGCTTCATCAGTGAAATGGAGATAGGATTCTTCTGCCTCATAGGCAAGACTGAAATTAATGTCTATAAACTGCCTGAATAGTCAGGAGTTTTATATTAAATACTGAAATTAATATAAGGATTTTTAAACAGGTAAAACGTAGAAGAAAAGGAACCTTCCACTAACAAATTCTGAGCCATTACCTAAACCATATATAAAATCCCTCTAGAAAAAAAAGTATGAATCCATTTAATTACTTCCTTAACTTGTGAAGTTTACTTATTATTTCCTGCCCTCCAGAGTAAACTTTCCAGAACAGTAAACAACTCAAAAAGTTTCCATGACTGAACAAGCAGTGGTCAAACATAAGAGAAGGGCTTGTTTGTGCCTGGGAGCATGGGAGGCAGAAAGAAAAGAAACAATTAAGACAAACCAGGTTAGTAAGGAAGGCACTTATTAAAGAAAAAAGAGCACTTGCAATAATTTATTTCCTCTTCCTTTAGTTCTCAAAGGCAAGCAAGGGAGAAGAGAGATTTTCTTGGAAGATGGAATGAGGTCAAGGAGTTAACTCATACATGTACTCATCACGACCTTTCCAAAAACAACGGAAAGTATAATAGGAGAGATTTTTTCATGGAGAAAAAAGGATTTAAAAGAATCATCCAGACAGTCATAACTGATATGAAGCAGAAAATATGGAATGTGACCACTCTGTAATAAGTATGATGTGAGCCCTTAAATGCAGGAATAGAAACCTGAAATAATCCCTAGTGCATTAACAAAGCATGTTAAAAAGGGAGTTAGCATCCAAAAGTAAGGAAGTCAGGAAGACAAGTAGGAATGACGTATGCCTCCGTTTTAGCTTAAAACGCTTGGTAAGTTCAAAGCACACGAGTGCAAAACAAGATTAAGAAAACCAGTTTAATGCAGTATCAGGAAACACTGTAGGTTTAGGGAGGGTTTCAGAGCATTAGTTCTTCCACACTGGTATTCACATATAGGTATCTGAATAATTAGCCGTTTGATGATACTGATGTACTGAAATACTGAAGAAATCCACTGCACAGTCAATTACTTCGGTATTCAAGTGTGCCAAATAAATGCAAAAATTTAATGTGAAAGCAACTACAAATGCATACTAATTTAGGAAAACAGAGCTCCCTCAGTCCTCCAAAGGACGCAGAAGTAGAGGGTGGCACCGAGGTAGATTGCTGACGTCAATGGAGACCTTGGGCAGCCTTAAATTTTAGTGTGAACTTCAATCCCATTATAACTGATTTTTATATCACAGTTTTTCTGTAGAGAGGAGAGAGTTGTGTAGCGTAAGAATAAGAAGCAACTAATTCACATTATATTTAGATAATAAATTTTATGGTGACAGAATGGATGTTTTGTTTTCTGCAGTTTCCTAATGCCTACTGTAAAGAGTCCAGGAGCCAATGAGTATAAAATGCAGAAGTTATTATGATCAGCCTACATAGCAAGATTATGAAGGGTTAACCAACACCCCAATATAAGTGCTCTTACATAAAAAATAAAGAATTGTGGACAAGCCCTTATTCATATTTCATAGCCAACACAAAATCAACATACATATACAGTACAGAAGATCTTAAAACAAAATTTTGTAATAAGAACACTTGGAGGTTTGTAAGGTTCTCTTACTTGCATGCGCTATAAAGCTTATTAAAAAAAGCCCACAAACAGCAATTCACTGAAATGAAGGTTTTCTTAACGTCTCAATGAAAGCATGAAACTGCGCAGACCATGACAGGTGGCAAATTACAAACTACTCTCACTTGTGTGGGCATTGTCATTAACACGCTTACATATTGTTGATTAGCAAGTACTAGACTCACACCTATGAAAATAAAAATCTAACTCTTATTGATGCTAAACCTACAATATTCATTTGTCTATAAAAATAATTTTTTAAAGTACACCTGTAAAACACAACATACATTTCTATAGTTAGGAAAAAGAAAATGAATAAAAAAATAAATCAAAACTTCCCCTAACGTGTGCTCCATTAATTCAGTCTTGTATACAATAGATAATAAATTAAAAGGTAAATTATTGTGAATGCTATGCTCTCCAACAAGAGAAAACAGAGACAAAACTGGATTAGATAAACACTTCAGCAACCCACATACTACATTTGAATTCTAGTCAGAAACTTTGGGAGTGACTTCTCATCTATTTATATAAAACAGATGCCACATGAACTATATTTACTATGACTTTCTGCATGTATGGTAGCTTTCACAATTTGATTTCCTGAAGTTCAATAATGTTTAGCAACAGACAGAGCTTACAGATGGCAAACCTGAGACTGAAAAATTGTCAGAACAATGCTCAACTGCTAAATGCTAAGTTCCATCATGCCAGTGAGGAGAGCAGTAAATGTTCCATAATTACTTCCTTTTCAATGGTTCAAAAAATGTCCCTCTTCTAAGCTTGATAGGTAACTTCACCTCACTGGAAAAAGCAACTTCACTTAGTGAAAAGAATGCAAGGGAATGTTAAGAGTTGATATGTGTATCAATCCCCTTGACTTGGTCAAATGCACTCTTGCATGAAATTTGAAACTGTAACCCTTTTTCGTATCTTATCATAAAACTTTGGCTGCAACATGAAAACGGACAGCCATGGCAGGCCATCCTTCTCTTTCAAGGTACATTTATTCAAATTCACACCTCTCTTTCTTATCCAGGACACAATCAATCATGCAGCAGCTGGGAATTTAAAAAACAAAATTGTGACGTGCGATAAATTCTTGTAACTTGGCAACACTGAGTGTATATGGGTTGAAAGGCTTTGCTGACACATGAGAGTAGCCTCAGTGCTAGAAACAGTGCAGTTACGTTAGTGCAGCTCTCCACTCCACCTATTCATCCCATTGTGCTAAGATGGCTACATTATTCCACGTTCTGTTTTATGACATACTTAATATGGCATATGCTAGCTACCAACTCAATAAGCAAAATTTAAGGCACATTTTGTGTCTGTGCTTCGACTACAACTCCTTGGAACAGCAATTCTCCCTAAATGTCTGAAAAACATTTTGCACATTTTCATAACTAGTATTTTTGGCAGAAGGCAATCCTGTGAGATATTTCAATTCTTTGTATATTCTTCCTGACTATACAATTCTGTTATCCAATTTACTTTTGTCTAAGTTGAGAGAACGCACACCAAGATGCATCTAAGGGACACAGCAACAATAAAAAAATCATGGCCACATGAGAACAATGAACTGTAAGGTGATTAGCATTTTTAAAGTGCTATTGTTAAATACACAAAATGAAAGAGATGGCAAGCGATTCAAAAGCGAGTTGAATATGAAAGTAAGAGAGATAAATGGACTTAGTCTTCCTAAATTCATGATGAAAAAGAAAGACCGGTAGTACATTGTCTCTTCTTGTCATTAAATAAAGAAAATTGTAATCTGTACCCTAATCCTCTTACGTTCATCACATGACCACACAAAGACTGACACAATACATGTTCCAAAAAGATTAGCAGATGCTGTTATTTTTTACTCCAATACTGAAAATGAAGAGTTTTGATTTGATGATACTAATTTAGAGGACTTCCATGTCTCTTTACACCACTATGACATGGAGGGCCACAGGCCACCAAAATTTTTGTATTTCACCACAGAATAAGCAAATAACAGCTTCTTATACCACTGTTTCAATCACAACTTTTTCATTCTGGGTTCTCACCCTGTTCAGGCCTAAAAGCCCATTCCCACCTTGTAAAAGCATGGGTGTTGACTGCACAAACTCAATCTCATTTTTGTTACTTCCAAGCAATAATCAAAAAGAGTAACACCGTAAGATTTCCATAAAAAATTCAATTATTACAATAAATACCAAGTTCTGTGATGATCTAACCAATAACTTAAAAAAAACCCAACATTTTTTATTTAAAATGAGAAAGAGTGAAAACATACCATATTCTAAACCTTCGGCCTTTAAAATCTCAATTTGGTCAACCAGTTGCTGATTAGGTTCCATTAAATGTTAACACAGTATTACATTTAAATTACCCCGCCTAGACAATTAACAAAGACAAAGAACCACTCATCTCAGATCAGCCACATGGCCAATATTATTAAAATGCCCAAATTAGTCTTCTACTGTGTCCCACTTGGAGTGCAGCTTCTCAGCAGTCTGCCAGGAGCTGCTGTCCTTCATTGCCTGATAATGCCATCTGACAATGGCCTACAACACCTTTTATGATGAATTCAAGTGCTCTGAAGAAAGGGCTCACAAAAATGTGCATTTCTAGCAATCCTCAAGCAGACAATATGCCTTCAGCTCCTTTGGTTTTAATAATGTTCCCTTTGGAAAGTGAATCAGTTGAAGATTGTTCCAACAAAATAATAATAGTAAGTCATAGTCTAGACAAGGTATAAACCATTGCCTATACAGTTTGTGACAACGTCCTTGTTTTTCTTTCTTCCACACTTTTTTTCCAAAGACCATGCAGTGAAGGCAGTTTGATTTTATCCATATTCTTACTGTAAACATTAAGAAATATACCAAGGACAACCAGTAAGCCTGACCACACGTACCTAAAAGGGGAGGGAAAAGAGGGGAAAAAAAGTTACCATTAGCACTTTATCTGTAGCGATTACATAGTAATAGAATGCCCCTACATTAAGGAGAGAAGAGCTTAAGGAAAAAAAAAAACCCACAGATGAGTGGACTCTGAGAAAGAATTTGCTTGAATTTTTATTATGACTATCCTTCCACCTTTCCTTTTCCCATCCTGGCTGGAAAGCTTATTAAGGTGCATTTATAGTTAAATAACTAAACAGTAGCTGTTCTTTCTCACATGAATAAAGTAGTCCTGAGAGGTTTTAGTATGTTTTTCCTTCCTGTGGTTATGAGAGCTATACTCTCTATTACTGGTCCAAAATGTGTTCTAACTCAGTGCCTTATATTCATACTTCCCAATGTAAGCACATGTTTGTTTCAGCTCTCCATTATTTTAGGCCTCAAGACTTTCAGCTGGAGTAAATTCCATTTGGGCATTTGGCTGTAAGTTTTGTTCTTAAATGTCAAATAAATTTATACATAGCAATAAAATTGAATACTATTTTGTTTCAAACCAGAAGCAATTAGTATCAACGTAGCAACTTAGCTGCATTTTTTAGTGTAGGCTCTTCCTTGAAATTAAAAAAAGGGAAAAAACCCAAGCTCAAAAATCTTGCAATTTAATATATCACGATAACAGAAGCTTGCAGTTATTTAAAAGGGATAGCTAAGAACTCAAACCTGAGCTCATGAAAAGAGAAACAATACTGTAATGGAGAAACTACCCTCCTTTAGCCAAACCTTCCTCCACAGAAAAAGTATCCAAACAATTTATTAAGTATCATAAGCACTAGATATTATGTAAGATTTTTCTTAAAAAAAGAAAAAATGCCAACACATGGAATAGCTCGTCTTCCAGACCTTTAGAAAAATGGAAACTATTTTCTCTAGCATGATTAGCATCAACAAGCCAGTCAATATTTACAGCAGATGGCCAACATTTGTAGAAGATATGAAATGAAAAGCATTGAAGCCTGAATATGATCAATTGCTGTTGTTACATTTCCATGATCAAGAACGTAATTTTTTATAAAATATATAAAAGCCCATTTAAAACTATAAATACTTACTGGAATGTGAATGGCTTTGCAAAGAACAAAAAAGAAAGCACAATGGTCATTGCTTTTCTTCCTGTTGTTACTGCAGAGGAAAACAAATATTTACTTCTTTAAGAATTCAGTTACAGCAAAAGAACATAATATAGTCTTCAATATTAGTAGATAACTTCATTACATAATTAAGTGTCTGGCTAAAACAATGATCATCCTTGGTGCAAACACAGACTGCAGATGCCTCAGTGCAGTGCAAAATAGCGCTAGAACCATATGCTGTTTGAAACAAGTACACTGCGTCAGTAGTGTGAGTAACTTCACACTGATCAATTCACAATATCTGAAAGCAACAAAACAATCCTTGCAAGTAACTGATGGTATAAACTCATCTGTTAAAGCAGAAAGAAGTGGTATCACTATTTGGATACACCAAATCTCTCGCCATTTCCGCTTCACGCTATTATAGTTCAGTGGTGTTCTGGGCTTTATTTTTAAGTGGAATGGGATCAGCATCTCGTCATTCTTTTGAGGTTACTGAAAATTTACCTAACAGTGCAGAGAAATACAATTTTGGTTGGAAACCTAAGAGACCAAGGATGTCCAACTTCAAAGATTATGCATTAGGAAGTGTTCATCAAAACCATTAAGAGACCTTCTTCTACATTTGTTCTTATCACTAGAAAGAATCAAGGTAGTAAGAAGAGTCGAAAACACAATCCTGTCATGAAAATGGAAGTAAACTATCTGTTTGGGTTACTCTCAAATTAACCATGGCTCCAATACTTATTTGAACAATTTCAATGCTATCTGTTATGAGCAAGAATACAGTGTTGCTAGCAAATTGCGAACTGGGAAACCTATATAGTTTATCACTGAAACAAAATCAATAAATGAGTAAAAGTTATAGAAAATATTTAAAAAAAAGTAACAATGCAGTCAGGCGTACAAGTTTAGCTATGGAGGTTAAGGGCCTGAATTGTGTTATACGATAGTGCAGGCTTCTCACTTAAGACAGACCCCAGTACAATTGTCTGCACCTAAAGAAAACTATGTTTTTTATTAACAGAAAATATTTTGCTTAAAATGAAGCACTTTCTACTATACCGTACTGGAAAGCCTTACTTGTATAACTACATCCACATGAGTCCTACTGTAACATACTGACAAAAGGAAGCAATGACTACTGATGTATTTTCAGGCTGTTATGGCTAGTAAAGCATGTTTCGTTCTCCCCAACCCTCCCCCACAAACAAATATTTACTTAAAGCATGTTTTGTAGGGAAAGAAACAGCCTTCACCATTGCTTATCTGCCCCAGTCTCAGCTTTTTAGTAACAACTTTTTTACATTTTAAGACATGTATGTGCATCAAATAAAATGATTTTCTATTACATGAAAAATTAAAGGAGAATGAAAAAGAAAATTGAGTTTTAATTAGAAAACAGTTTACAGATGAATAATTTAAAAAATGGTTAAATTACTTCAGTTTTTCTAATTACGATTATTTCTGTTCTTTCAAATCAGTTATTAATTAAAATATTTATGTAACCATTTCCTTCTAAATTAAGTGCCTTTTCTTCTTTTTCCCAATTAAGTCTGATAATTTCTCATTCTGCTAATAGAAACACAATTTTCATTAAACTCTTTCACCCCACTCACCCCCAAGAAGGGGGAGGGTGGATGGGGCTGGGAGGGACAATAATGAATGTGGTGTTCTTCCAAGGCACAATAAACATTTTCACATTGCTACAGGCAAGACAGAAAGGGCTCAACTGTTAGGATTGTCAAGGTCAGGCATAAGAAAACCCGGGAAAGGTTTGCCCTTCCACAGCATTTTTAAACATTTTTTAGCACAGTAAGACTTTTTTTTTTTTTAAAAAAAAGCTATTTTAATAGATGAACTGACCCTCTCACCTGGGCCAATTTCCAGTCAGGAGTACTGAACTGTGTTAAAAACAAACATGAAACAGAAGTGCTGCAGAGGAAATAATTAATAGGAAAGCATAGCATGCAATCCTCAGGTCAGAAAACAACTGTCCATAGTTTCCTCTCCACTACTGCGAATGAAGTAGAGAATCACCTGACAGAAACCAGCTTTTAGGGGTAGAGGGAAGAGAGGAAAGAAGCTCCATGGCATCTTGCTACACCTTCCCTCCCCAGGCTCTTGTGACTAATGCTTGTAGTTTTAAGAAAAGGTAACCTGAGGAAGGAATGAGCCCGGTGTAACCGTTCTTGAAAGACTACTCTTAACAACTATGGAAATGATAGAAGCAGCTAAATAGGCAATGACTGATTTTTGAAAAATATACTCTAGTTACATTTTAAGTTTAGAAGCAACTATTTTCTACAGACAAATAATTTTACATTCTATAGCAGTTGCATATAGTGAAGAGTAATAATTTTAGGGACAGCCTGAAAACAGGTGTACAGGAAGATGATGAAAAATAATCAAGTGTTGTTAGATACATTAAAAATGTCAGTATTACAATGAACTACTTGTTAAAACGAACAGCGGGGTCATTTCCCCTTATTCCAACAGTTGAAGATACTCTGATATGTAAACACTTTAGTCACTCGACTGTTTTACAAACTCATAATAATACAGGTTAAAAGCATTTACTAGTAACACAGTTATGTCACTGGCTGTAGCTAGCTTTGTCACACTCAGGTAATGCTACATACTAAAATATGTCACAGCCTCACAAATATAGATGCAAGCCACAATAAACTAGCACAAATAATTTCTAAGCCACCATTTCTATCACATCTGTCTTACTAGTGATTCCTTTGATTTAATCATATTCTATACTGCTTCTTCCATTAAGGATCTCAGGCAGGCAAAGTATCAATAGGCTCTGAACACACTTCTTGCTCTGAAGCCATACAGTTGTCCTTCCACACAGAACATGTTTAGTTTTAATACTTTTCACTGTTTCCAAGGCACACATCAGCCAATCCATTACTAAAGCCAAGCACAAATAGATGACAGTCTCAGCACAGTGCTGAGACTCATTATGCTCAGTGGCTTCCTCATTCACAGACAGCCAATCTCACCTAGTAGGATTTCAATCCCTCCACATGATTATTCCAGATGACTGATTACTCAACATGAAGACTATATCCAGTTGCATACGGGATAAGAGTCAAGTCTGAATATCTATAAAGGTTGAAAATCTGTAACGTTTGTGACTGCCTCTTGCTTCACGTCCTCCTTCTCCTCATCAGTCTGGATACGTATCTGGAGCATGTCAGCGCAGATAGGTCTGATTTGCATTTACTGCTAGCAGATTACTATATTATTAGGTGAGAACACCACACCACAGAAACTTTTTATTTGTGCGTGAACTATCACAGGAGCAGACAGGATGGCATTTGGTGACTTTCTTAGCCTGGAGAGGATTCCAGTAACTTTTGACATACATTAGGGACTTATATTGTTCCACATTCACGTGCGGCTAGCAGACACATCAGTGAGTGGCCCAAGTCTTTTCAACATATTACTGATCAGAGTTCTTCACACTTGTTTCCTCTGACATGGCTGATACAGTCATATGCTGTACTAAGCATTTAACAGAAAGCATGACTGCTTCCATTTTTTGTCGGACAATTACATCAGAAGTCTAGAAGAGGAACTGAAAGACCAGACAGAGTCTGCTTCTGCCATTAACAATAGGCTTCTACCTGCCCCGTGAATACACAAGTTGCAATTTAGAGATAACCCAGCAGCTGTTACACAGCCCACCAGAAGTTTGTTTAGTTCAAATCCTCACTTCCAAAACTAATACACACCCTTTATTCCCTTCAGTTTAATAAAAAGAACTGAAGAGACCATCACAAAAGTCAGAATTTCTTCCACTTGAGTTTATTCTGAACTGAGACTGAAGTGTACATTTAACATTGTTACAGCAGCATTCCACTGAGAGTATATGGATATTCAGAAGCTTCAGGGGAGTTCTTCATAGTTTTTCTAGCAACACCATTTGTTGGAAATCTCTAGAAATTCTGTGCTTACAGACTATGACACTACCTACACTATGCCTTACTGGAATATCCTTACTTTTCCTTCCATGTTTCAAATAATACATGTTTTTTCCTTACGCCATGCTATACATTGCCATTGCAATTCCTCTGTTTAGAACAGTGCTGTTTCTGCAGTAACACATAGCACAGGCTATACGCACAAGATTACTTAACAGGCTCTTCAAAGTTGAAACTGTGGCACAGAAAGGACCAGGAAGCTCTCAAACATGTACTACCAGAGAAGATCCACGCTACCCAAATCACAATCAGTCAGCAAAAGAACAGGAAAAAAAGCCAGACTGAGAACAATTTTCAAAAGCTCTGTCCTAAATAATAGAATAGGATTCCTTCATGTTTTTATACCAAAAAGCAGTAAAGATATCATTTGTTCATACCTGTTACAGCCAGAAGGGCACCGAAGATTTTAATCAACGCTAGAACAAAGGATATTCCAAAATACCCAGTCAGGGAGAAAAGGAATGCATAACCGTAAGTCTGAACTGGATGCTGCAACACAACAAAAAAAAAAAAGCCTGTTAGGAAAATGTAAAACAAACCCTGAGGTATTGCAAAATGACATAAAACTACAGACTTTAATCAACTGCTTGAGCAATAGTAAGCTGTTCAACAATGCATGCATGCAAAGATCCTTATTTAATTTTAGTTAAATAATGGAAAAATAATAATGAAATTATAAGCTCCTAAGTCTGGTCCTGTGATTTTTGTTTTTTAAAACATTACCCTATCTTATACATCAAAGACTAACAACTTGCTTAATGTATAAATTATACAAATCAACCAGTTTACATGATGAAAATACAACTTCAGAGAAGCACTGAGATTTTCTAAACCATACAGAGCAATGCTTTCCAATGAGGTTGTTCACAGAAAAAAGGAAATTTTTACACCTACCTTTGAGCAAAATGTTACTGCAGGGCTTAATCCACTAGTGCATGTTAATCCAAACAAAATATACACAAAACCTATTGAATAGGAATACAAAACCTAGAATAGTTTAAGAGAAAATAATTACCAGGTGATACTATACAAAAGGACAAAATTAAATGCTTTCAAATGTTTGGCCCTATTAATACCTTCAACTTCTCAGAGTTGAATTTGCAGTGTTTGAAGATATTTTTACTAGGATTTCTGTAATAGCTGATGTACAGTGAAAAGTGAATAATCAGTGTTAGTGACATTCTTCCTACCCACAGCTACACAGAAAAAATTTTGTAAGCTAGCCAGTTAATAATATCCTGAGGTCAATGTTGACTGTGGTAAATCCTTCAAATTCAGGATTTCATAGCCTAAATAAAACTGCACACAACTATGTAATTAAATAGTTTGAATAATATATTAAACGTATTTCATTTTCTGCTACTTATCCTGCACAGCAAAGATCCATATTACATTAAATGTGCAAAGGGTAGCCTGTAATCACTATGAACTGCCAGAAGAAGTGTCACATAAGTTTCATCTGTGTCACTTCAGTTCACATACGTGGCGCACCTGCATTATGGTTATAGGATACAAGACTTTCATATAGGACCAGCTCTGGCCTAGTTCAGTACTCAGAATAGACTATACTCAGCAAACAGGTAAGCTCTTCATTTTGTCTGTACCCTTATTTAACTCATTGCTTCATACAAAAGCAACAAAAGAATCTTCGTCCTATCTTTTCCCATGTAGAGGCAACAATAGAAGCTGGAACTGCCTATCCATATACCCTCCCGTGCAGTGGGAGGCATTCAGCTGTCTGGGCAACATTTAGTGACCTTTTCTTGTGAAAAAGGGAGACAGTGAACAGAACTATTCTACACATTACCAGTGAGAACATGCTGACTTACTACACTTCCAAAACTCGGTGTCAATTACAGGCTTACTTCTTTTGACACAGCTTTCATCAATTGTTTTCTTATTATACTACCTCAATTATTTGGAAAAATAAAGCTATTAACAATTAGTAACAATGCCATGAGACAACAGAACACCTACAACTGCTCTACAATAAAGGAGGATGAATATATATTTCAAGAGCAGAACTGCTTTCAACCTCTTAAAAAACAATGACCTGATCTTCAGAGCTCTTATTTTACAGTGTTTATACACAAAAAAGTTAGTCTCTAGTTCTTCATTTGCCTCTGCATCCAGCTTTTCTCCCAAACTACCCAAAGACCTCACTTTTCACAACCAGGAATGAGCTCCACATTGCTAGTTCCTTGTTAGGCAGTGTGACATAAGTCACTTCCTTAGAATCACACACAAGGCAAAGTCAGGTATAAATTTTCAGAGCAGTGGTTACTATTTCAGCCGCCAGACACGTTTTCTCTTTCCGTAACTGTTTAATCCAGGGCAAGTTCCAAATTCAGCAACAAAACAGAGATCCTGTGGATGACAGGTTCCTTTACTACTCAATTTTATTTCCAGATCACTGTCCATTAAACGTGATCACCGATTCAGAAGACCTCTTAAATTTTCACCCATGGTGTCAGGTCTAGAAAAATTATTTCTGAAATTCTGGTTGTACTTCTGCACTGAATTCTCTAAACAAAATCCTGGAGTTTAATCTCTAGGCCTCAAACAAACAAAACCTTTATATCCTCAATCACTACACTGATTGTCTACAAGTAGTATGAGTATACGATATGAAGACCAACATTTGTCAGACTAATGCAGAATAAAAAGCAAAGTTCTGGAGATAAAAGGAGCATTGCGGGTAAGGCACTGTCAGATGACTGTTGGGAATATGCAAAGTGGGAAGAAAACAGTTACAGATTGTACTTTGTTTTGGATTTCAGAGATTCCAGCCATAGAAGGCTGTGCTGCGTCAGGTGAGGTCCATCTAGCTAGGATCTCTGCCTCTGGCAGCAGTCAACTGTGAATACTAAGAAAAAATACAAAAATAAAAAACAAGAATACAGTGACACTTTTCAGATATATTCTTCCACTTTCCAGAAACTTGCAGTTCAAACTTCTTGAGCCAACCTAAATCACTTTCAGCCATAAATGAAGCTTCTGTCTAACTAATTCTCTCTCCATTTATGAAGCTATTTTCATAAATGAGAAACTAGATTTTCTAGTTAAATGTCAAATACATGCCAAATATGCAAATTAAATTTCAATAATTTTCTACTTGTGGCATATTCAAATAATGTCTCTTATAATAAAAGATTTTCCTGTATTTACTTGATTTTAGAGAAGATGCCAAATTCAAACACAAGTTTTGTCTAAAAAGAAAAAAAAAAGTCAGACCATATGAACAGATAATCCGCATTCCAAATATGTACATAAAAAATACTGAGCAAGACTTTTTAAAAGTCATGTATTTCACTGAATCAGGAACACACATATTCACCCCTTCCGAAAGTCAGTTTTACTGATTTCAAAACCTTAAAAAAAGGCTGCCTCTCAAATGCTAGCACACTCTAGAGTTGGAAGTCTAGCAAAGTAAGAAAAGCAACGTGTTCCATGGAACACATGCTTATCTATACCAGAAGAACAGTATATATTTTTCAGAGATTAAGTGCATGATCATACAGAAAACACTCCATTGATTTCAGGCCTGCAGGGTAGACAAAGAAATTGTTGCTAGAAATAAGTGGTTTTGTAGCTGCAATATACATTTGAAGTTGCACACAGAAAGCAGCACCTCTGAAAGGTTAAAAAATGAAACAAACAAAAAAACACCAAAAGTCCCCAAACAAACAAACAGAAAACCCCACGAACAGTACACCAAGAGCCCTTCTTTACATATGCAAGAGAAAAGCAGATTAAGTTTCATGTTTTGTCATTGTATGCCTTGTCTATGATAGAACGTGTACTTTTAGAATTGCAAATCTGGTATTTACCATTTCTGAATTAGAACCATTGTGCAACTTCATAGCTTTTTCCTGTACATTTCCTATAACTGCATCTGCGCAGAGGGCAAGGGATATTAGGACCACACCTAATATAAGAAAAAAACAAACAAAAAAAAACCTGTTCAGAATATTTATCAGCAAAGCAGAGTAGTAACGAAAACCACTCTGTACTTACCCTGAAAAAAATAAAAAATCTTAGGAATAGAAAAACAACAATAAAAAAAAATCTCTGTATCATATTCTAAATGTCAGCAAAACTATTTCATTACACTAGTATAAAGCAGTGTCCACCCCCACTCCCTCCACCAGTTAAGCCCCGAGCACTGTGTGTCTCTCAGCTTGATAGGAACATCTAGACATTGCTATAAAGAAACTAGCCGTAGTTTTTCTAGTAACAAGAGTGAAAGAATGTCAATTGCATTTATTTAGGTATTTTTAATGAAGATAAATAACCAGAGAACATTCTTTTTTGAGTAGTTAATCCTAGATTATTTTTCCTGACAAAGGCAAACAGAAACCTTAGATACAATGATAAAGCAAGTGCAAGAGGATTCACAGTGGAAATCTTTCATTGTTGAAATATTAACTTTCAAAAACTATACTTCAGGTACAAATCCCACAGTTTGTCACCATATTTGTTCACAACAAAGTCACTACACAGTCAATAATGTAATCAGCTTTCCAATAACAAAAATTAATAACTCTTTATCCATGCCAGTCACAATTCATTTCCCAACCTCCAAACTTCAATTATTTCATGACTGTAGCAACTGTTGTATTTAATGTTGCAAGAGTTAGAAATTAATGATGCACACAGGTTGAAATACCACTTTTCCTATGTATACAACATTACAGAAGATATCAGTCATCAAAATCGTATTTACTGTCAGCTTTAGTCTTGGTTCCTTAAAACGTGTCAGGGAAGAATAAGGAGTGGATGACCAGAAACAAGCAGTGTTCTGTTTTCTTAATGTTATGTTCTTACTATCAGAGGTCTCAAAATAGGCATTCTGATGGACCAGATGGAGTATAAGCTCCTGACGGAGAAAAAAAATCCCAGCTCCTAGGATTTTGAGAATTGAAAGATTTAACATTTTTAAGACCAACAAAGTTTAAGGTGGCATCTCCTTGGTCAACTTCTGGATATATGGGAACTTCCAAACTAGCATTTTTAGTTTGGGAACCATTTCCTTTCCCAGGCTACACTAATGCAACTGAAAAAACAGACAAAGACTCTTCATTATTCAAAGTTACCAGCATTGGAAAAGGTGTGAGTCAATAGAAATGACATGGTAACCTGAATAATATTGGTTATGCTAAAGACCACAGTATAGAAATATTAACTCCATGGATTCAGCTCTGATCCAACGGTATAATAATACCTCCAGTTAGCAATAGCCTTACTGCAGATCACTTCTGTAAAATGACTGAGTATGTCTTAATCTGTGTTCTCTATCATGCTGGTTCCAGCAGCGCTTAATGGCCCAGGCACATCACTGGACAAATACATGGGCTCAGGACTGGATTGAGATGAAAAGGTTATCTGGAATCTCAAGTGCAAGTGAGCATGGAAAGGAGAAATGTAGGGACAAGACACATGTTAGTATTACATACATGCACAGTTTGTAGTATGACGAGAATTGTTCCATTCATTGTGATAGCACTGCACCTGCCAAGCAGCAGCAGCAAAACCATCAACAAGACTGGTAACGTTATGTAGTATGTAAAGCACGAGTGAAAATGATTGGAAAAACAGGTCCTAAATTAGTTCTGAAAGAAATTAAACATGGAGGTCTTGCACCAACAGACTTGATTGAAACACTACATTGTATTTTACCCTATTAATGTGATGCGTGAAGTGATTAAAATATTAACACTGCTTATACATTTATAAGCTATTGGATATTTACGTAAGTTCCTCAAAAATACATTCTCACACTTGCAATCCCCACCATGCAAATGTATTAAACTAGTAAGTTGTTTGGAGTTTTCCTGCCCCTTAAGACCTCTTTAATACTCCACATTTTAGAAGCCTGCCATACATAAGATTAGAAGACACAGGAGAGGTAGCTAACCAAGTAATATCATCTTAACAACAGTGAAGCTAAGGATAAAACACCTCAGTGTGCAAAAGACTAAACTGCACTTGTACAGTCTAGGGCGGAGGGATCTTCATGCAATTGGTACTTTTACTGTGCCTTCACTGCAAATAGTTAATTTCCACTTAGACCTGCAATGCCAGAACAGTGGAAGTTCCCATAGCACCAAGACTGTCTCCTTCCGCACACCCTTCTCTTCTGGTTTCTCTTTTGGAAGTCTTGTATCTATTAATCACAGTGATTTATAGTATCTACCACTACCTCTCCAATTTGATAATGCTAGGAGATGCTTTGAGCTCTTAGCACCAACCGCATCTTGAAAAGAATACCTCTTCTTTAGTTACAAATATGTACCTGTTCTGGCAGTAGAGAGTTTCTGTTTTCTTGGCTGACCTCTTTCATGTGTAAACAAAATCTGTGTAGATTCCTTTTTTGGCCCAGCAATACTGAGATTAGATTTCAATAGTAGGGAAAAAAAAAAACGAAAAAAACCACCCAAGGACTTGTAAAATTCTTCATCCAAATAATATTTTATGTCTGCTCATGTTCCATTTTTAGTATCTGCATCAGACAACAAAGATTATGTGTTTTGTTTAACCTCACAGCACAGTTTTGCTCTCTTGGAACTGTGAAACGTAAACAGCTTGTTCTTAACAAGTTAGTAGAAGTTCTATGAAATCATGCTAGAATCATAATAGTTTGCATCAAAACAGCTCTACATAAATGTGCATAAATCACTGAAACGAACTCAGGAATTTAGGGGGCAGTAAGTAGGCAGTAATATAAAACTGCAACTTTAACAGTAATTCAATTTGCTGTTTATGTTCTTGAAAGTTTTAATATCCTTAAATACGTAGTTATTTCTTTGAAGATACTCTATGAAGATACATAATTAAATTCTGCCTCTTGGTTTCAGTTCTTATTCTGTGATTTACATCAAGAAAAGTGTAATTATTTAAAAGAATATGCCATTTTGCAGAGTGAGCAAAGTTTCCAGTAATTCTTATCACTGGTTTTACACTTCGGCAGCTACGTATTTCTGTAATACCAAAAATCAGTACACTTCTTGAAGGAAGGAACCACCTATCTCCGTAATTCATGCAAGAAAAGGAAAAACTCCACCTTTCCCATTATGAAAAGTTTCTTCTGGTTAAATTAAGTGACATGGGAATAAAACAAAACAGGCAAGAGGGAATAGAGAAATACAGAAAGAACCTTATCAGAAGGTGAGCAGGAGAATATTAAATCACCTTCCTAAGTGGAGATCCAGACTTTTGAATTCTAGTTCTCTATTCTATTTTCACAGAACTAACTTCCTCCAAATGGTCGTGCTCTAAGCTTCAATATATACAGACATGTTTGAAGTGTTCAAAATAAATTAATAATGAAAGACAACCGTGTCTATTCTCTGAAGACATTTAAAGTTTTTTTATCTTGTTTTGCAGATCTTTGAAGGCGTCAGGACTTCGCTACATTTGCTGCACTTTACCCAATCCTATTCAGTTGAAGAATCAACTTTCCGAATCTTTTCAGAATTAAGTCATAGCACATATTTAAAACAATTAAAATTTTACAAAATGAATATATTAACATGTGAATGCACTTAAGAGGCTATAGTCAAAAACAGCTGTAATGGTAACACGTATCTATACATCAGAAACACTAGAATATAATGACATGCATACTCAAAATATATTTTTTGCAAGTAGCCACCCAGTTACACCACACATAAACACATTAAATGCACAGCAGGTTATATAATTCACAGATTTTCGTAATTCCTTCCACTACCAGTAGCACTAAAATTACATTAAGAGGCATGAGAATTAATTTATGAGCAAGGCAAAAGACACATACAGTTTAGACAACATCACAAATTGATCATGACTAACATGAGATTAAATAATATTTTGTGAGGACAAAAAGTCTTTTCCTTAAAACTGAGAATTTGTTACTATTGTTAGGAACAAACCTTCTAAATCAGTGCCTCCACTAATAAGAAATGAAGGTTTCACACTGAATGTCTGTCGTAACAGTTGTTGTAACTCATCTCAGAATTTCAAAAGAAGAATACAATAAAAGTTGAATATTCAAAAGTTTTCAAGGTTCAGTATTAATCCAAACACTGGCCAAGTAGATAACATGGATTTTACAAATAACCAATTTGCCCTTGTCATTTGAGAAAGAAATCCAACTAAGTTTTTAAACCCAAGCAGGTTAAAATCTTTTCTTTGCTTCTGATTTTACACAGTATAGAAAAGTTAGAACATGGGCACTCCAACTAAGAACTACAGCAAATCTGAGTGAGACCGTCAATTAATATGAAGTAAATGGTTCTGAAATGGAAAAAGACTTCAAGATTTAACTACTAAAGACAACTAATCTTTTGAAGTTTTAAAATGGTCAAACTGAATTTTATCATATTTATTTTAACATATTCACTGGGAAGTAAGTATTTCTTGAGAACAAGCACAGGACATTTTGACCTAAAGGGTGGAATATCCAGAAATTTTAAGAACTTAAAAACAAACACTTACAATAAAGGCCTCTTCTGCCACAGATACAGTTCTGCTAGTGTAAAGCTACAATGAACCCTGCATTGTCCGTATGATACCTGAAGGCACTCCACCAAGCACTCTCAGAACTTCTATGGAACGCTCATTGTGGGAAAAACCAAGCATTTCATTAAACTCTAAAATATATCTTTACCTGTCAAGTTGAAGTTTGGTGCAACTGTGCTGTCAGCTAAAGTAAACCATATTAATCCAAGACTCATACATAGGGCAGCAGACACATCTGCAATATTGTAACGTTTTCCTACAAAAGCAATACAAATAACATGAATGGACAGTTAACACTCTCAGAATTTCATGTTTATCCTGTTTAGCAGACTAGAAGGCAAAGGAAAAACTGTTCCAACGTCACTCCTTTACTTAAGCATAGGACTTAAGGCTCTGGCCTTTCATGACTGGAATGAGTTTCTTCTACAACAGCAGTTCCTAACACGGAGGAGGACCTTAGCAGATACTATCTGTTTCTTGTGGTCAGTTTTAGTTTTACCCCTAATGACATAACACACATCCTCGCTGACAAAGCACCATCTCAGCAACTTCAAGGCAGCTTAGATGTTCTCTTGAGATTTTTCCCTCATGCAAGACATTTTGGCTGCCTTTATTTGGAATGACTTCTCTGTAATCAAACATTAACAGATGATTTGGGTACTTTTAGAACCCTACATCGTCCCTTAGTTTGGGAGAGATGGTATGTGGAAGGGGGTGGAGAAAGAAATAGAGTGGGGAAATGAAAAGGCAGCAGTTAGTATATCTCGTTCGAAATAACATACTCCTTTCACAGAAGTTGTATGTTCAGTATAAGCTTCCAAGGGAAGTTTTTTGAACTGAAAATTTTAACTGAAAATTTTTTAGAATAATAATAAAAAAATAAAATCACAGCTTCTGAGAATACAATACTACTACAACGCAATATAGTTTCACAAAGCTTTAAGGGAATACTAGTCTCCCTGCGTTAAAACAATGTGAAATGACTCCAAATAAAAGGTAAATACTGCGTGCGCACGTGCATATGTAAACTTGTAACCTCCTCTGAAAGTTCAGCTTTGTACTGCAACTAGAAGGCCAGAATTAACTACAGAAACAGAAATATATCATTCTAGATACCGTTCCATAACACTTGCCCATGCAGAGCTTTACTGATTTAATGAAGCCTTGTGTATTGAACAAATAGCAACTTCTGTAATACACCTAAGTCTTCTAAATCAAAAATACTGAAGTACGTTTACTCGCGTAACTATAGTCTTTATCTGTTGTTCTCCAAATTTGTTTTTCTGTTCTTGCAATATGAACTATGACTTTAGGACTAGCCAAAGACATGCAAAGTCAGGTGTATTTCTGATTAAACCTTTGTTTAATCACAATTTAGGAATTTTAATCAGGAATTTAGGAATCAAGCTTTTCAAACAAGAAGAGTAGGGGATTTCTTCACAAATCATGGCTGGATTTTTTTTTTCCCCACTTCAAGTTTTCCATTTCGGTATTGAAAATATTTCATTTATGAAGTGATTTGCTTTAGAAAACGAAGTTACATTACTTAAAAATTAAGAAAGCCTACAGAAAAATGAAGTTTTGCGAGTGACGTGTACAACTTCTTTTCCCCCGCATTTTCTGTTCATCTAATTGTATTTCTATATTTTCTGAGAAGATGCTTTAGAAATTCACGTTTTTCCTCCTACAGAAAAAATGCTACCTGTCCCTCTCTATCCAAAAGCCTCAGTGGAATTTAACAAAGTACAGGATTCCATACATGACTGCCTTTCCCAAGAAACAACAAAAAAATCATCTAATAGCAAGACTAACACTTACCTTGTATAAAAACCCCTCCTATCATAACTGGAATCAGCTTACAGCACTTGAAGATGACTTGAGTAGGGTAATTCAGATATCCTAAAGAGGTATTTGACAAACCCATAGTTCCCACTGTTAAAAACGCTATTATCATGTAGGTTTTGCCAGGAATTCTACAAAATATAAACATACGAATCTTGGTATTACAAACACACCTAAAGGAGATTTAGCTTGGAAAATTTAGATAAAGGAATAGGTTTGTAATACAACTTGACCATCTTTCTCACTGAATTTCATTCCATAATAGAAATTTAAAAACGTGCATAAATTATTTCAAATTTCATTTCTTTCAATTACTGCTAATAAACAGTGTTCAAATACAAGACAATAAAAACTTCATGGCTCATGAAGTATTCAAGCAGTAATTCTTTAACCTCCTTCTGAGAAGGTATATTATTTACAGAAGAATCAAGATGAAGGCTTCAGGTTATTTGTCAAAGGAAACACAGAAGGTGGGTATACCAAGATATCCTGAATCTTGGCCCTGTCATGGTCACCGTCAATTTTTTGGTGAAGTTTTCACATGAACATTGACATTTTTAGAATGAAGACAGTTGAAAAAAGTACCATTGTTTTATAAAACTCAACAGAACTAAGAGACAAGTGATTCAGATATCATGAACGGAGGGTCTCCTTGAACATTTTCAGATGTATTGTTTGCAATTTGACGAAATTATCACCTCACAACAGATGATCCAACAGTAATTTTTACCAATCGCTGTGCTTGCTTTGTGATTTTTTTACAGTTATCATTGTGCATATGTTCAGCTATTTTTTATGCATGCTCAGAGCCACATTAAGCATCATAAGGAGATGTCTTGCTGTAACCCTGTCTTATCCACAACTCATTATGTGATGTAGTCATACTCTGAGGCGTGCAAGACAAATTTAAAATTTAAGAAAATTCAGCATAAAAATTAGGAAATAGATTCTTTAATGTCTACAAGAAGATGCCTAGGTTATAGAAAATAAAATGTAAAATATATTAAGATCTACATTCCCAACACAACTTACTTACAGGGTCATGCTCTGTAAACATTAGCAAATATTTGGTAATCAAAACCTAAATACTAGTTACAGAACACCAAAGAGGTATCTATTATCTGATGCATCTCAAAAAGTCAGATAACTTGAAATATAAGCTGTCAGTGTTTCAAATAAAAATAATAAATTTCTCAAAGTTACGTTGTTTGGCTATAAAGGAATTGTTACCTAAAATCAGTATATGCAAAATGAGCTAAGGTTGACTACAGGTAAGGGAAACTAGTTATGCTCAACTAGGATATAATGCTTTAAAGCAATTTTAGAATTCATGTACACCATGACAGCCTCTATCCAAGCTTCCAAAGGGCCTCAACACAGTTTGCAGAGGCTGTAGTTGGGCAGGAAGCCATAGAATGGCCACACTGAGTCAGATCAAACTCTCCCATACCCATAGGATTCAAGACAGCAAGAATCTCCTTGGTCAACTGCAGTGAAAACACAGAATAATTTTGTGGCAGGGTATTATAAGTGCTACCTTAAATGAAAAATGCAAAACCTAAGCACATCCTTTGAAGCAAACCTACACAGCCACACAGCAAACAGAGAGCAGACCCCTGACACTCTCCAAGATGCACAGCATGTCAGAGGAGTCTCTTGGTGAGGAGGTGCCAAGGTTTGAGGAAAAAGTATTCAGTGAGAGATGGTTTCAAGTGCTGTGAAGTGCAGTTGGCCCTATTCTAGATGTAATAATCCCAAGCAACACATACATGAGTCAGTCTGTATCAGCTACCTTAAGGACAGGATATGCTCTGTAAGTGGGATAAAGTGATAGTAGAGTCAACAAGACTACTTACAGTTCTGCAATCTAAGCGGGTGCTTATAAAGCATTTTCTAACATTGTCCAGTAAATTCACATTATTTTAACTATGGAACTGCTACCAATGCCTCACAGTATTCACATTCAAACAACAGAAGTTAAATTTACCATAAATATCAAACGTTTCTAATTTGACGGACAGTGGGTAAAACGCTTGGAAAAACACATACCTTCTCCTTTTGTCCTGAATCAACTGCAATTCCATTAGTCCAAAAATGGAATAAAAGCCAAATTGCACTAAAGTGAGGTACCAACCAAAAGGTTTAAAACCTTCCACCGAAAATATCAATTCCTATAAAAACAAAAACCCACCAAGGTCACATACATACATCAAAATATTAAATCAAAACAAAGTCAACAGATTTTTTTTTTTTCTTTGCAGCTCATGGTTATTAACTAGAATTTACCTGCCATATGTAACTTGCAAAGTATTGAAGAAGACAATTTAGGTTCTCCAAAATGCATTGAGAAGATTTTACTCCCCTATTCTTCAGGAGAATACATTTGATCCATTAATATTTATCTCAAATTATAGATGGTTTCCTGTCTGCTTTTCAGTTGGTTTTCAGTTCATTTCCTTCAGTAGACTGTTTTTATCCAGAATTTTTAAACAGCTCACAATAAATTAAATACAAACTTTCGCTAACAGACATATTTACTGGTAGTTTTCATCTCTTAGGAATGCGCACCTAATATTTTGAGTACCTACATTAAATAGCACTTGTGAGCTTATAAATTTGCAGGCTGTAGGAACATTTAAAACCAGAGCAATTTGTTATTGAAAAATACATGCACTGCATAAGGAATTATGTAGATGTGTCAGTTATAGAAACAAAAGGCTACCTAATATTTTCCTTTTTGAGATTCTGCTTTCAATTACCGATAACTTCGTATAACTCTTTGGAAGTAACTTTAACAAACTTAGCTGTTTCTGCATTGGAAACATGGTGATTTTTAATTATCAACTTTTTAAATCACTGCTTTATTGAGAAGACTCACTGAATTTAAAAAAAATTAAAAAAAGGAATAGAAATGTAGCTGCTCAAGATAAGAGAGAAAAGGTTAGCAGAAGGAGAAATGTTTAACTAAAATGGCATAAGCACTATGCTTCTGCTTAACAAACAACCACAGTACATGTTTCAGCTCTGTCCTGAAGGGTGAGCAGAGAGAACAACAGACTACTATTACTGTACGGCACTCACGGAACTCAAGGAGAGCTAAAGGTTTCAACACCAGTGAAGGTTCACATGTCAGCCTGT
This sequence comes from Gavia stellata, assembly GCF_030936135.1. Classification (NCBI taxonomy): domain Eukaryota; kingdom Metazoa; phylum Chordata; class Aves; order Gaviiformes; family Gaviidae; genus Gavia; species Gavia stellata. The sequence continues at coordinate 100,220,826 of NC_082596.1, read as the reverse complement.
ACGGTTCTACAATTTGTTTTCAGAAGACTATGAAATCACATTTAAAAAATACACATTCAAAACAATATTGAAAGGTGTATCTTGCATGCAGAAGTAAAAGATCAAGTTACGAAAGTCCAACTGAATCAAACGTTGTAGGCATGAGAACTATAATGGAATCTTCCATTATATAATTACTTACTGCTCTTGAATTCTGAAAGCTTGATTTTGCAATCAATATCTATTTTAAACATCTATACATATTAAAATACGTATTATTATGTGTTAAAACACATTATATTATTATGCCATTGAAAAAGAAAAGGGGTAGGAGGAATTGGCCTAAGACCCAGGTTCATAGCATTTACCTGTAAATATCCATAGATTAGATAAAACATAAAAACTCCAGAAACACAGATGAAAAATTGAGTAGGTTTGTTAAATTTGCTGAGATTCATGCCAAGAACTACAACATCATCTACTGATTTGATATGAGGAGACATAGTTTGAGATTTGGAAGGTACACTGATGGAAATGTATTTTCTTGATGAAGTGAATTTCAGATCCATGATTCCTAGTTCGCTGCATTCGGTGCTATTGTTATCTTCCTTCTGCTCTTCTCTTTCTGTGCGTCCTCTGTCTGAAACCTGAAAGAAACGCTCAAGTCAGGTAAGACATAACATACAGCCTTCCAACAATAACAGTAAACAAATGTGACATTTATATGGAAAATATAAAGGTTTAAGAGTTTTGTCAGATTGTTTGTATTCACAAATTTTATTTATCTTTTCTGATGTCCAAAGTTAACATCAGTTAATATCAGAGGCCAACAACACTTTATCAAAGCACTTTTGCATCACGTGGGAAGTAGTATTCCTACACTCTACAAAAGAAACAAACAAACAAAACCCCAAAACACCAGCAATAGAAAACCAGCTTCAATTTCGCAATAGTTGAAACTAGCCCTTTTATGTCAATACTCACAGGAGTGACTGCTTGGGAGAGAAGTGATCCCCATGATCAAATCCCAATGAAAGAACTCATATTGAAGCACTGTGGTTCTGTCTACTTCACTTCATTTTCACAGCTAAATATACCAGACTAGTCCACTACATGGGAAGCCTTCTAAAAACTACAGATCTGACCCTATGATTGGTTACAACCATTGAACTGGAAGAAATTATCCCTTCATTCTCCCATTTATTCACTATTTCTCATATACTTCTGAGGAAAAGCACATGAAGATTGAAACAAGAAGATTAAGAAGCCAGTCTCAGAAATTAGATTGGTTATCTGATGAGGGCTATGGTATGGCAATCCCTTTAATATTAACCACATGCAGCCACTTCCACGTGTAATAGAAAACAAAATCGGATAACTGAAGCCTCGAGAAAGAATTTAGCAGCTTAATAAATTGACAGGCAAATAATTCTTTTCTTCAGCTCAGCAGAGAGTATGATGTTTGAGGCTTTTTTTTCTTTTTTCCTTTCAGCCTCAATATAAACACACTGGTCAGTCAGTTGTCCCAAGATTTTTAAGTGTAGGTCAGCATCTAGTTCAGTGAGCAGTCAGTAATTAAATTCTGTTTGTCTCAACTATTTAGTGGTTTGTTTTCCCCAGCTCAAAAATACTTCTCCTCATCACACATGTATGACAAACGCTTTTCCCACTGTTTTAAAATGGAAAATGTGCTAGTATATAAAAGCTAGATCATGCAATAAGTGTAGTAAATGTAATCTGCATGGACATTGGTCATTTATTATACAATATAAGAAATGACATGCTTAGCTGAAACATGAAGGATTAGTATAAAACTTGCAATGTGGCTATGTTTCCTTTTTTGATACAACCTACTAAGATTCCAATTACAGTTCTGAAAGAATAGCTTGGGGACTGTAACAGGAGTTTAGGGACTATAATAACTATTTGTGTTTAAATTCAGTGCTCTTCAGTTGAAAACCAAAAGCGAGAGGTAGAAAGTTTACCCTTGTGGATTGTTAGTTAATCCCAAAATGAGGTGGCCGTAAAAAATTGAAAAAGAGAAAGTTTAAGCAGACTTTTTCAGTAAAAACAGAAAAGCACCAATGTCATGCAATGAGGCACTAGTGAGCCTTCATGTACAATATCATACGGAGTTCCGATTACCCCCGAAGATAGATTCAAAGGACAACTGCAAAAAGAGTCATCAGGAGGGAGGAACAGATTGCCCATCTCATGACCTGAAGTAAGATGAAAGTGTAACTTGCCTAGCCTAGCAAAACCCTGATGAAAGGAAAATAGACTTGCTTTCAATACAAGTGTCACAGGGATTACCACTAAGGAGGAAAAATAATTCTAATTTTAAGGACAGTAGCATGAGAACAAATGGACATGAAATGATCATGAACAAACTTTACTAGAAACTACCTTTTCATCCCTAGACTATCTGTATTCTAGAGCAGCCTAAAAATGAAAGAAGGAACAACTGAACTGTTTTTAAGGTGAAGTTTATGAAAGCAATTATGTAGAGCTGTTAAGATTAGGCACGATGACTGAGCAGTCCCCTTTACTCCTGTGTTTATAGCATTCCACCACTATGGAAAGCAGAGTAAACGTACTCGGTGATTCTTACTTGGTCACTACACCAGGATATGAATTACTACTCTTCCCAGAAGAATTGCATGCAGTTAGGACTCCCAAGTTCAAGACCAAGGAGCAAATGACCATGAAGGAAAGATGATGTATTTAGAAATCTATCCATTGCTGACATCTTAGCTGAACTTGTATGTTCAGTGGTGCCTGTTCAGATCTTTCCTGTGCAGTGTACACTTCTGCCTGATAGGCACACTGCATTTGTTAATGTCATACTTTCCTAGCAGGAACAAGACCTGCAGAAGTAATCTGAGCCTCATTTTTCAACTAAACTGAAACACAGAGAATGAGGTATGCCCAGCAGAAGACAGAGCCATGTACTGTCATGTGTGCCTTGAGTCCAAACATGGAGTGAATTGTATAATGCATAGTTTTGTACCTACATTTTCCACTCTGGCCACTAATTTAGATATTATTTGTGTAATACCTGTGTGAGGATCAGAAGAAGTAGAAGTAGAGGGAAGAAGAAACAGTAACAAGTGTATTTATGTATTACGCCTGGCTGGGATGGAGTTCATTTTCTTCACAGCAGCTTGTATGGTGCCATGTTTTAGATTTGTCATCAAAACTATGCTGATAACACACTAATGTTTTAGCTACTGTTGCGCAAAGCTCGCACAGCATCAAGGCCTTTTCTGTTTCTCCCTCTGCACGCCCCCCACCAGTGAATAGACTGGGGTGTGTGCAAGAGGTTGGGAGGGGGCACAACCACATAGATGACCCAAACTAACCAGAGATATTCCATGCTATAAAGTGTCACGCTCAGCAATAAAAAGCAAGAGGAGGGGGTTTATGGAGGTTATCCATCTTTTGCTCAGGAACTGGCTGAGCATCGGTCTACCTGTGGGAGGAGTGATTGCCTTTATATCACCTGGTTTTTTTGACTCTCTTTTTCCACTTTTCGTCCACTTCTTAAACGAGTTTTATCTCAACCCATAAGTCTTCTTGCTTTTACTCTTCCTTTCCTCTTGCCCCATCCCTCGGGGGGTGGGAAGAAAGCGAGCAAGCAGCTGTGTAGTGCTTAGCTGCCTACCGGTGTTAACCTACACCACAATTTTTCTGATTTTCAACTATTTATATTCAAAATATTTCCTCAGGAACACCATCATTTTTTACAATCTGTCCATTTAATTCATTGCAGATTACTAAGTCTACCACTAAAGTAGTAAGAAACAACACTGACAGCTCTAGTCACACCCAAGGCCATCCATAAGAAGATGATGTATAGTAATTGTTTTTTCTCTGTTATGTTCTAAAGGAAAGAAAAAAATTACCATGTTTAAGAAACTTTTCAAGGAACATTATTTAACAACTGAAGAAACCGTAAATGTATGTATCCATTTGAAACACTCTCCACCAAGTAATTTCATCACCAACAGTGACAGAATTCTTCTGAAGTCCACTGTGACTTCTCAAACTGTTATTTTTCTAAGAATCAAAAACACTATTTATCCTCCTCTCACCAAAATCCCTCAAGCAACTGATTCACCTTTTGAACAAACATGCAGCAAAAATCTGTTTTATGATTATAAGTGGCTTAAGAGCTGTCCTCATATGTGTAAAATAGCATACTCCCCTCCTTTTTTTTCCCCTGTGTGTAAAAATGGAAACAACACATTCTTTAGATCAAAGACTTTTTGTTCCTTCCCCTTTGAAAAAAAGTCCTATGCAGAGCAAGATTTTAACCTATCACACAAGTAAAATAGAGTGATTATTACATGAAAAAGAAACAAATGAACAAGTAACTAGAAAAGCAAAATTTCTTTGGCCTCCAAAATGTTAATGACCTGTACCAAGCATAGAAAAAACATTACGAAGGAGCTGGGGCTTTTTTATTTAATCCTGAAGAACATCCATTAAAAACATCAGTTTGGCAGAAAACAGCATCTCAGTACTCTCTGAAAAATCGCTCCCATGAGCCATGCAAGGCAAGCTCCACGCTGGCCCTGGCCAAGATCCATTTCCTTTAGACCTAATTCCACAAATGCTTGGTGGCAGGACAGCAGCTGGCACCACCGCAGGGATGCTCCGGGTTACAGGGACCCAAACGTACATCTCTCGGAAATCCGAGCAGATCCTTTGCTCGGTGGTACCTGGCTCCTACCCGGAGGCGAAAGAGGGAAAGGGGACGAGGGGCCGGCATGATCCTTGAAGCTTCCTTCCTGCCCGCTCCCCGGCGCCCAGCCCTCTGCCAGCCGAGCTGCCGGGGGTTGGCCCACGCCACACCCCGAGGCCAGGACAGACGTGGCTCTGCCCAAGCACCTGCCAGCTGCCCCGGAGCCGCGACAGGCCGCCATTCCCCGCCCCTCCTCCCGGGGAAAGGAACGTCTCGCTGCTGACGGGCCCAGAGGGCCCAGCGGCACGAGACACCGCCTCCTGGGGCCGGCCAAAACCCTCCCGCCAGACAGAACGAGGGACAGTCCCTGTCCCTGTCCCTGTCCGTGCCCCTGCCCCCGCCCCGGCCCCCCGCGCTCCTCACCGTCGCGCCCATGGCCCCCAGTTGCCGGGTGACGCTCCCCAGGAAGCGACCCCGCCTCCTCCCCACTCGCCCCCGGTGCGCGGGGGAGGAGCGGCCCCGCCCCCGTACCTGGAGGCGCGGGGGAGGAGGGGCACGGCGGCAGCGGCCAACCGTCCTCCTCCGCCAACCGCCGCTGCGCCCGTGCCGCTCGCCCGCCTCGCTCCCTCCAGCCTCGCGCGCCGCCGGAAGTGGCGGTGGGGATGCCAGGGGTCGGCGCGAGCATCGAGCGCATCGAGAGAGCGCCGCTCAGCTCGGCGTTCCGCTACTCGGCCTGAGGCGGGTGGTGGCGCCCTCCAGCTCCCGCTGGGGGCGGGGTCTCTTCATTAGGAACCGCCCAGGGCGGAGGCGCCGGGGAGGGGGTGGGCTGCTCCCGCCTGGCTGCGGCTGCTGAGGGGTTTCCCGGGGGTCCCCGGGGGCGGAGCGGAGCGGAGCGCAGCACGACTACGCTACGCGCTCTGCCTCTCCGCAACACAGCCGGGCCGCCGGTCTCCCGGCGTGGGGCAGGAGTCCCGGAGGCAGGGTCCCTCCGCTCGCCGTGCGCCGCTGAGGGGCTCCTCGCCTGCCTGCTCCCCCTGCGGGGGGGGCGGGCAGCGGCCGCCTGGCGAGGGCGGGGGGAGCGCCTCAGTGAGGCGGTCGCCCCCCGGGGCGGGGGTGCGGGTGTGCCCCCCCGGGGTCGGTGGTCGTGGTTTGGTGAGGCGCTGCTTCAGGTCCGCAGCAAGCGGGACAGGTACCGCTCGGAAAAAGCCCCGGGGGAACGCGACTGTGTCTCACAGCGCGGTGGAGTCGCGATAGTTTGGAGTCCGTGACAAGTTTTGTTCCAGGGTTTGGGTGATGCTCATTCTAACGTGAGTAGTAAATCACCCACGTGAAGCTGCCGCCTTCATAAAAATCACAAAAATGCATTTTACTCTACAGGGAGGCCTTCTTGTGATCTTTCCGTCTGAGACTGCAGGAAGAAAATAATGTGTTTAATAATGACAAGGGAAAAGGTAAATGAGAGCGATAACAGCAAAATGTGTAGAGAACATAATGGCCAAAAGAATCAGGTAAAAAGCTTGGAAGAAAGGTAGCTAAAGGCATTTTTGGGAAAACGTGGATTAGATGTAACTTAAAAATACATAAAATCTCGTTATTAATCATACCAGGCTATAAAATGGAAGTGCTGTGTTTCTAGTAACAATGTGCAGAAGTACTTAACATTATACATAAATATATATCTGTTCTCCTGTAGTGGTTTGGAAATGCAAGCTTTTACGTTTGCAGTGTTTTAAAAGTTTTCCTTTACCTCTTCCCATGCTAGCGTAGTAAATCAGTACGTATTATGGATAGTAGCAACAAGTGCACCAGCATTTAAAATTGTATTTCTAAGGATATCTGTTAAGTGAAACACCAAAACCAAAGTGTGTGCTTGAGGTTGACTTAAAAAAATATTTTTTTTTTTAACCTCCCCAAACCTTTCAGCAAAATAGCTGTTTCTGAAAAAGGGGATTAGTGATTGTTGAGGAAAATACTGCAGCCATCTTCTTGAGAGGTTCCAGTGCGGCTTGGTTTGGGTTTCCTCTATCTGGCTTGAGGGATTTCACATTTAGCAAACAATTGTGCTTTTTTGCAACAATAGGGATGGTGCTTTTCATTGTCTCCATGATGGAAGTAACTACCCCAATAACTCAAGTAAATAAATTCAAGCTTGCATGTGGTCAGCTGGGATTTTCTAGATTCCTATAAGTAAATTCTCTAAATATGTTGTCTGTAATGAACTTTACTATTATGGATACAAGCGGAATGTTTACTTGTCCACAATGTTGTGTTTTCCATCTCCTGCTAGGTGGGAAATAGGTACCAAGAGGGAGTGCAAAGCTGCCAACTTTGTGAAGTTTGAAGGCAAGTTAAAATACGTAGGAGGCAATATTTGGAGTAGAGTGTGCCTGAATGACTCAGTGGAAGCAGGCAGATAGGAGGGAAAATGAAACGGTACCACTGAGCAGGATTGACTAATTAACCTGTAACTGGAACAAGGAACCTGGGGGCGTGGGGCTCTGGACTAGGAAGAGCATTGAGAGGAGACACACTGGCAAATGTGATTCTGATATTCCTTAATATTTGAGACTTTGCAGTCTTGTTGCTGTCTTATTGTAACATTTTTTTTTTATTGAGAAATGTACAAACTAGACTGCTTGATTTAATCTCAGAAGGTCTCCTGCCTATTTGTAAAGAACATGCATTTTGCCATTTGCAATGCATTTTTCTATTTCTATTATCCATATTCCGTCATTCAAACTGGAGAAAGTGTAAAGCGGGGTGTATGCTGGGGAATGTTCTCTTTAAATAAAGCAGAAGAATGAACCATGAGGAGGATGTTTATTATTGATCTCACAGATGTTTTTGCAGTCTGCAATATGAACACGTATGGATTACTGGTAAAGCTGGAAAGCAAATTACATTTTCTTTTATCGTTTTTAAAAATGAAGTTAGGGCTTATGAAAGGTACTGGATTCAGACTCTGGGGACTTAACTTCTCTGTTTATCCAGGAAATAGATATCGTACATCACAAGCAGAGGCAGTGGAAGTATTAAAGATCTCCAAGTTCTTATGCTGCCTGTCTGTACTTCTTCTTGACCAACTCAAGATACCAACAGGGAAGCTTACTCTGTGCGCAAACTTAATCCTCTGTCTTTCTTCTGGAATACATAAGTGAATACATACAATAATGCTGTTGGCTGTAGTTTTATTAACAGGAACTTTTGTTCACTACAATCTAACTTAGAAATGCCATATTATATCATCTAGCCTAGATTGTTTTTCAGCTCTTTCACTATGAGCATTTATAATTTTTCAGCTGTAAAATGGTACGCTGGTACCCAATCCTGATATGGTAGGTTGGGCATTAACCAGAACAAAGGTGTTATGCATTTCTTGTTTGTGGAAGGGAACACAAATACGGAATATTTTTAACGGGTGCACATCTTGCTTTTTGCTAGTGGATTATAGACAATAATATCTTTGCGGCATAGCATATGTTCCTATTTGGAAGTATTTTTTACTCCTTTAAATTCTTATGTGTGCAAAAATTACCCAATACAGGTATGTTTCCCCATGAAACATGTAAATAAGTATGCCATTAGTGACACAAGTATCCACAAACATTTTCAGACAGCTGATAAATAAAACAGAGTTAATGAAACAAAACAATGAGGGGTTTTTGTTATATTTCACCATGAAAGGCAGATAATACCATGTTCAAAAGCTTGAACCCACCTCTCAGACCCATGTGTTTTTTAGCTTTGTATAAATAATTTTAGAATCTGCTATGTTGACTAAAACATGATACATGCAAATGAGGATGCAGTTTGTGAGTCTTGATACAGCTAAAACCAATGTAATTTACTGGTTTATTGTCTTTACCAAAAATGGTGGGGAATTACGTGCAAAGCCTCCTATTTTTCTATGAATTTTGCTTTACTTCAGGGTTTGCATTCAAGACAACTAAGTGTTATGCAAAAGTAAGTATTTTGGTTGGATGAAAGTGCATTTTGGCTGTTGTAACTGGTCATCTGCTGAGTTTGTTGGAATTAGGTGAACCTAGAAACTTGATTGACAAAAAGAGAGGCATTTTATCGCTGTAGCATGGGGAGGAGCAATAGTTCTCTTCTCCTGTTGACAAATATAATGGCGTTACTGATAATTTAATACCATATGTTTCACAGGAAGATTTTCCTGCCAGCTCTGTACAGGTTTTTATTGCTGTTGCTCTGAGATGCTGTGGAATGAGAACAAAATAAATAAGGCACATGTAGAGGAAGGACGTGATTGGCTTTTTGCTAGGAATATTTTTAAAATTAGAAATAAGTGCCCACCCAAACTGGCGATGGCTAGTTAAATATCACAATATCAATGCAATTTAAAAAGTACATACTTTGCCTTAAAATGTATATGTTATTTAGGCTTCTCTAATAAATGTTTTCTGAATCCTTTAATATAATTTTCTGTACTTAAATTCCAGCTGCAATGATTTTTCTTAGCCTAATTTTTAAAACCTTTTCTAGCGTATTCTTTGTACTACTGCATTCTACTGCCTCAGAAACTAAATTGCAGTTTTAACAGTAACAAAAAGCTCTATGATTATAGAATACCCAGTTTGAAGTGTGTGATACATCACTTCATATTCAAGGGAAAGCTATTGTATCTGGAATTATAAAGTTAAATTAAGGTTCTGCCTCTGACATTACAAAGTACTGTAATACTGATTTTTAAATTTTTAAATTGCACTTAAACCACGGAACATATGATCAGACAGATAATCTATCAAGTGTTGATAACTGTCTAGATACAACTTCATTTTTTCTGTCTTGTCACTGGTGCATATACATGCTAGTACTTGGAAATGCAAACAGTAAGTAATTTTTTCAGAGAGAGTGGGCATGCAGATGTATATTCTAGCACTTGTTTGGAATAACATTGTAGGGAATTTTACAGTCATAACTGGTTGATATCAGAAAAATTGTGCTTAAGCCAGGACGTATTCAAATTATTTCGTAGTTTGTGATCTGAGGGGGTTAAAGGAACTTTACCAGTTGGTTTAGGTCACAAGCAACCTTCTTTAGAATAACTTCTTTTTATTCATAAGCAGTTCTCAACAGGCGTTATGACCCGAAATTGACAGCGTTACACTGATGACACTCCAGAGCATGCGAGTAAAAGCTGTCTCGCTTGTGCCTGCAGGTCTTTTGTTACACTGGAGACAATGGCAGAGTAAGTACTAGTGAGGCAGGTTGATTGATAGAATGTTTTCTATATAAAAATTTCTCACTGTCCTATCGCATGATTTTTGTAATTGTTTGGGGCCTTCTAGACTGTAAATAATAGGGTGTATCATGGCTGTGCAAAGTTTGAATTCAAGCCCTGCTTCTGAGAAGTGAAGATGTGATGGATATTTTTTCTTGAAGTGTAAGATTTGGGAGATTTGCTGAGGAAGGATGTGGCTTTTTACACGTCCTGAAAATATGTGATGTGTGCTTTGAAATGTTGAGGGATATCTGAGCTTGAGAGCTAACTTAAGAACAAATACTGGATCAGATCAAAGGTCTGTGTAGTCACTTTCTCTGATGGAGTCTAGGGAGGAGCGTGGAACCTGGGGATACATTAAGCAGTCCTCCTCCTAGCGTAGCCCCTTGGCTTGGGCTAGTGACTTGTGTGGAGGTCTGTTTAATGGCCACTGGTAAACATCTCCTCCATCACTTTGTCTATGTTGCTTTGAAGCCATTTAAGTTCTTGGCCTCTGTAATGTTTAGTTAAGGAGCTGCTGTAGGGAGCTTTAACAGATTCTTAACTTGGGATATATCTGGGACTGGGATATATCTGGGACTGAAAAGTAGTGTAAAGGTCATGGATTGGGTAAGTGGAGACATTATACAGTATTTTGAGATACATGAACTTGGAAGGTAGGTGTTTGACAAGCAAGGTATGTTCCTGGAAGACAAAACAAACAGTTTTGTTGGTGTCAAATGGGTACTGGAAAGGAAGGATTGATACCTCTTAGAAGAAGGAAAAGAGAATATGAGGTCTATTTTAGGCTTCTGATTGGTGTATTTAGGGAGAGAATAGGTTTAGACAGGCTTGGCTGGAGAATGATAGTTTTAGATAAGCATCAAAATATTTTATATTGTGTAGGAATTTTTATTCAGATTTATTCCGGAGTTTCTGAAGTTCATTCATTGTTACATCTTAATTCCTCTTAAAAGAGGGTTGAAGTAATTCTTACATTTCAGTGGTTTCTTCTGCTGAATTAATAATATTAGTTAATAACTTGAGTCAAAGAACTGTATATACTTTGCTGATGTGCTAGAAAAATAGTCAGCTGGGAATTAGCCACAATTGCAGATAAAAGCAATATACTGTATTTATTACTAAAGACCTGGTACAATAAATAATGGATTTCCTATATATTCTCAAATTTTCTGAAGGCAAGAAAGATTGTGAAAAGCTCCATAACATAATGTAATCTGAAGAAACTTACATGTTACGCATAGGAACGTTTTGAAATGAATTCTCACGTCACTTGTTTTGTACCCATGGGTGTTTTTATGGTACTTTATAGTGTCTTCCGAGTATCTTGCAACCATGATTTGATAAAACAGCACTCCTGACAGCACTCCTGTGAAGTAGTTTTGTCACTGCTTTATGGGCATCAGAACTGGTGTGCTACAAGGTACAATGTTACGTCCAGGTTTATATGGACTTCAGTGGCTGAGGTAAGACGGGAATGCAGATCTCCCTCTTGTGTTAACACTTCCTCTTGTTTTACAAAGGTTGAGAACTTGTCATCCATGTGCCAAACCATTTTTACAAAAAGTTCTATTAAGCTACCCCAATCTCTCCCCTGCAGTTATCTGAGAATGGATCCATACGGCACACTACGGCAAAGAGTATCCACTGAAAATGTTTACGATTAAGCCTATTTCTCCCTGCCACAAATCACCATGAAGTTATATCTTCTATGCATGAAAATATATTTTGGGGACGACAGAGAATTTGCTAGAGTAGCCAAAGAGTCATTGTCAAAGATACTCTCTACCTGTCATTGGATGGTGTCTTTTGAACTGACATGTGCCAGGTTCAGCTTCCCCTGGTCCTGTTGGTGAAAAGTGTAGTTCAATTTCTGCAACAGGCAGGTGATCAAAGCTGTCAAAGCCAGAGACTTCTGTAACTGCCAGCTTCACCCTCTGCCATCTTCTTTGCTATAAAGTTGCATTCTGGTTTGGTTTGTAGCATTTAGTGTCATCAGTACTGTTTTCTGTTGTAGGAGATGTCTCACAGAATCACTAAGGTTGGAAAAGACCTGTAAGATCATCAAGTCTAACCATCAACTAACACCACCATGCCCACTAAACCATGTTCCACAATGCCTCGTCCACATGTTCCTTGAACACCTCCAGTGAGGGTGACTCCACCACCTCCCTGGGCAACTTATTCCAGTGTTTCACCACTCTCTCAGTAAAGAAGTTTTTCCTAATATCCAGCCTGAACCTCCCCTGGTGCAACTTGAGGCCATTTCCTCTTGTCCTGTCGCTAGTCACTTGGGAGAAGAGACCAACACCCACCTCTCTGCAACCCCCTTTCAGGTAATTGTAGAGAGCGATGAGGTCTCCCCTCAGCCTCCTCTTCTCCAGACTGAACAACCCCAGCTCCCTCAGCCGCTCCTCATAAGACTTGTGCTCCAGACCCCTCACCAGCTTCATCGCCCCTCTCTGGACACACTCCAGCACCTCCATGTCCTTCTTGTAGTGAGGGGCCCAAATCTGAACACAGCATTCGAGGTGCGGCCTCACCAATGCCGAGTACAGGGGCACGATCACCTCCCTGCTCCTGCTGGCCACACCATTTCTGACACAGGCCAGGATGCCGTTGGCCTTCTTGGCCACCTGGGCACACTGCTGGCTCATCTTCAGCCGGGTGTCGATCAGCACCCCCAGGTCCTTTTCTGCAGGGCAGCTTTCCAGCCACTGGTCCCCAAGCCTGTAGCGTTGCATGGGGTTGTTGTTACCCAAGTGCAGGATCTGGCACTTGGCCTTGTTGAACCTCATACAATTGGCCTCAGCCCATCCATCCAGCCTGTCCAGATCCCTCTACAGAGCCTTCCGACCCTCGAGCAGATCAACACTCCCACCCAACTTGGTGTCGTCTGCAAACATACTGAGGGTGCACTCAATCCCCTCATCCAGATCATGGATAAATATATTAAACAAGACTGGCCCCAAAACTGAGCCCTGGGGGACTCTGCTTGTGACTGGCTTTCTTTAGGGAGTAGATGAATAATCATCTCCGGTTTCCCACAGTGTGGAACTGGTGAGATAAGAATGATGTATTGAGTGTATCCTTCCTTCTATATAATCTCAGCATTGTTTGCCGTATGCTAACAGGCCATAGGAAAAATTTCTGTAGGCTGATGATTATTGTTTAATCAGAGGTCTGGACCGGTGGTGTTGGGCCTGCAAGAGCATTGCTTGGCTTTTAAGTATTTGCCTTACTCTGAGACCCTAGTATTCAAGATCTTAACTGTTCTTTTATACTGAAATGGCATGAAGACAATGAAAACGACTAAAATACCTTTAGAAATGTAAATTGTTCACATTTCAGAGCTATACAGAAGAGGAGTAGAGGCAACTGCAGAGCAGACATTTGTCCTGTCGTGTCCCTCCCCCCCCCCAAAAAAAAAAAAGTATCATTATTTCCCTCAGAAAATTGTACTTAATCTCCCAAATACTCTATCAGCTTTTGATTTCTGTGTGATTTCAATGTTACTATGATGTACAGAGACAGAAGGCAGAGTTAGTTGATGCTTTTCTGTGTTATATTGTCACTGCACGTTTACTGGCATGGCCTGCTTCCCACTCCAGTGAACAGGACCTCTGATTTCTTGTGCTAATGGTCTGGTCAAGCCAGTTGGTGATACTCTTGTAATGTGGCAGGGTGCTGCATGCTTTCGGACATGCACATGGTTATTGTGCAGCTACTGACTACTCCTGAAGAACCATCTCTTTCCCATCTAGTAGCGAACAGCTGCCTGTGTTTTCTGACTAGGTGAAACCCTGTGCATTGGAATAAATAATCAGCAGTACTATTGGAGATTGCCAACTTAAGAAAGTCCTGAGTAGAGAGACAGGTTTTGATTTTATAAAAGCAAACAAACATTTCCCCACCCCCCCAAATCCCAAGACACCCCCCCCCATTTCACAAGCTTAATTGTAGCACCAATAGAAGAATAAAATGTTTCTTATGTAGAAATTTCAATGTATGAAGAATGTATGTCAGAAAAGACCTCTAAGTATTTTATTTCCATAGTATTTTCCTTTTATAGCAACGTTTTTTTTTGAAATTGTGCACATTTGTATAATAAGTATCTTCTTTTTCCAGTTAGTAATAAAGTCTCCTAATTATGCTTGAATCTTCTTTATTATTTCTACTAAGCATCTAGATTTCTTCAGGCAAGACAGGGCTTGAGTTGTGCTTGAGTTTATACAAACTTACAGTAAATAAACATCTCTGACTAAGGGAGTTTATAATGTGGAATAACTTAGGGAAAAATAGAAATAAATACTAATTCATATGATGTACAGTTCATTTGGTATAATATACCTTCTGTGGGGTCACTTTTTATTTTGGCATCTTCTACTGTGCATGGAGAGAGTGCAAGCATATCATATATAACTTTCCAGTGTACAGCAATTATCAACGGCTAACATGCGTGGTGGATAGCTAGGGCTAACATGCCATGAGGTGAAGCATTAATATCTCACCACTTTCAATGCAGACACCTGATGAGCTTTCCAGAAGGTATGGAAGTGTTGATCTCCATTGTTCCTTGGAACAGGATGATCCTTAGTCTGTCACATGTCTCTTCTGACTTCAGGTTTTTTGTTAGGCTTTTGCACTGTGTCACGTTGGTATTTTTCACTTGAGGACTTGAGTTATTATTACTATTTCAGCAGTTCCACTTTAGTTTGTTTTCCCTTTTCCTTTCCTGTGTGGCTTTAGCTTACATAATCTTTCACAGTTTAGTAAACTTAAATAAACATTACACAGTGTGCTACTTAAAACCTGGCCTTGACTCACAGATACCTGAGCCCCTGGGCTGTGGATTACGCTGGGAATTTTATTGCTTCAAGAAATACCTAGTTAAGAAGTATGGTTAGATCCTTCAGTGTGCTGAAAAACCTTACAGCTCTTAGTTTGTGAATATGTGATTTTAAAAACCAGCCAAACAGAAATCAACCTTTCCACACATTTTGGTGAATCACTGGAAGGATAAAATTTGTATGTATACCTTCAGGCAAAGAGCACAGTTGTCTTTTTGAAGGTTGAGCTTTATCACCATTATTGGTGTTATGTTGATTTCTTTTTATTAGGATTAAGTATATTGGTAAACTTTCTTTTCTCCTTCTAAAGCATTGTGTATTGGCTTTTTGAAATAGGGTAAGATACAATGTATCCAGAGTCTATTTAAAATGCTTGAACAGAAAAATATTTTGTGGCATAATTAATGCAGTTGACAAAGATAAATTGATATCTAGGAAGTTATCTTCATTGTCCTAAAAATTGTCTCATGTCATATGTGACTTCATTGCCTTCATTGGAAATACCTATGGATGCATCCAATGTCTAACTATGCACGGATGGTGCCCATCTTTGGGCTCAACTCGATACATAAACATTCAGGAGAGGACAGTATATAAAAGTTCTAGCAGATAGCAAGAAATTGGAAAAAACATAGTAGAGTCATAAAAACATTTGGATATTATTTATATTAAATTCTGAATGTTCTATTTTATAATTTCATTTGCATCATTTTATAGCAACTGAGTTACTCCTGTAGGCATTAAGTAATTAAAAAAGCATTACATTCCTTTGAGTGCTTATTGAGTCATCATAGGTGCTTCATTTTTTATTTCATTTTTGTTAACAACTCATGCACTAAATAGAAGGGAAAAGTTTACTGATTTTGCATGAAATTGCTAATTCCACAGTCTGTGAGTACCCATTACACCATGAAGCAAAGAATACAATTCTTTTCAACCTTGTACAAAAATGAATACATTATTTTTTTGAAAAATCACCACAATTTTTGCCCCTTAATTTTTTACTGGAAATAGTAATTGCAATAAAATAGCATACTGTCTCCAAATATGCTGAAATGTCAGACTATTTACTGCCATAGTAGAGATGTATAAAGAAACTAGTTTTGCTTTACTGAGTAAACAACCAAGAACATTTTGATTATGAATATGTAAGCATCATTCATATGTGGGGTGACTGACTTTTTCCTATATGTCAAATCTATACAGATTAAGAATCTGATGTAAATGTCAATATGAATCCAGGTATGACAGCTCTATTTATTTCTAAACATGATGTACAGTGCAGTGCCTGTTTCTGTAACCAAGTGTGCCTGAAAATTAAGTGTGTCATATGCATTCATTTAAAGAAACAGCCGACAGTCTGCTAAAGACATCATATAAAGAAAAATATCCTTTTCAAGAAGGAAATTCGTTGCTCAGCTATTTTAATGTGAATTGTTTCTTCTTTGCAGCATGTCTACTATGTCTTTGGTAGCCAACCTGATTACCCCATATCATAAAAATTTAGTACCTTTCTACTGCAGTAGTTACTGGGTTATT
This sequence comes from Gavia stellata, assembly GCF_030936135.1. Lineage (NCBI taxonomy): Eukaryota > Metazoa > Chordata > Aves > Gaviiformes > Gaviidae > Gavia > Gavia stellata. The sequence continues at coordinate 100,204,526 of NC_082596.1, read as the reverse complement.
GTTCATTTTGAAGGTATAATCAAGTCCATAAATTGCTAACTCTGCTGCTGAACTTAGGCCAATAATCTAAAGTCTTTTTTTTCCCCATGGTCCATCTTGCAAGCTTTTTTCCTTTGCTAAGCAGTTTAAACTGATATTTACAAATAAGTTATGTAGCATTATAACATGCTTATTATTCTCAGTTTATTACAGTTGTATTCCAGTTGCTTGGTTGTGTTGAAGGTGGTGTGTGTTTGTGGGGGTTTTGGTGTTGTTTTTTTTTTTTCCTTTTTCTGAACCTACACAGCATTATTATTTGGGGTAATCTGGCCAATTCTGCCAAGGCCTTCAGCATGTTCTTTATAGACATTGCAGCACAGCTAGGTTGCAGTGTAGTTGGGCTCCATTAATTGTATTGTTTAGTGATACCTGGAGCAGTAGCATTATTAATGGTGTGTGAGAAAGATGAAAATTACTTGGGGCACAAAAGCTGGTGGCAGAAAATCCTTCCACGAGCAAGAACCAGCAGGGTTCACTGTAAAGGATTAAAGGTAATGTTGAACAATTTTTGTTTAGATAGAAACTAGTGGCCTTTAGTTCCCATGTACTCAATGCATTTAATTTTGAAGATTAATCAATTCTTTTTTCATACTTACTGCAGGAGAGAAAAAGAAATTAAAGGGGAAAGTACATTTTGTAGAGTTACTAAAATGAATAACTGTTCTTATGGTATTGGCTGTGGCCAACGCCTTGACTGGTAAGCATGGTTAGTATTGTTCTATTTGTTTCTGTGAGCATTAATTGCAATCGTCCATTCTGAAAACATGCTATACTACAATTGTATTAGAAGAGCACCTGGTTGTATGAAAATACTCATTCCGTGGTCCTCTGCTTGTAAGATACTATGCTTCAGCTATCTTAAAGGCTATTCCTTATGGGAAGTAGCTAGAACTCTGCTAGTTTTGAACCTCCCTATTAGGAACTCTTTGATAGTTCACTCACTAGCACAATTGTAACAGGGCTCACTAACCAGGATCATTGCTTTGACTGAGGTATCTGGGCATATTTCAGTGACTCTTCCAAAACCAACAGATTTTTTTTTTTAGATTGAAACAAAGTTCCTTTGCATAATTTTCCCTGGGATTCTAGAGTCTCTTGGATGTTCAGTGTTTTACATGCTGGAGTGTTCATGTAGATGTTTAAATTCCATGACTACAAGACTGAGCTGAGTAGGAGTTCAGTTTAAAGTGATTGAGTGTGGTGGTAGACATGACCTTAAGCAATGAACAGTGATGTTTCATGACTTACACCATCTATTTATAACATTTTCCATTATGAAAGAATGAAAACCATTCTGTTTGCTTGTCTCCTGAAGTGAAAAGTCATCTGCATAGAAATGTGGTCTTTTAGTCAAGCCATTTATCTGTAATACTTTGAACTAGTACAGTGTTTGATAATTTCTGCAGATGTCGTAAGCTCTCACAAGTAGTCTTTCAACACCATGCTGTTTTTATTCTAGCTCCTGTTTATAGGTAAGAAAACTGAAGAAGTGAGTGAAGCATTTATAACGCAGTGGGCAGTAGTACTTGTACTATTATAGCTCATTAATTCCTTTCACAGCCCAGTGATCATTGTCCCAGAATGCTTCAGCTTTGAGGAGAGTTTGACTTCTTTTTGCAATCTAAAATGTAGGCTGATTCCTTTTTTTTGTGTCTTTGTTCTCAAAATTTTGCTGGCTCAGTGCATTTGTCACTTTTTTTATTTAGTCATATATGTGTGTTTCTGTTCAGTGAAGATTTTTTTTTTTTTAGGAAACTTCAGGCATGTAGGATAGTCATGGAAAAAGTTTCATCCAACCTGATTTTAGTTGGGTGAAATTCAAGAGTTAATCAGGATTAGGAAGGCTTCTCTGATCATGAATGTAAACATGAACAGTACTATGGGTTAGGTAAATTTTCTTCCTAGTAGTTTGTGGATTGAAGTGCCCATTTCATAAATGGAAGATGAAGCCCGTGGATTAAGTCACAAGTTTTAAGGAACAAAAATGTAACCAAACTACTAAACAAGCTTTTCATATAGTTATCAATTTTTTAAATGTTTGTTGAGGAGCAAAGTGTCTGTTTCCCGCCACACTGAAAGAGAGTCTGAAAAATTGATCTTAGGTCTTGCTCTTTTTGTGGCCATGTGATCAAATGCCATTAGGCTCAGCAAATATTGCCTGAATTTAATATTCTTTGGCAAAACTATTTTTCATTTCAAGCAATTGGATTATCAGCGTGAGTTTACTAAAAATGATGAGGTGTTTTTACCTGATACTGAACTGGAAGTCTGGGAGCAGGACGAATGGTTTCTGTATCCCTGCTGCACACAATGCTTGGAAGTCTGTGCCTGGACTTCTGCTAGATTTAATTTTCCTGTGCTTGAGCCTTGCTTGGCACTCACTGCTGCTCTGCAGACCTGGAGAAAGACTTTTTCATTCAGCTGTTTCGTTGCAAATACTTTTTTTTTTAGGTGAAAGTGTTTATAAATCTGCTCAGTGCTGCACAGTTTGATTCCATGTTTTCTTGGGTAATAGGTTTGGATACATTATTTGTTGTTCTTCAGAGTCGGGAAGTGACTAACCTAATTTCAGCTTTGAATGTATTCTCCAGTATTACTTGTTCACTTTGGTGCTTTGGATATTTGGCTGGTTGAACAAAAGGGACAGAAAGATTAGGGAGGCATTTTTCCATGCCCTGGAGAGATGCTCCTAGAGGCAGTTTTGGTATATTTTCTGGTGGTAACTAAAAGTGGATATAATACTGACTGACACAAGGTATTTTGCTGTATGTTTGTCATGAACATATAAGAGAGTGTGGACAATCTTGAAGGAGCGGAGAAGGGTAACTCAACGGTGATATTCATAATGTAATCTCTTTGCTATAAGCATGTCCGAAGCTTCCCAAAGTCGTTTGACTCCTGCTGTTGTTGACCTGCTGAATAGCGTTTGAGGAAGAGAATATATTCATGAGTAGTAAATACTTTCTGTTTATGAAATTAATTGTTTAATTTTATACCGCTTTCTACTGTTAGTAAATCCTCTGCATAAATATAGACACACTGTTTCACAAAAGCTTGTCTAAGAAGTGATATTTACAGAAATGTCAGTTGCAATTTTTTTTTCTTAGTGTCAGTTTGTTAGAGGAAAGGGTGGAGCTGCGAGAGCTGCAGTACTACTTACTCTAGGCCCTCTGAAAATTAGATACAATAGTAGTTCCTAATAAACGTTCTTGGTTAAACTAAAACTGTGTTCAAATTCTTAGTGTCAGAAGTGCTAGGGGCTGGACCGGGGAGATTTGTAAGCCAAGAGCAAGTGGTATGCCCAGGATGGTGGCAGAACATGACTATTAAGAGAGATGAGTTATACCAGAAGTCCTGTGCCCTTCCTCTCAGGGCAATGGCTGGCTAGGAAACATACTCTTTTTGGCAAATTCTGTTGGCAGCAACAAGGAGACCTTGCATGCTTGCATTTCTCAACCTGATTTTGAGTGCTAGATGGGCTAAAGTATGCTGGAATGGATGATAACTAAATTTTCCTCACTAAAGTAAGAATACTTGGACAGCCGTAGTACATTTTAACATCTTTGTTAAACTTGCGTATTGGTTTTGTAATCCTAGTTATTTCTAATAGTCAGGATAAGGATTTGTTAGACCTTCTTTAAAGGATGCTTTTCTTGTGCTCAGTTCATATAGTGACGCTGCAACCAATTGCTTAGATGGTCTTTAGCTCTCATTGCACTGTTATGCGTTCTGCTTTGAGGTAATAGTGAACAAATTTTTAATGAGGAAGGCAGACTTAATTAATAATAGAAAATACTTTTAAACATACAAAACATCAAGTGTGAGCCCGCTCTGCATGTAATTTGTCTGTGTCTTTGTGGGTGACTTTAAGTGTTTGTGTCCATACATCATTTTTTTTATACTAGGCCTCACTGGTGTCACATCTGATTGTAAATGATGTATACATGGGAAGCTTGTGCCCAGTAGACATAATATACTCCTAGACTGTGCTCATCACTTCCATAAAGAGTGGTCCAAGGAAAATTTTTATCTTGTGTAAGGAGAAAAAGAAAATTGCATACTCCTCTGTGACTGGAGTACACTGTATGACTTCCACTGCCTCTTGCTTGGCTAGCATGTTACTAAAGACGTTTAGGTCAAAGCAACCTTGTTAGGCTTGGTATGGATTATTTACTCCTTGGCATAGTCCTCCCATATGCCTGTGTCAATTCCAACAGTGCAGATTTCTGCAGCTTGTTATTTACCAGAAACGCCAGCATAGCTTCATAGGGAACTGACATGAAGGAAACCAGATTAAACAATATGGTGTGATGCAGACATCCATATAAATGTAACGTGGTATGTAAGTCTTCCATCCCTTTTTGAGTATTAATTGCCCCAGAAGACTGTCCATGTTCTGTCACAAGGAAGGAAACGGAGAACATTTATAGAAATTAATGCTGTGTGGTTAGCCAGCACCAGGACCCTAAGAACTTAAAAAGTATGAATAAATGTATTCCAATTACAGACTAATGCAGGTAATGGGTTTATGGTACTTAGAGGGCTGGATCTGTTCCCTGACAGCCTGCAGACATTAGGGGCCCCTCATGACCAGCCTGCAATGTAGGCATTATGGAGTGATTTTTACTTTACTGCCTTTTCCATCAGATCATCCCCTTTCTTTCACACACAAGGTTAATTCACTTCTTGATCACATTATTTCCTCGCTGCTCTTTGACAATATAAAAATTCTGAGTGGACAGCTCAATCCCTCTTCCATCTCAGATTTGATTGTTATGGTATTGCCTGGCGTCCCTCAGAGGCCTCCAGCAGCCTTTGCTGCACTTTATGACACTTAAATGGCTGGGCTACAATTTCTCCATCTATTCACGAAATGCTGTTAATAACTCATTTCCAAAGAGGCCCTTCTTTATGTCTTGGCATTAAAGGATTTTTTATTAGGTGCCAGGATAGGTGACACACAGCCCCAGTAACCAAAGAGTTAATTAATCTGTTGAAATTTATTGCCTTTTATACTGCACTCAGTGTGACAGTCCCTAAGAGAAACAGATACTATATTTACAACCGAGCTGAAATATTCAGTAATATAGTCTGCATACTGACCCACTCCATCAGTGTATGCCTTTTGCTGGAGTACCCATTAATCAACTAAGATGGATTTGTGTAATCTGTCTTCTTTCTTATTCTGAGATTCCAATAAATATTGAAATAATAATTTATTGATTACTCGGCAATATAAATGTGTAGTAAAGGCACCCAAGATATTTGCATAGTAATGCATTTCAAAGCTCTTGGCATTCTGTAGGTATGAGGAAGAGGGAGATTGTAACGGTGGTTAAGAGTGATGGAATTCCTTCGGAATGCAGAACACCAAGTTCAGTGTGGTGGTCCTCTAAGGTAATTTTTGAGATTGGTGAAGTGTAAACTGTATCAGGGTTATAGTTGTTCTCTAAAATCTGTATATTAAGGGTAAGACTATGTTGTATTACTAGCCTCTTATTTGGGTAACAATAAATACAGGGGCATTTGACTGTTTTGTTTTGTAAACAAAAATGTTTCAATTCTTTTCAAGTGAGGTGTTTATTAGAAGATACTGGCTTCATTCTTTCCAAAAATAACAGTGTGGGCTGCCCACTGTGTTGAAGTCCTGCTGTAAAAGAGGTGTATTCCTATAATGTAGATGACATAGTGGGGCAGACTGTTTGATGCTACTCTCCTGAGAGGTGAAATACAGAAGGCTCTGCCAAGAGAGGCATTATGACAGCTTCTGGCATAAATTAGAGAATTTCTGGGGACTGCTATAATTCATAACAGCCTTTCTTTAGCCAGTGGGATGCAGTATACCATGTATTTTCTATAGCGCTGAGATCCAAGGTTTCTACACACCTAACCATGCTCTGTACTAGGGCCTGGCATGGAGTATAAGGCAGTTTTTGTTGATTCTATGCTGCTTTCCTGTGGTAATTTCTCCCTGCCTCCTTGCGGTTTATTCGTTAGTCTTGTTTATCACTTTAGTGGTGGATAAAGGCCATGACAGAAACTGAAAGCAGCTCTGCATAACTATTGAAATGTACAAGTGGAACAGTTTGCATTCATTTACAGGGCAAACCTCTTTGTTGTTTATGACCTTGTATCATACATGGGACTAAATAGGACTAAAACTGTGATGAATCTGAATTCTGTTCTTAAAAACTGCTGCATCAAAAAGTTAAGGATGAACAATCTACTTGGAATATTACCTACTGAATATTGAATGACCCTTGTGAGGGAGTCACAATTTACCTCTTTATGTTTTCTCGTCTCATTTTCTTTGTTTCTTCCTGATGACGAGAGCTAGAAGCAGCCTTACAATAGACAGTAAGACTGTGGTATTTCTTCTAGAGAAAGTTGGAAGAGAAAAGCTGAAAAAGTTTTTTGGATCACTCTTGGAGAGGTATTCTTTTACTAACTCCAATTAGGATTTTTGCCCTTACTTCATAAAGGCTTCTGCCTTTGCAGACAATCAAGCAATAATTAGAGAAGAGGATTTCCTGGCTGCTGTTTAGGCAAAACAGATCATTGTCCTTTCTTTGAGAATGCCTACAAGAAAAAAAACTGCTCTGGCAAATCTTTTTCCCTAAGGAACTAGAAGAACCAGTCAGTATGGCTGATGGCTTGCACTTGACTTTCTAGGATGGCCTACATTTGGTTTAAAATTTCAGTGGCCCATTTAGGGGATGCTAGTGTCTCAAAAACTGAGAAGTCTCACTGTGTGAGACTTTCCATGTAACTGTTATTCTGTAGGATAAATATGTCTGTTTTGCCCTAAAGATTCAAATGCAAAATGTCATTGCTGCTTATTTTTCCTAGATCCCAAATAAGTTACCAAGACTGGAATATTTGGGGTTTTTTGCTTATGAAAAACTTTAACCTGCTTCTAGGTGCTCTCTGAGCTCTGCTCTCCCAATACGTTGGTACCAACCAGTATTATCTATTTGTCTAGTATCTAATGTAACATATTCTCGCCCATGAAAACTGTGATAATGAGTGGAGTTTTGGGGGATAATTTTTTTCCTTGAAAAGTGCAGAAGCCCTCAGTTGAATTCAGTCACAAGTGGTTTATGCAGCACATTTCAGGTCTCCATAACAATTTTTCATAGTTTTGGGTAACTGCTTGTGATCAGAATAACTGAAATATAGATAAAACTGTACTGCACAGGATTTGTTTTCTAGTGTCTTGCTGATAAGGTTAACCAGATGGTGAGGTATAATCATCTAGGCAGTATCATAGATCATCACAAAAAAAAAGACAAAAATGGAGGAGGATGATGAATTTTCTGTTAGTTTTCTTTGTACATAAATTGAAAAAGACTCAAAACCTACAGAAAGCCAGCCTTTAAAAACTAAACAAAACTAGTGCTATTTTTTTTTTCCTCTATATTTGTGTCTATAGCATAATATCCCAAGGAAGTCTAAACCTGTTGGTTGCACTTTTTTTTCTTTAATGAAATTTCACCTATTATGAATTTGATACTAATTTTCAGGAGTGGATATTCTGTTCTGTAATTCACGATGTTAAGTACCTTAAGATCAAACACAGGGGTTTAAAATATAAACTACTTAACGTGTTTTTTTAATACCACATTGCTTTGAGTGATCTGAAGTCAACTATTGTAGGAAGATCACAGAATTAAGCTGCTTGGCAGCATGATCTGGCTGTTAACCCACAATTGTATAGCATTATAAATATACAATGCTTTGCTTTTTTTTAATACTTATTTCATCCTTGTTGTCAGGAACAGGGACTTCAGTGACAGAGATTCTTGTGATATCAAAAATGCCAGCATTGTCCTAGGGTATCTAGTGAGACCTCTCATTTTGACTATTAAGTTATCAGTTGTTTCTTTAGTCAATAGCGTTCCCCAGGGCTGTCTGGTGATTACACGGTTTTGATATAAAAATGATTGCAGCATGCAGCATTGCAAGATGCACATCACTCAGTAACTGTGCTTCTTCAGTCACAGATTAAGTTGTATATCACTTGACTGTACTGGTTGGATATGATAGACTTTGGGTGTTATGAGACATGTTGCTGCTTCCACTCAGTATAATGGGAATTTTGATTCATTGAAGCACTTTTTGGAATGCAAGATCAAATCTGGTATCACATATTTGTAATTATGTTAAATATTGTGAGACTGGGGTTTGCAAGCTTTTCAGGGGTGTGAACTTGGTTTTTACTGCGAGTTTGTACAGGAATTAAAACACACTGCCTGACTGCTGTTTCAGTGCAAATGGTGAACAAAATGAATGGAAACAAACTGTAGCAAAGTATTGCCTGTGCAAGAAGTTATGTGAGTTGGCTGTTAGGAATGTGCTAGGATTTGACTAGAGGAGAGGAGTCAGAACAGAGGAGTGTTGAAGGGGTAGGTGTGAGAATCGTGCAGCTGCAGATTGTCTTCCATTAGCATATTGGTAATTTAGATTGTCAAAGAATGTATACAGGTTTTAGATGATGTGATTTTGAGGCTGTTAGTGTAGGTGAGGTATTACTTATGCTTCTAGCCTCTCTTTGTGTTTGATTTGCTGTTGGGTCAGAATCATACCTATTAGGATGACTAAAAAGTAAGTTCTTTCAGCATTATTAGGATATGGCAGGCAAACAGTTGCTGTGAACAAACTGATGGTCTGAATGAAATTTAAGCCTCTTTTATCATCTATGTTAGACGTGTCATTTGGTTGAGGTCTCTGTATGTTGCAGATGCTCGTAAGTTGAATGAGAATGCAAGTGTAACAACGTACCTGTGGGAAAACATGAGAAAGTACTGATTGCTATACTACTGTTTCATGATGATTTCTAGGAGGAGACCAATTATTTAAATTTCATAGATGATTGTATTTCTGGAAATATTTCTCCAGTTTTATGCGGAACTTTTTTCATTGTCGTGATTCATACTCAGATTATTATCCATTATAACTTCAGAGGTTTGTGTATCTGCTAGTATTTTCAGCAGTTGCTATATATTATTCAACTTGTGGCTGAAGAATCATTTTCTAACCGATTTTTTTTTTTCAGAAAATTTACTATTTCTACTTCCAGATGTGCCTCTATATATTACATTTTTATTTTTATTTACTTTTAGAGAAATTACAGGGTAGTAAGAACTGTTGTGGGTGATTGAACCCATCATTTAGGCACTGAAATAGTGTATATGTTCTGAGTGAAGATATTCAGGGAAAAGCCATTCAATGGCTTAAAGGTGATTTCTGCTTCACTCTACTTCAAATACTTTCATAATAACCCTGAAGGAAATGAAGGTTTTGTTTATATATATATGTCTCGACTGTTATGCCTGTGATTAACTCAAACATGAAGATTTTTTTAAATTGTTAGTCATTTGGGACCATGTACAGCTATGGTGTAAGGAAATGTTACACCATCCAAAGTCAATGGCAGTTGTGCCCTTATATGCCAGGCCTGACTATGGCCTCTGTCTGTTTAGCCATACTATGTTAATATCATTTAGATATTCCCAGAGGTTATGTTTTCTTACAAGCTACATATTATGGTTGGTGACTTGTGACAGGTGCATTCTGGTTCCCATATGTCTTACGCAAAACTGCAGGAAAATATATCTGTGCTTTTCACATCAATATGCCAAAATGTCAAGAGTCACCTCTCAGCATAAAGACCCTCAGAAATACAAAAGAAAAGTGCTTGGCATCATCCCTTGTAAATGCAGGCCTGTCTGAGAAGCTGTCTGTAGAAATACATCTGTCAGTCATTGCAGAGTATTGTATGTGAAGGAACACCATGCAACGCTGTCACAGCTTAAACGTTGCACCTTTCTTCCATGTAATGGTGCATCTGGCATGAATGCCAGTTGACCGCAAAACTGAATGACACTCAAGGTGAGTCTGTCATTTGCTGTTGGCTTTCATTAAGCCACCATCTAAAGGCGTAGAATTAAAACTGGGCAAATTGTAATGAATTGTTTGTGAGCCTATAGATGATATCTCAATAGATCTTCACCTTGCTTAGGTTTACCTCTTTTAATTTCTGTAGATTTTGATGTATGCATCTGAAGTGCTTTTTCTGGTCTTTGTTCAAGATACAACCTTAGAAGTTGGTGCTGTGTAGTGCAACATTAGACCCCTTTTGGAAAAAGAAAAAAAAACCCCTAAGCTGTGTGGTAGTTGATCTCCGTACCTTACCCAGCTCTGAGGGTTTTTTGTTATGTTTCTCTATGGTTGCTACTAATTAAGAATACTTTATATTACATTAAGCTTAGAAAGCAAAACTGGAAGGCAATATGATAATATGCATAATATTTAATTTACATCTGTGTCTAAAGAAATTAAACTAGTGGAATCAAATTATAGTTTACGTTGATATCATCAGGAATTAGAAGTTGAATTATACCAAACTATAACATCCATGAACTTGACGGAAAGGCGAACTCCTGTCTTTAAGAGGTTTGCCCCTGACTTTTAAATGTTATCTGTAGGTCTGGGGTTTTTTTGTTTGGGTTTTTTTGTTGTTTTGTTTTCTTTTTTTTTTTTTTTTGAAGGTATGGTTTAATTTTTTCTTGAAAACTATGAGAAACTGATGTATGGAACATGTAAGGGACAAGTAGCGTCATGGCTGTTTAACAGAATTATTAGTAACTTATTTCAGAGTAAAGATTGATTGATAGAACCTTTTCCTAAGAAGCTGCTTTTTTAGGTTACAGAGGTGGATCTCAATACCAAGTTTTTATCTTGCCCAGAAATTTGCTACTCATGTGACTCAAGTTTTGAGCCTTCTGCTCATGAGATCTGCCTCAAAAACAATGATAAAATCCTCACATGCTAAAAACTGACTGTTATTTGTTTAAAAAAAATAAAATTGCAAATATTGCTTGAGGGTAGCATGTGAAAATTTCAGATTGCTCAAGTGTGAAATTTTATCTTTTGGATTTGTTGTTCTTATTTCAGTTATGGTAATAAAATTCTGTGTTTATTTGGGGAAATGGTAATTCCAACATTAATACATTCTGGTTGACTATTTTTCCTGCACCAAGAAAATCCTAGAAACTAGGTACAGAAGGGTATACAACACCTGACAGTAATTTATATACTGTTCCTCATACATTTAGAAATTTAGAAATTTGGGGTTCAGTTTGCTCATACTTACTTTTGCTAGCTGTCACTTTCTTGCCTTTTTTTTTGGTCAAGTTAAATGCCTTACTTTAAAGTACTGCTTATCATCGTTGAAGTTGGCAGAAATTTTCTCTTAATTCCTCTTTATTCAGCTGGACTCTGTGTGTGTGGAAAGAGTGTATGTCATCTGGTAATGTTAGCATTATTAATGTGAGCGTTGTTGGGGAAGTTAAGATTCAGTAAGCAAATAATCTGAGACAAAGGAAATTTACAAAAGCTTGTTTTAATATTCAAAACATTCTGATTCTCTGTGCTCTGTAAAAACTCTGTCATTCTTTTATATAACAATAACAAGCAATGAAGTCAAGCTTATGCAAAAAGTACAGTAGCGTTTCATTTGTAGATTTATTCCAAAAAGTCATATTTTGAAAAGTTTGCCATCGGAAGAAAATCTTGATTCTGTATAAATAGCATATGTTTAAGGAAAAGCTTTTAATGTTAGATCATATATAGAAATTCACTGTATTTCGATGCAAAAGAAACATAAAAGTAAGTATCGTTTAAGTCCCATTTTGTCCCGTAACATAAATTTCACCTGAAAAGTATGTTTTCTTTCTAATGTTTCTGAATATTTCACAACTTTTTCAATAAAAAATGATATTATTTTTCTCAAATTACTGATTACCTTGAACTTCCAGGACAAAATTGTTATGGGAAGCCAAGTGGAGTGGTTTTCTTTTTTTTTTTTTTTTTTTTTTTTGTTTCTCCTGACTTGATTTTTTTTTTTCCAGGCAAAAAATAGTAATGTGTAAGCTACTGCTCATATTGAGAGTGACAGTACTTAGTTAGAACTGTTTCTAGAATATTAAAGAATCTTTTAAATAATTTGTTGATATAAACATTAATAAATTAGCATTCACAGCACCCCTGTGAGTGCTGTGGCAGAACTGGTTAGAAAACTGCAACTAAACGCTTTTATGTCAGAAAATGCAGCTCTTTTAAGATCAGTCTGCTTCATGAAATGGTTTATTTTCCTGAAAGCTTACTCTGAAAAACAAGATACTTGGATAGTGGCAACATCCTGCTGTGGTAGGAAATGTTTTGGGTTTTTTTTTTTAATTTTATTTTATTTATTGTCTAGACAGACACAGCCTGCACTAGAGGGGAGAGATTGAAGGCAAGGAAGTTTGTTCTTATACAAAGGAATCTGGACTTGTCCCTTTACGATGTTGTAAGAGATGGTGCCTGTGGCCTCTGCTCCATACTAAGGTGTACCGGTCCCATATTTCAAATAACAATACTCAGGGCTCCTTGGCTATGTTTGTATTTGCCAATAAATTGGAAAAAGCTCCATTCTCTTGACCTGAAGGTGTAACCCTCCTCTTAGGGATTACCTTCCTCCAAGGTTCAGCATTGATATAAGACAGTGTAACTTTGGCTCAGACTAGAGAAAATTTGAGTTGTGTGAAAGTGCCTAAACTAGAGCTGCACAAGACAGGAAAGCTAAAATTGCAGAGAGAGCTAAGATGGCTGAACTGGGATTAGTTAAAAGTTCTCAGGGATTCAAGAGGAGAACCAGTAACATGTAAAAACAGAAAGAAAAAAAATGGAGTTGGCGGAGGGGAACTCAACAACATCAAGGAGCAGCCATTCCAAGGAGCAACAGAGACCAACCTTTTCCCACTGGGCTTATGCCTGCCTAGCTGGAAAATACTCATTATTATTAAGGTATATTATTAAGGATGGTGACGATACTAATGCTTAGTGTAGTAGCACATCTGTCCTAGCTGTCTTTTGTGTGCGTTAGCCAATAAATGTGTTTTACACTTCGGAGTTGCATGTAAAAAGTGCTCGAGCAAAGTGATGTGGAGAAGGCAGAGTTACAAAGGCAAATTAATAGTTTGTGTCCATAAAGCTAAACTCATTCTTACCCCTTCCTTGCCTGCCTTCTCACAGAATAGGCTGCCCTTATCCACACTCTGTATTGAGAACAGCCCCAGTCCTGTGTTGGCCTTCAGACCAAGTCTGGGCATTGTCTGGGGGAGTGCTACTTGGCATGGCATGAAGCCACAGTGGACAACATGCAGCAGCTAGATATTATGGATGATCATAGCTTAATACTCAATCCGGTGCCTTGGCCATGCTCTATTTGCTACTGTAGATGTAGCTCTTAATTCTAAGTAAGACTCGCTCTTTTTTACCATAGTTCTTTATTGGAAGTATTTCAGTGGCAAATTAATTTTTTCCAGCTGTGTGCTCACAAGATTGCACCTTGTTCAAAATCTTCCTTTTCTCGTTCTTGCTTCCCAATTCTCCGTGGGCTGCTGCAGAGCCAAAATGGTATGCTCTGTTTGCTTTTAACTCTGTTGTTGTTACTGTTTTAACACTAAGCTTTGATTGACTTGCTATGATTTTCCCTGAACAAAAAAAAAGCAGGATTTGAACCAGAGGTAGTAGATTCAGTGTCTGAATAATAAATGAAGCGAGGCAAGTGAAGGAAAGAGGAGAAGTATTAGAGTTCAGAATTATTTGGCCACATCAACTTGGGGGAGGGGGAAAGGATCCTTTTATGAAGAACTTTGGTGCTGCGAGTTCATAACAAAATCTAACAGAGTGTAAGTCCTAAAGCACAAGAGAACAGAGTAAGTATTTTATCATGTCCTTCCCCAGTTTGTCATCATTAACCGGGTAACTCTTTGGCTTGAGTGACGTGTGCTGCACAGTGAAATATCTCTATTGTTTTTTATTGTAGCAGTTAGGGCTGATAGGATTTTCAGCGAATGAGCAGCTGCAAGTCTCCTAGCAGAGGCAATATAATGTCCCAGAAAAGTATCAGTTTGGAAAGCACATTGTCTCAGCTCCAAAACTTAATGTTGGCTTTTGTCAGGAATGTATAACAGTAATTGGGATTGCAAAAAAAAAAAAAAAAAAATTGGATTTTGGGGAATTTCTCCAGGGTGCAATTCAAAAAGAGGGATGAATGTGGGAGAAATGGTGCCCAGAGACAAGTAGATGGTGTTCAAACTAGGCAAATGCTGAACTTAGTCTGCTTATAACAAATTAATGTGAAGCATCAAATACGCTTTTTTATGTCTCTCCTTACTTCTGCGTGCGATGACTGTTAGCATCATCCCCAAATTCTTCATTATCTGTCAGAACTTTAGAATCAGAATAAAACTTTGGGCCCTGTGGAAGTCCTGTTGTTTCTGTTTTCCCTTCATTTGATGGGAGTTAACGAGGAAGTGTTTTGCTGCAGCTCTTCAGCTCTTTCTTTGTTGTTTCTTTGTCCACTCTTTTGCTGTATGTGCGTAGATGTCCTTGTGCATTGTGTTCCTGTGGTTAACTGTTACCAGTTGTGCTCTGAATGATCTCAAGCAGCTTTAACACTGTTGTCAGATATCATGGTGATTCTTAATGAGTTTCTTTCTGTGGTATTTTATAACAAATGACTATCAATAGTTCTTGCATATTCTCTGGTTTCTACATTGTTCATTTTCCTGATCTTATTTCCTTGGATGAGGTCCAAAATAGCCTCTGACCATATAAAACCAAATAATTATGTATTCAACTCTAAAATTATATTATTAATTTAAATATTTTTTACTGATTGCCCTAGGAGTCGCTCTTTCAGTTCAGCTTGGTATTTCCTGACTCCTCGGTACAAATTCATATATAAATTATTTTTTTATTTACCTTGTGGTAAAAAGATAATATATTGCTCTTGAATGAGCACGGGCACTGTTAGTGGTGCAGTTATGTTCTCAGGTGTAATACGTAGAAAGGAGCTATTCTGGTTTGGGGCCTTTTTTTCTCCTTCTGTTATTTTTTTTTTCCCCTCCTTTTTTATCTTCTTTTTTATCCTTTTTCATTTTCTTTTTTTCTCCTTTTTTGAAATTTATCATTATTGAGCTTGCATTGCCATAGCCACCAGCAGGTGTTTGGATTGGAGCATTGTTGGAAATTACAAGGTTAGTCAGGGTCAACAAGGGAATGACTTCTTTTTTTTCAAATATGCTATTCAATAATCTTTCAGTTTAGCTTTAACTGTTTTTTACATTTTCCTTCTTTTGAAGAATGCATATTCATTACGAGAACAGTGAGTTAGACCTATGCTAATATTTTCTTACCAGTAAGGTAATCTAAACATGAAGTTCCACAGACCAGATGTATGAGCCTCACTAAAAAGTTTTCTAAAAATTACCTCATCTCTGGACTAATTTCTGAAAATATATTGTAGAAATGTTTAGATGAATTTGTTGTAAAGTAAAATTAGACTGCTGGGTTTTTTTTAATTCTGCAGATTATTCGGTTTCAATTAAAAAAGTAAAATCAGCATTTAGTCTCCTCCAGTTTTGGCCAGAAGAGGGAACCATCTCACTGTATCAGCCACTTCAGTGACTGCACTTAAAAACTTTTTTGCTCTTGTTTTTATTCCTGCATTGCAACTAGCTATGAATCTAAGACTGCCTAGCCATCTCAGGACTCCTTCAGAATCATAAAGATATTTATTTATCTTAGGGTTTATTAACACCTTGTAAATCACATTGAGCTTATTGTGTTCTGCATTTACTACCAGAAAAAAAAAAGAAAAAAAAAGTCACTTAATATTGGCTTGTTAACTTAATTGCTTTGCATGTTAGGAGCTTACATCTATATAGTTTATGCACTGCTAAAACATCATTTTCAGTAGTAGTGTCTTTGAGAAGTGCAGTGAATGAAAAAAAAATAGTAAATTGAATATGACAGGTTGAGTCATCCAGGGTGTGTATTAATGCAGTTTTTGTTACACAACTAGTCCACACATCCAGAGGATTTCCAGATTGCAGAAAATGGAAAGTACTCGGGAATGACTGATACAGTTAGGGGCTTTAAGCATGGGAATCTTGCTGCCAGAAACAAGTAATTCCTCTTCACTGCACAGAAATCTGCTTGTAGATAATTGCAGATACTGTGTTTCATTGTTTGGAAAGGGACAAGAATTATATTTTTCCCTCAGCACACAAACATTGTTTTTAAAAGATATTGGAATCTCATTTACGTTGCTTGGGTTTCGGCGCAGGGAACCCCCATCCCGTTCCTGCAGTTGTTATGAGATTGGCAGGCAGAACACCACCAGGTATGATTCTCAGGCTTCCATCAGCTGCCTGAGATGGTTACAGCACCTTCTGTGCATTTAGGTGGGTGGAGGGAGAATGAATTCACAGGTCAGTTTTTCCTATGTTGGGGGAGGACATGACATGCAGATAGGCAGAGAGATACAGTATTGTTTCCTTACTGTTTTTCCCCATAGCCCAAGACTCTCTGCAAACTGGTTCTGGCACCTGGGAAGTGAAACATGCCATGGTGGAGTATTTTGCAAGCTTTCTAGCTTTAATCCGCAGCTTAGGTAATGCTAGTGCCTAAATACCAAGGTGACTCTGTTGAAAAAAAGAAGAAAAAAAAAATCAACTTTGAACTGGTCGCTACTTGTTGAGTTTCATTGTGTTCCTGAGATTATTCACTTGTCAGGGTGCTACTTTGGTCTGAGATGAGTTGCAGAAGCCCTTGTGCATTGTGCCCTCAGGACAGCAAGGCTTTACATTTTGGATGACACTGGAATGCATTAGTGTGTTATGTCAAGGTGTCTTTTGTTTTTAATTTTGTTTTCGGGCTTCTGTTTACTGTTGCCTCAGCTAATTTAAAGCTGCTGGCAATGATAAGGGCTGATCAACACTCAAATGTATAATTTGACTGATCTACTATTTTGTAGGGTCAATGGCTCTGAACTGAAAGCAGATAGAGCAGGTTGTTGTTGGTTGATAAAATTCTGCCATTGCATTCATTGCATCAAAACATCCCAAATTCCATGAATAAGTAGTCTTTGGGCTGAGGTTTTGTCTTTCAATGTCAGATATTATTCATAGTACACCAAAATTATCAAACTTATTTTAAAAGAAATTTAATTTTTTAGTTGTACTGACTAGATCTCCCATGTACATTTACTGGGGTCAACTGGAGCTGTAATGCCTGGCATGCAGGGAAAGAAAATTACTCTTAGGTTCTTAAAAGTGACTGTAGAAGTATAGCTTTAAGCGCCTAGTTGTAAAAATGTTAAACATACTGATAGACATAACGTTATGAAGTGACATAGAAACACTCTTAGGAGGACCATCCACTTTAAGAAAATGGAGTCAAGGAAAGGTTATGACCAATTGAAAATGCTGTACTGAGCATAAGCAGGAGGAAATTTAATTGTCTGAGATGTACATTTCCTAGGGCACACGATTAATTGTAGTGGAAATGTTCAATTGCTTGTAATTTTGCAGAAAATTCCCTCCTGGGCTCCAAAACTTTACATGCTTAGTCATAGCCTAATGGAGCATTTTCTTAGAAAGTTCAGCTAATTTTTTTTTAGTTATACATACGGGAATAAAAACAGTTTTGGGGGACTTAACTAAAACTGGCTCAAAGTGACGATAAAAACTTTGGATTTACATGAGACTAGTAGAGATCAGAATTAGTTTTTTGGGTTTGGGTGTTTTTTGGATTTATTCTTTTTTTTAGAATTTGATGTGTGATGTGTTCTGATCCAGGAATACAATTTTGAGGAAAAAGATTGAGCAAGAAGTAATAAATATATTTGTCTAAATAAACACATAATATAGACTGTAACATTTCATTAACAGCTACAGCGACTTCTCACGGTGTTAGTATGGCATATGTTCAACTGTATGCTGAAATATGTACTCAGTGTCTCCTAGAACAACTTAAAATATTTAGATTATTTGTATATTAGCAGTATCAGCATTTAGCGCTCGCTCAACATTCCTTTCTTTAAGAAAGTCTTGGGAAGTTTTGCTTGAATAAAGGTACTGGCTAGAACAGCACACCTTGTGTGCAATAGGTAGCTTGTTGGACTGTTTAAATGACGGTGTTTGTTTATGAGAATGCCCAGAATGGTAACCTTGGGTTGACGTATGGTCTTCGTCTGTCCTTTCACTGACATATGTTCCACTTTCAGTTCATATCACATTGGAATTAAAGTTGCGCTTTTGTAGTTATTTTCTTTTCCTGGAGATTTACAGATTTAACAAACATTCCTTTCTAGCATTTCTTTCTCACAGAACTATGCAGTCTTCTCCTAAAAAGTATTAAGACTGAATAAGTGATTGTAAGAAAACTCATCGAGTTGAGATGTACTTGTTTGCATGTTATATTTGGATTTTGCAGGATATTTTCAGCATCTAAATTGAAATGTTTCTCATCTTCTAATGCTATATTTAATTCACATTTTTACTATTCTATTACATTTATAGTATTTTACAATGTTTTGGGTTGTTCATTGAAGAGCATCCACAGTAGACTTGCAGACAAGTTGTGTACTTTTAATGGTGACGTAATCTTTTATTTTATTAGCTGGATATTATGAAAGTAGAGAGCACGATAGGATGCAGAAGTCCCTCTATTTGTGGTGTACTATATGAGAGTTTATTATTTGGTGTTATATAATTCTTCGCTTCCTCAGAGAGTATGCCCATATGGAATAATTTTTATTATCTACTTTGGAAGTTTTCACAGTAATTTTGCTACAACTTAGTTAAAAATGACCTTGGATGAAGCTAGTGGATTTCTTTGGTCCTCCTGTGGTTACCTTAGGCAAGTTTCATTGTGTATCCTGCATCAAATCTTGGTGGCAAATCTCTAGTTAACGGAAGGAGAATTTTGTTCTAAATGCCTGTAATTGTAGTTCTTAAATACACATATGTTAATATAGAGTTAGTTTTGTATTTCTCCTTGCTGGTTGTAGAACTCTAGTTGCAGCTCTTATCTGATGTTTTTGCAAATTTAGGTAATGGAGGATTTAGAGTCAAAGTTGACAGTATTTATTGGAGAAATTAAAAGTGGCTGGATTTGCCCAGAGATTAAAGATGGAGAGAGTAGCTGTGTTCACAGTGGGGGTTATTTTGCCTCTCTTTTTCAAGTTGCTTTTTTTCCCAAGTGGGGAGCTGTAGAATGAATTTTGACCCGATGAGACACCATGATTCATGAAGTCTCTGTAACCATCACCTCCCTTCACCATCTTGTCTGTGCCTTTGCAGCACATATAGCCATAAATACTCAGTACCACACTGGCTTAAGATAATATTTGCTCAGGTTCTGAAAATGCAGGAAACATTCTTCAGCTGTGGCTAATATTTGTGGAAGTAAAATATCATATACTTTGGACTTAATTTCTTTCTAAACTTTGCAAAAGCAGTTTTGCTGGTTAGAAAGAAGGCTCAACACCTAGTTGTATATAAAACTGTCTACACGCTACTTCATCTGGGTTTAAATGGCTATTAAAAGTGTCATTAGCACAAAACAAACTTCTTTCCTCATAGAATGTTTGTTACATGCTAACTACTGCTGAGAATGGAATAAATACAGAAGAAAAAAAGAGCAAGTAAATCAGAGTATTTGCAGTTGTGTGAGTTTTGCTTTTCTGTTTAAAATAAGGAACTGCGATTAATAATGGAATTGGAAACTAACGTGCACAAGTAGTTATGCAACATGCAGATGTATGAGTTACATGCTCAAACATAGTATTTGCTTCTCTTTCTGTGCTGTTAATTAATATTAGAGTGGCTAGCAGATTTTTTTTTTTATAAGCCAGTAATTCAGGAAAACATATTCAAAAGGGCCCACTATTTTGTGTGCTCTTCTTGTGTGCCTGCATTGAAACGTCTTCAGAGTGATTTTCACGGGAGGTGAATGATCTTAGCTCCTGTTGAGCTCAGAGCAGTGGGTACTGATTACCTTTCAAAGTTATGCTTTGGGAGTCCCAAAATGAGAATACAGATATGGAATTACTCAAATTTAGCAAATGGTTTTAAATGCATAGACTGTGATATCTGTCTTTCAGTTCCTTCATTTACAAGGAGGCAGAACAGCAATTCCCCTGTCTCATTAGGGTGTTA
The DNA here is from genome assembly GCF_030936135.1 of Gavia stellata. Taxonomy (NCBI): domain Eukaryota; kingdom Metazoa; phylum Chordata; class Aves; order Gaviiformes; family Gaviidae; genus Gavia; species Gavia stellata. The sequence continues at coordinate 100,184,430 of NC_082596.1, read as the reverse complement.
AAAGGTTTAGCTGGAAGTCTCTAGGATACTTTGAAAATGTAGAACATCATCAAAGAATAATTTAATGTAAGCCAGAATCAATTGTGTCCTGCTTGCTGGCGCCAGAGAACAGAGAGGCTCTTCTTCCTCTTTCATGTAGAAGGTAGCAGTTTTGCAAGCTCAGAGGAGAACGGGAGTGTGTAATAGTGTGCCTCAATTCAGATGCCCAGTATAGCCACTGAGTTAGGGGAAATCTCTTCAGTGAGTTCTGGTTTGCTTCCATCCTTCCTTGGAGAAACAGAGACTTTGGAGACACCATTACCTCCAATTATTCTGTATAACAAACTCATCATATAGCTTCTATATTCTTTATTAAGTCACATTAAGATTGAATGAAAGAAAGTATTGACCAAAGTCTAAACCCTTTGTCTTAAGAGCTCAGGGTGGAATTAATCTTGTCTTTAGGCTACAGTGTAGAACTCTGAACTTGACCCTGTAGTTTCTGCACTTAGTCAATGTAAAGAAATGGGCATCTCTAGGATATGATTTATCTTGACCTCCATCTTAAATATAAGACAGATTGAACCTAGAACTACCATTGGCTGGCTCATGAACAGACATCTGCATTGTGAATGTTTAAAATTAGAAAAGATGCATCCTATCTTTACTTTCTGAAAATCCCCTGAAGTTGATAACTGGAGAACTGCCTGATTCATGCATCTCAGCTGGGCTCAGGTATAACATGAATGTTGCCTTGCTCAGACTGACCTGCAGACTGACCTCCATCTGCAGAAGGAGAACTACGGTTGTCTGGGGAACTTCAAAGCCAAACAGGATGGCTTTACTGGGTTTAGCTAATTAACTAATTGAGCGGGGAAGTATTTCTACTTAATTTTATACTGGAGCGCCTTTGTTCTGTCTGGATTTTGTGCTAGGTGCTTACATCTGGTACTGGATTTGGACTGGTTTGCTTTTCCTTCATGTTTATAGGCCAGTAATTGCATTTCAAAACCCAGAGTCACTTGAACACTTTCAGTGTGGGCTTTGAGCTCTCTCATGGCCTGAGAGTATCAAACAGGAGCAGGATTCAGTCTGTGGTAACCTTGGCACAATATAAACTAAGAAAAATGCAGTCATTTTTGTGTCTACTAAATAAAATTGCCCATCAAGTGTGCTTGCACTCCGTTTAATCTTTTTTTCATTGATTGACTTAAGCAAAACCACTCACTTGAATAACTAAAAATTCAGCAGCATGAGTAAGGTCTCTATGACCATGGTTCATGAGAAATCCACAAACCTAAATTCTGAAAATATGAGCCCAACATCTTTAGTATACAGATTCTTGAAAAAAATGAATCTAGTTAAGAACAATTTATAAGCACGACTAAGACTGAAGAAAGAAAAGAAAGAAGAAAAAAAAAAACCAGGAAGAATTGTTTGTTGTTGGAAAGAAGCTCACATTAGAATCCATGGGTAGAGTCCTATTCAAAATTTCTCTGAAAATATCCTTATACTGTGAAAGTTGCCTAAAAGGGCCTTTTATTTAAAAGCCCTTTGTTTAGTACGAAATTAAAAAACCAAACAGACGAACAAACTACAAAGTCTCCTGAGGAAAAGAATGTGAACACAGGAGTATCTTCTATGTAGGGTCCGTAGGTGCTGCTCCAGCACGTGAGTATGTGAGAGGATACCTGTCATTGAATTAATAAAACAAGTTCTTCAATATGTCATACTAAGTCTCTGTTCTTCACATTGTTTTTTACAAGTAGTCCAACTAATATCAGTCAATATTGTGAGGCCCTATGCGATATTGCATACTGCTTGTCTACTTAAGGGCTAGATCCTGCTACCTTTGCGTGCCTTGCCAGGAATCTGTAGCTGATGGAAGCTACCACTCACAACGAGGTCATAGTGGTAGTTTCTACCTCAGCAGAAGTTTGTTCCTGAAAGAGGCACCATGTCCCACATAAAGTCCCTTTTATTTCAATATGAAAATCATTGAATATGTTGTTATTTATTGTCAGAGAGAAAGAGAGACTCTTGCCCTGGAAGGTGAAACAAAAGCAATTTTGATAAATCATATGAGAGTTGATGACAGTGGGCTGTGAAATGCAAAGATAGCAGTTAAATGTTTAAATTAAATCAAGAGAGGAGTAAAAAGTTTGAAATAATAAAAAATTTTTTTCACTCCTCTGATACCTTATGTTGAATAGCCAGATCATTTTATTATTGCAAACACTATGGCAGTAATCTTTTACTGCTTGCAGTATAGGCCTACAGCATTAAGTTAGTATAAAATTACATATAGTTTAATATATCTGTACAACACCTTTAAACAAGCTTCTCTAGGCAGGAAGGTTATCAGTCTTATAAATCTATTATTTCATTGTACATCATGATGGCCTAGCATTGCTCCTAGCCATGTTTAAGCATTAAATAGTGCATTATTATTTCACATAAATCAACCAGAGATGTGTGAATTCATAAATTTTGCATTTGCACAGACAGTATTTTAAACGTTTTACGGCTTCGTGGGAACTTGGTATAAGAGCCTGTACACAAATCAGTGCCCAGGAAATTTCAATAAAATTTAATATCACAATTACTGCTTTTCAAAGTCATTGCTTGCATATTTTAGAAATGTTTTAACAGGGTCTAAAAATAAAAAGAAAACTTGGAAACAAGGTCTTTGGTCAGATTTTGCTGGATAGCTCCTTTGCTGCAGTGGAGTGGATGATTGTTTTTTCTGATGTTCCCTCTCTTGTTATCTGTGTTGTTTTTTTCTGTTCTGTTTGTACTTTTTTTAATGCTCCAACTTTTTGTTTCTTCTTGTCTTTCATCTCAATTCTTCTAGGCCACCAAGCTGTAAAGAATCATGTGCAAGCCTGATTGTATTCATTCAAGAAACTCCACTGATGGGAACTTAAATATATATGTGACGTTTTTCAGGTTTGGATTATTTTGATTAAAAACTTTGAAAAACCCTTCTCAAGAGACTTTCTTTTCATACAATATGTTATATATTTATTAAATGCAATGTAAATATTCTGGTGTTAAAAATTACAATGTCAAGAAAGGAAAAGAAAAAGAAAAGACCTATGTATCATGTATTATGCCATTGTATTGCATGATAAGGTAGCTTTATGTTTTACAGAGGAAAACCAAGGATATTGGGGCAAGACGTCCACAAAACAGCTGAATTATTGTTGCTTCTGGAGCCTATCATGTTTCCTATGCCAAGTTTTCAAAGTGTGACCATTGCTTTATTTATCTGTCGTTAAGTGTAATTTTGTGACTTCTCCATGGCAGTACAATTGAAAGGTAATTCGGTATCCCCTCCTTAACAGATGGGAAACAGGGACAGGGAAGTTAGAAGCTATGTGGTCCCAGGCCCATTCTGCCACAGGAATTACCTTTACTTCTTTCAGATAACCCAAAGAGCACCAGGAAGTACTTTGTGGTGAATGAAGCCCAGCTGTGTTGCATCTCCAAATGAATGGAGGTGGGAGGAACATGGGAAATCACTCACAGTTCTTTTGCACTTTGCAGAGAAATACAGATCTCTCTTTCTTCCACCATTCAGCTTCTTCCTCCTGACCCTTGTAAGTATGTAGAAAGGTAAATCCTTACAAACATCAACTCCAGATTGTACACCAGCAGGCTGAATCAGGCTCTGAGTATTTTACTTACAGGTTGCACAGATAATTTGTTGCAGAGCCAGCAGTGGAATCTGCATTTAGAAAGACTGAATTCTGTCTTCGCTTCATGGGTCCATCTTCGTTTTCCTCCTTAATGCAATGTCATGTTAAAGCAAATGGGAGTAGAATAACGTCTCATTATTATCCTTTGTGTCAATGCAGAAATTGTGTGTAATTACTTAACTAGAGCAGTTTTGAGTTTTTGTTGGGTTTTCTGTTTGTTTTTCTTTTGCACTTTTCCTTATAGCTTGGAATTATTTGTGTTCCTTGCAAATTGTTGTAATTGAGGTGGAAATACCTATGCATATGTAAATTCTACCTTCTTGCAGTTAGTTTAAACATTCTCAGCTTCAGTCATTTTAGCTGTGGTCAAAAATATGGGTAGATTTTTCTTTTACCAATTTGGAATGCTTTTTATCTTACTTTCCTACAAATAATAAATATCTGAAGGGAATTTATTCGAATGTTAAAATATTTCAACTTTTGGTAAAATGTGAGCATGGAAACTTTTACCCCAAAAGACAGATGATTTAGAGAGCATGGGAAACTGTTTTTTGGTGTTCATTAGAGCAGACATAACAACTATTGGCTTGTCTTGGAGTTACACTTATAGTACACTTACAGTACAGAATTAACTTTCTGCCAGATGGAGATTGTGGGGCAAATTTGATACAGATTCTGCTCTTGGGTAATTCTGGGCAACTGTTCTATGTCCTACTGATTAAATGGGCAATAAGAGTGACAAAGAGAAGACTTTGCTCCAAGATTTTATCTGGTCTGCCTAATCTGGGAAGCAGGAGTCTTCATATACAATATTTGGGAAGAGTCAAGTGTGACTCCTCTAAATGTTTTCTCCTGAGCACATTGGTCTTTCCTTTTCACTTTTCCTCAGCAGGTGTGTGGTTGCTGGTGAGGAGAGAGAGAGAAAAAAAAAAATCATCTGCATCCATGTATTTGAATGGGATTGACCTAACTCATTAGGAAAAGCATGTAATGTCTGTGTGGGTGGCACAGTATGAGAACTTACCTCAATGTGCAAGAGTGCATCCAACCGGGAAGTTACAAAGGGAAATTCACACTGTTTGCGGAGAGGGTTTGTGAAGGGTGTTCTGAAACTGAATGGTGAAAATGGTCATACTTCCCCCAACTGTTAGTTTTGAAAGTTTTGTTTGCTGCTGTTAAAGTTTCATTACCTTAGTATCAATTTTTTTTAATTAAGTTTGTGTTGTGTTGAATGTACTGAAGATGATCTGTGCCTGTCTGATGTACAGATTATTACATTCAGTTCTCCATTGCCTGGAACTCTAAGGAGCGAGACATACTGAATAGAAGAAAACCACGGTTAATAGTTTTGCTGCGTGTGCACCAGCTTAAATGTATTAGCACTGCGTCAACAGCAGTTCTGAGGAGGAGCACTGCACTAGTTCATGGAAAAAGTTTGGATTTGGAAGCAATATGGTTGTTTTTATCTGAGTGAATAGTCCCCTGCTAGACCTGGGCTAACCAAGGTAGAACAGTATTGCTGTCTGGAAGACTGGATTTTCCACCGAATTTTGATTTTGAATGAAAAATGTTCTACATGAAAAAAAAAAAAAAAGCTTGAAAACTGATCTTTTCAATTTTTGGTGGGTTTAAATTTCTGCTAAAAACAAGATTTTTGGTTTTTTTTTTCTGGAAGATGCAGACAAAAATTACTTGTTGTCAATGTTTTGTGGAGCGAGGAATTTTTTTTTTCTTATTTCTAGCAAAAATTATTTTAAAACAAGGGAAATGAAAGGGTAGGAGTGACAATTTTCATAGAGAGGCGAGTTCTGGAGTTTTTATTGAGGGGGAAATATATGAGCAACTGAACATTTGAGTAGTGATTCTAGAAAAAGTTACTACCCTTTCTTAGAGAAAGATTCTCTCCTTTTCTATAACACAAAGAAGGTAAAAATCTTCTGTCCTGTTTTCTGATACACTATTGACCTGCACAACCATCTGTGTCATGGAGTGCATGTGAAACCCTGACACTGTAGTTTTCTACTCTGGCAGCAGCTTTAATTGTATTAACATAAATGGGGTTGGCTTGGTATAAAAATGGGGCAGTGATGTAGAGAATAAGGCTGTCTCACCTAGGTTGCCATTTTCCATCTATACTGCGCTGCAGTGAAAAATTACTCAAAGCAGGGAGTCCCAACAAATCAGGTCCCTGTTGTTTTTGAAGGCAAGGCATATTTTGTGGTACTGTTCATTACTGAGCAAGAACAACAAAGAAGTTCAAGACTAAGATTAATGGTATCAGCAGATCATTGTCTAAAGATTAATCTTTTTAAAATGATGAGAAAGGGATAGACACAGCGAGCCTCTGGCTGCCTACAGCTACAAAGAGTAATAATAAACATTACTATGGCAGGGCTGGCTCTGGAATACTAACAGAAGCATATCTAGTTATCATCAATAAACACTAATGGTGGTTTTGTGTTGTTTTTTGGCTACTGATGACTATTGAAAATGGTGTGGCTTTTTTCCCCTTCCTAAAGCAACAATTGTGTGATTTCTTTTAATGTCTGACTATTTAATATTCATTTGTTTGGGATCAATTCTCTCTTTCATGGTATTGCCACTGTACTACTTTCTCTTTTGAAAACTTCTGCATTATTGCCTGGGTCTAAAACTATCAGGGATTAAAAAAAAGGTTCATTATAGAAATTACATTTGCTCAGTAAACCCAGGAGGCATTGTCTTTCTGTTAGCTCCTCTATAACTAATCCTAGGTGCATGTATATTTTTGCATGCTGTTCTACATATTTAGCAGAATATGTATTTATACTGCACAGGAGGTCCATGTAGCAATTGCACAAACCTGTTTATTTTTCGAAGGCTGTATGTCAGCAACTGATGGTATAGGAACGGTACGTATAAGCTAAAACACACAAATATTCTTTCTTTTTAATCTCAGCACTATTTATGCATCTCTTGTCAATATTACAAACTTTGTGTTTTGAAAAGGAATTGGGAATTTGTGTTCAGAATGATTGGAGCTGAAAATTTTGGAATTAATTTATGCCAGATGGTTCTTATTTCTCATAAGCTTAAAAAGGCAATCAATGATAGAAGCAGTCCACTTTCATATCTGACAGCAGTGACAGTGATGATCTGAATGTCAGTGATGTTCAGATTCTGCCAGCCTCACTCAGGCTGGGCAGTATATTACTGCAGGAGCAGTTCCACTAATTTCAGTCAAGCTCCTGGGGTAGTAAAATGTTAGTATGATTTACTAGTGGTTGCAGTAGGTGCCGACAGAATACTATGACATGACCAAGCATAGAGATTATTTTGTTAATTTGCTTCCATGAAAGCAGGCTTCTGTTCTTGCTTTAAGATCATTCCAAAGCTAATATAGTGGTCCCTTTGATTAGAAGGTCTTCAAAAATTCACACTTACCTTTTTTCTGCGATTTCCCTACAGTTGTATGATACAAAAAAAAAGGAATGATGCAGTCCTTGGGCAGGTCTTCTGTTTAAGAAACCTTTTCTAACTAGAAGGAAAAAAACAAACAAACAAACCAACCAAAAAAGTTTACCAGAAGCACACAAGAGTGTTTGAAGAGCTCAATTGGTTTTGCTTGCCTTCTCTCAAACTTGGTTTATAACCTTTGACTGGTTCAAATTCATACAGTCCGCTACAGCTCAATGCAGAGTTCAGTTAAAATATGTCATTGGCTTCATGGCAACAATGTAATATTCCCATAATTTTTGTCCTGTGCTGAGAATTGGACAGATTGAGTTGGACAATCTTAAATTGTGCAACAGCGTCCTTGTGGTAAAACCTTGTCAAAATTTGGGATTAAGAGTTACTCTTTGGGTTATAAATTCTTTGGATGATCCCACTATCAACTGCAAAACTCACTTCAGTGTGTAAGTGTTCATTGCCTAAAACATTGTGTATCACTTTTTTAAAAAATACTGAGCATTTATATTTGGAAGATATCTCCGTAATTGTATATATTGTTCTGGGTCATTATTTTCTCATTGTTTAAATTACAGCTCATTTATTTAAAAGAATACTTGTCAAAGGAAGGCTTTAAGTACTGATTTAAGAAAGCAGTGTTAAATAATTGAAATGACTGTGATAAAATTGCCTTAGTTTAAACAGACCAGTTTTATCAGTCTGTTTAATGAATTGTGCTTTTATAGGGTGAGATAAATCTAATGTGAATTCAAGTGGTTGCACTAGAAATACAGCTGTAGGTGGGATCTCTTGGTGGATTTAGCTAGCAGAATTAAAGAAAAAAAGGCAGTTGTACTCCTGCATTTCCTTTCAGAAACACTTCACGTATAGTAAGCAATGCTGGTATCTTACAGAGTGTTGTAATACCTATGTATCTGTAATGCCTGGGTATTTACATATGGATTGCACAAAGCATCGTGGTCATTATTTGGAAAAAATTTATGCCTCTGGATGTAGAAATCAACTTGGAGATACATCCAGTCCTGGAATTGTTAATTTTCATGCACTAGGATAGTGGCACAATCAGTTTCTTTGTAGGCTGAGGAGACTTGGCAGGTTGGCCTTGCTACTTACTGATAATTTAGAAGGACTTTTCTCTCATTGCAAGAAAAACAGCATATCTGCTTTGGAGCCAGACTGGAAACAACCATTGGTCGTTGGCTGCCACAGGAGAATCCTGGGATATTTTGGATTCTGTTGTTTATGTTTCAATGTATTGTTAGGACACAGCTTGCATACAAGAAGAGAAAGTAATTAAAAATAGATACTAAAACTGTTGTCATTAGAATGAAGGGACATAGTGCATCATCAGCTCTTCTCTTGGCTAATCCACTTAAATAACATACGTACCTAATTTGGGGGGATAAATAAGGCTTTCCTGTAGGACCCAGTCTCATTGCAGTTTAAGGGAAGTCCTTATATGCCTATTCATGTTGACTAGCATGCATGGTGCCATGAATTTCAATGGAAGTTCTAGGAAGGTAGTATTCAATGTGTGAGACAGGGACACATTCTGGTCCTAAAATGATGGTGAAATTCTTGTTGTCTAGTAAGTGAAAGAATATGCACTTGGTGTTGTATAACTCTAAGAAGATCACTGAGCCAGTAACTAGCATTTTTTATAGTTAGACGTACCCATATTAAGTGTTTCTTAAGTGCTGTCAAGCTGATTTTGGGAACATGTCCCTTCAATAGCTTTCAGTCCTTTATAGTCAGTTTAAGGAAAGAAATAGAAACTTTCAGTGTGAGCAGGATTTGTCAGACAGTATGTGACTCTCTTCCCAGGAGGTTTTACTCCAGCTGCAGCTGAATTCATGCAAATTTTTCTTGTTCTCAACAAGGCCTTCACCACAAGTCTTCTGTAACCAGTGTCTGCTGTCAACTCTTCAACCTCACTTGCAGCGCTGGAAATTATAATGATTAGTTAAAAAAAAAAAAAAAGAAATTGAACTGGAGTCTCACTGGTTTATGCAAAACACTTTCTAGGGGAAGGAGATGTCACAAGACACTCATGTATGATGTCACTTTGCTCTAATCAAACAGGCGTGTAGATTTCAAAAGTGATGCTTGCCTTCATGCCTTATATTTTTAGTTTATTATCCTTAGGTTAGCCATTCCTAGGTAGCTTGTTTTCTGTAGCATGGCTGTGCCTACTGACTGATACCAGTGTGTTGGCAAAAGCCCCAATGCACCTGAAGGAAATGTCTTGATTTCAGTTGTTTTGTTGTTCTTAAAGGGGTGTGGGGGGGAGATGCTCTCTCTTGCAGAAGTTGTGAAATGGTATTTCATCATTTAAGCTGGCTGTTGCTCCTCCTTTTCTTCCTCCTCAAAACAGTCTGTCTCCAAGATCTATGCTTTTCTGTTCTGTGTCTGCTGGTGGCTGAAACTGGTCTTGCAGTTTTTACTACAGACTATCAGCTTGTCCATCTGTAGTAAAACTGACAAGATTCTTGTTTTGCTTAGCAGGTGTCTAGGGAAGTAAGCCTAAGTTTTAAGTTTGTTGAAATCAAGCTGCTTTGAAGAACAACTTGATTCTGATGGGTTCAAATAAGGGAAAAAAATCAGGTCTACATAGCTGCCTTTCATAGTGGTTTTATGATACGAGAGTGAACCAGCAAACAAGTGAAAGCGATGGTCTGAAAAATGAGGGAGGCATTTGAGGCAGAAGAGGTTAATGTTTTTATTGTTCAGAAAGTACTTATATTTTTGTTAGACAATAGACTTTTCTGTCTTTGTTTTCTAGCCATTTCATCTTTCTACTACAAACTTTTAAATACTGGAAGGATATATTAAATACCAAGGAAAATTATTTTTAAAAGCAATTTAAAAAATTAATTTAAATGTAGACAGCCATAGTATTATGGCATTAAAACACCCCAGGGTCTTTTTTATTGGTCCATTAATACTTGCCTCGAGTGGTAGAACGCACCTGAGGCAAGATTTAATGAACCAATAAAACATGCCCTAGAGTGCCCTAATGCTATATTGCTAACCATTCCTATTACATAAATGCACTGTTTGCATACCTCCTTCATACAGTTCTGAAAAATCTTCAATTAAGTGAAGACCATATGACAGTTCTTATCCAGAATTTCCATCAGCATATTTTGGAGTGATTAAAATGATATTTTCAGTCAACCAATACAATATATTTTGTCTGGAACTTTATGGACTGTCCAGATGGTGAATCCTTTAAGTCCGGTTATGTGTTAAGTCAGTGTGTTCCCTTTCAGTTACTGAGAATTTTCTAAAGTCTTCCTAAATAATTTGAATGTGATGCTGTTCTATTTCTGTTCTTTTCCTGAAACTACCCACTTGTTTGCCTAGAATCCACCCCAAAGCAGAAATCTGGCAGAGGAACTAGTAGTAACTAGTAGTAGTAGTAACTTCAGTCCCATTAAAATGTTCAAGGATGTTACTAACATGATATTGTCCAAAATCTTTGACATGGTTTAGTCAAAGAATTATTTTAGCCCTTTTTAAGGAGGTAGATTTTTAGAGGTGTAAAACAGCTTTAATGGAGCTAAGCTGATTTGCAATAGCTGATAGTCCAGCTCTTTGCTTTCCAGCACATTCAGAAGGATCAGAAATGTCATACTTGTATTAAATCAGACAGCTCAGATGGAAGAAAGTATGAAGGACATTTGTTGTATTTTGCAATTGTTAATTTAAAGCCTTTGACTGGACTTAGCTTTTGCACTAATGATTTAGAATGTTCGTAACCATGAGCAAAAATTGATAAACATACCTAAGTTGATCTGTACTTAGTAACAGGAAAAAGAAGCAGAAGATTGGTTTTGAATGCAGAATAATAATGGTTTTGCATGCAGAATAATAACCCTTTATCAGAGAATGAGAGTGAGCTTTGTACATTATTAGTTTTGCTTTCCAGCATTGTTGTGAGGCAGGATGATATTCTCTTAAAGAAGGCAAAGCTTTATAGATGCAAATTGTAAAAACGACTTATGACTTTTACGTATTTGAGAGTCTAACATGAAATAATTTTTGCATTAACGTGACCTCGTGATAGTCAGAGCCAAACTAAATATGACTTAAGAGTATGAGTTTGGCAGAATCATTACTTGAAAGCTTAGGAGAGGAGAAAGAGAATCCCATGTTGTTAAACTGATACATAAGAACCGAAGAAATTGGGCTTTTTCAGGAAGGAAGGCTTGTAGGCCAGGCTTGATCTTTGCAAGAATATTTGACAAGTTGAACATATACAAGGATATGAGCCACATATACTTGTTAGGGCAAAAGTAACTTTACTTACTTGTAAGTCTAGATCCTCAGCTATTGTGAGTTGGCATAGTTCCACTGAAGCCAATGAAATTATACCAGCTTATACCAGAGGAGGATCTGGCCCCTAATCTTTCAAGTAACGGGCTCATTAAGTGCTTAGGGCCAAATTCTTTCCTGGCATGACTCCATTGAACTTAATGGAATTAAGCCAGCAGAGCATTTGGCCATTATTTAATACAGATAACAATCTAAGGGGAACCAGGTTTCTGTATTTGTTTTTCTTTTGATACGTAGCATTAGCAAACCATACGTGATTTTTGTAAGACATAATATATGAAGTACTGGCTAAAAGAGTCCGCACAGATATCTCACAGGTAGAGCACCAAACCTCCTTGATGTGCTACCTTATTTGGAACAAACAATACTGACTTGATCACAGGCTTAAGCCTTTTACTGTCTTCTGGAAAGGTGCTGCACAAACTGCCATCTCTTTTCCCTATTTCTTCTTTTCTCATCATTTTGCAATACAATCCTCTCAAATTAAATCAGGGTTAAGGTTGTTGTTGAAATTAAGACTATCTGAAAAATTATGCTCTGTTCATTCTATGACCAAATAGCTGATGGAAGTTTTCCAAGGTCATTACTGGCATAGTTTTTTTCCTTTCAAAGAGCATGGTGGGCACACTCTCTTTAAGAATTTTCACTGCATCATCTAGCAGCTAAAAGGCTCAAGTGAGTAAGTATAGCATTGTTATTATCAGAGATTGTTTCCTGGAACCATTTTAATTTTTTAAAAGCTCAAGTTATTTGTCTAAGTTTTGCCTTAGTTTCATTTCTGCAGCCTCGTTGACGTTAGCTGGACCTTATTCTTTCGACTTAGTGTGTGGATGACTTACCTGAGCTTGTTAATGCCTGACATGAAATGTGGCTGAGATTCTGCCATGACCACTCAAAAGTAGTCTGTTTGGGTTTTTTTTCAGTTACCTCAGACAAAACTTGACTCTCTTTGCCTTCTTTATTATTGTGATTTCTTTTTTCCGTGTTGCTCTGAGATGTTAGGTAACGCTCTCAGCAGCAGTTAGGTCAAGACTTTTGGAGGAAAAAAAGCTTTCTTTGCTGTATTTTTGGAGCACGAGTATGGAAAGGTGAAGGTATGTGGCTGCACACCCTATTGCATAATTGATATTTACTACAAAAGTAGACCTTTTTTGAAATGAATATTTACCATTGAAGGGCTTGAGGCCTCGATAGAGTGCTTTGCAGCTGACTTCCAGGCATAGCAGGAATCATATCTCAGTGAAGATGAACTTCCCATCTAAAGGTTATAAATCTAGTTCAGCAGTCGTTTTGTGACCCATATGCAGTTTTATAGAAACATGAGTAACCTAAACACTAAAATCCAAACCAGAATCACCAGCCCTTTCTACAACATTCTTATTAAAGTTGGGCCAAGAGAGATCACTGCAAACTATTTGCAGTTGTGGGTGATGTAACACAGCTCAAGGGCATTCAGTACCTGGCAAGCAGAACTGTCTTTGAATGGACTTAGATGAAGGACCACCAAGAAAACACAGAATGAAAAGCAGTGGAAGGGAAATTGATTGCCAATTAGTACCCAAAACATTCAGATGAACAAGAAGAGCTCCTTAAGCAAACGAAGTGGGGGATGAAGAGTCTGGAAACCAGGTGGTAGGATGAAATGACTCATTTGAAGTTATGCATGAAAACATAATCGAATGTCAAGGAGTCGGTATAACTTCTGGCTTGCATAAGCAGGACTAATGTTTTCACATTTCTTTTATGTTTTGGACTTGACATAGGGCGTGTAAAGCAGGTATCTTTCCATGTAAGGGGAAGGGCACTATTGCTGTTCCAAATGATACCTTAACAGCCTTGTTTAACGGAAGCCCCTGCCTTCTCTGTCTGCTCCCCTGTCCCAGTTTGGATTTATCTAAATCAAAATGTAGCTGAATAATTCATCTTAAGTAAATGTGATAGAAGGAGAGGAAGCTGTATGACTGTTCTAATAACACCAGCCTGCAGAGTTGTTTGCTTGTAGAAATGAGTTCCCCACATCTCTGAAGTGATACAGTGGAGGCTACAGAGCATAATAGCACCAGGAGTTCTTGTCGGGGCTGGTGAGTGGCTTAATGGCACAGTCTGAATCTGTTTATTTGATTTTTTTTTTTTTTCCCAAAGAGTGCATCTGCACGTGAGCATGTTTTTAGTTTTATTGAGGAACTGAGTTGCAATCTTGCAATAACTGTCTATGCATGTTCAGGGATGTGCGTTTACCATGAATCTCTTTTTTTCTCTGAAAAAAAGCAAGTGTAGAGTTGTGTACCAAGTTTAAATTAATGGCTGTGCTTTAACACTGATTTTTTTTTTTCCTCTCCATGCTTGAGTTGATGGTTACTTTTTCTATGCCTAAACATAACTTATGGGAAAAATATTTATGTGAGATTGCCCAAGTAATTAACCAGTTTACTCATGCAAATAAATATATATTTTTTTATTGAACTTGGAACATCTTTTTGGCAGCATTGCCTTTAATTACAAAAACATTTAAAGGAAGGCAAGGACGTAGTGTGTACTAAAAATGTTCTGTGCAAATAGTGAGAGGATTTAGGTGAGCAGCAGCTCTGTAATTACCTTGCAGCCAGAAAGACCCTCATATTGTTTGAAGGCTGTTAAAAATAAGGATAGAAATAATTTTCTTCTCATGGGAAAGGAATTAATTAGCAGTGTGCTGAGGGCCTTGGGATTGGTTCTCATCCAAAGTAGATAAATAAACCAAACATTGCTTCAGACTACTCAACACGAGCAAAAGATACGCTGAGAGCGCTTCTTTGTAGGGTTGAACAGCAAATCTGGCCCGTGAGGAGGAGGGCTAAGAGAATTTTAAACCACCTTTGCACCTTTCCAGCATGGCTTGTTCCAGAGGTTGCTGAGGCTCTTTAACAGATGGAGGCAGCCCTGAATGCCTCAGTAACTCCAGCCCCTTGGCTGACTTGCTAACTGAGGCAGTTTTGCCAGGCTTGCAGTGCCGCATGGCTCTTTTTTGTTTTCTGTGTTCTGTCAGCTTGGGCTTGCACTGAGGTCTGCAGAAGGCAGCTGAAAAAGCAAGTTTGGGAAACTGAAGGAGACAGTCCTTAGCCACATCATTAGATCTCAAATTTGATTATGTTCCAGTGTTTTCAGCTGGCTTCAGAGGTCTACATCCTAGGACCATAGAGCTATCTTTAAATACCAGTATAAGTACTTCTCTTTGGAAATGATCTGAGATTTATTAATGGAAGAAAACAGCAAAACCTTTGCCTACTATAGCTTAGCATGGCTTCAGAAGGAAATAAAACTTACCACTTTTTGCTTTCTCTGCAAATATCTGTTCTCCAGTGTTAACTTTTTGACTATTTGCCTAATTTCAGCTATATTATTTGACAAAAAAGCTAGAGGGATCCAAGATGATAATTTTGTGCACATTTCTACCCAAGCATCTGGATAGAGGAATAAAAACTTTATTAATGCCCCTGCTGAAAAGAGTTTATGGTGGGAGCATGTTTATTACCAAAAGTGAGAGAATCTGTGCAGACTGCAGACATTACAAATGCTCTAACTGTTAGAAAAACTTCATTTGGAAGTCACACCTTGTTAGGCACTAGAAAATCCCAGTCATAAAACAGACTCCTGTGAGACCGGGCTGTCTTGGTTCCTCTGCTCACAGAACTTTGACATTTCTTTTTTTAAATTTTTTTTTTCCCCCTCCGTACACTGCAGCCTTACCTTTAGGCCTGCTTGCCTCTGTTAATGTAAAGGAAATTCATCAATGTCTCCTTACAGTTTTTCTAGCAAGATTTTTTTATCTGGTGTTGGAGTTCTCAGGGGACCAGACCACTGATAAAATGTCATATGTAAACAGTGACAGGTGTCCACCTAAAATATATAGTGTTTTCCATTTCTTATCATTCACTGCTATTTGATTCTGTTACTGTAATAGCAGCTAATAGAGGAAACTATAGTGCCATTATGTTAGATGCTGTGAAAACACCACACGGAAGTTTCAGGCATTCTGTGTTTAAGCCTGCAATTGATCTCTCAGGTTTATTTTTTGGGAAGTAACTTCTGTATTACAATTTACTAGCAAGTCTCCAACTGTTCCTTTTATCATCAAGATTACTAAGGCAGGCATTTGAATAAAGCCTTGTACTTATTCTAGCTCTTTAGCAAGCAAGTTAAGAATCTGACAAATTCTCAGTTCTACAGCAGGAAGAAGGGAAAGTTGGTGACAAGATTTTGGATTTATAAGACTTACGGAAGTGTTAGAAGATTATTAGTTTTAAAGGAAGATCCCAATTTACAAAACTGGTTTTGATTATTTGCTTTTTTCTTCAGTAGTGATTGTGTTTTTAGAAACTTTTATGTAGATCTGTGCTGCTTTCATTGCTGCCTAATTTGTGTAAATTGGGTTCACTTTGTATTTTGTTTAATGCAAAAGAAACATCCTGTATGTGTAACAGCAAACAGGAACCCGTGGTTTTAAATGTCAGTTCGTAGAAGAGGAATGTTTGGAATTCTTAAAAAAGACTAAGTACTGCCAACTTACATGAAATATCAGTGCTAAGATGCTGAACTACTGATACCATGCTCCTTGTCAGTACTGAGTCTCTGTAATGTGTATTTCTTGAGGATTTTTACCAATAGGACCAGAAGATCCATTTAGTATTCCTGCTACTTAAATATGATGAAAAGTATTTTGCAAAACAAGCATGTGATTAACTTTGCTTATGTATGTTTTTCTGCTGTCTTCATTTAAATTGCTTATATATGGAAGTTTAAGTACCTGGTGTCTATGTGTAGTCAAGATTTAAGCTTACATTATAGTTGAGAAAACACCAACAAAAAGGGAAAATAATATTTTGAGGATAAGTTACCTTGGTTTTGTTGAGAAACAATATGGTTACTTGATAATTTTGCCCAATGAAAAAAAAAGGACAGTATTTCTACATGAGTATATGGAAATATATGAAAACTTATGAAAATATTAGGTATGGAGAAGAGATTGGGAAGTTCAATAGCAATGTTTGCAGAAGAAGAGATATGTATAAATGCGTTATGATGGATTTTAGAAGATTTCTCACCTATTAGGGTAATTTAGTTTTGGAGCAGTAGGGACAAGAAGCTTACTTCTTTCTTTATAAAATCCAGAAATAGAACTGTAGGACTGAGTTGCTTAACCCAACAGGGCTTGCTTTTGGTGACAAGAGAGATCCCTGTCATTCATTCGTTTCTAATAAATAGTCTAAAATAATGTTTCCAACAGTGTTTTGGTCAAAATAGGTGATTGCAAATATTTATCCAATGCTTTTTACTGGTTTTACTCCTGTTATGACAGTTTGCAAGTACTCTGATTCCTGTTAAGGTGCTTAGTGTCTTAATAGTTTAGGGTGGAATATACTCAAAATGTCCTAGTTATTTTGATGGGGCCAGATATTTTTGCTATGGCACATGCTTTTTCTTTCATATACTATTCTCTGAACCTTTTAAAATGAAAATTATTTTAATTTTCTCACATGAGCATGAACGCATTCCTGTCTGACCTGATCCAAAACCCACTGACGTCAGGACTTCCAGTGAATTTTTGGACTGGGTCAAACAAAAGAAATGGATTTTTTTGCCGTCTTTGCAGGGGAAGGATTAAATTCAGTTAAAAGAGACATCTCTCTTGTATAATCTTGTACTGTACCGTTCTTCTCTTTGTTCATATATATTCCTGCTATTATAAACTAAATGCTTGTTTGAAACAAAAATTCAAGCCCCCTCTTATTAACTTGCATAGTTTATTGTACCTTCAGGCTATAACTAGTGTGTACACTAGAATTGATACAGAACTGTGAATCCAGAAGAATCTATCACAGTGATATGACTTTGGATGCATCTTTGCACAAAATTATTTGGCATACATTTTCAGAGGCCCAGGAACCTAAGATTCTCTCAGACTTCAACTTAGTGGGTGAAGCTTCAACATAAGAAAATAAAAGATATTTACTGTATGGGTGTACATATGTAATTATTCATGTTTGGCTTCATTGAAGACAATGGTGTTTTACCACTGACTGCAGTGGGACTGAGGTTTCATTCATGTGCTTATACTGTGTGATAGCAAAAAATACACTCGGACAAGTCTCTCTAAATATATAAATATACAATGTCTTTCAGTTATTCATTATATTCACCATATTAAAGAGCAATTGCAAATACATATGCTTATGACTATATACTTAATTATTTTCTGTAACCACAAGTCTGTGGTATGTAGTATAATTACCAGGTTATTTGCAATCTTCTCTTTCTAAATGGAAAAGCAAGAACGTGTTAAATATTTTTAAATTGTTTCCCCAATTGATGTTAGTAACATCTTGCATTTTTAAGGCTTTTGTTTTTCCAGGACTTAAATTTTTAACACAATATTGCTCACAGCATTTTCTTTGCTTTGGAGATGACATTAAAAAATGGTTTTTCCTTGACTCTGATTTCCTAAGATGCACACAGTATCTAATTTCACTGAAAACTAATTTTTTAACCTTAAGTTAAAAAGTGATTGTACAGTGGCTGGGGGGCTTCAGCAATAACACACAGTTCCTTTTGCCACTGAGATGATTCCAGACTGAGGAATGTAGCATTTATTAGTAGCCCGAGTTGCGATGAGATTGGATGGACAAGGCAGGCTTAGGTATCTTTCTTGTGGAAGGTTTTTCTACACCTTAAAATGACTATGTTATGTGCAGCTCAGTTAAAGGCAGAACGCTCCCTTGTTGACAAAAATGGGAAGGAGCATCCGTCCTTTATATGATGCAGATAGCTGAGCAGGATCTTTTTTTGATACTTTGAATGAGATCTAACCATACATTTCTGCACTGCTGGCCTGTTGTTCAGGGAGTATTTGCCCTTCTCTGTGCTTTTCACAGTGCATTCTTACCAGTTAGAGGTAATTGGAGGGGATATACGCATCTGTGAAAACAGTGAAAACAGTTTCAGAATATCTTCAAAGACCACTGGAGCCTCTTAACTTTCACATGGAGAGAAAGTGCTCTCTTCTTGCTTCTTTGGTGAGGGCAGTTTTTAATGCTGGTATTCTTAGCTTACGTGATGTTTATGCGCAAGGTAACTGAAACTGAATGGTCCCCGCCACTCAGAGAAGTCTGCGTTGACATTAATGGTGAACTTAGAATCTAGAATGACAGATCTGCATTTGAGATCTGCAAATGCCAGTGGCAATAAACTGAATAGGATCTCCCATGGTTTTGGGCGTGAAAGGAAAATAAGAGTAAAAGGGTCCCTTAACAAATGTGTTGGTTGGATTGGAAAATTAATATGGGAGATTTGTGTATATTGGGTATATTTGGGTATATTGCATACATCTGTAATTCAGATTCCTGGCTCTTCTGTGGGATATGATAACTGACTAGGAATTTCACCTAGAAAATCTGGTACCTAAAGCCACCTGTGATTTATCAATTTAATTCTTCTCTATTTTGCCAGTTAGCCTCTTGCAGAGCACAGTCCCTAAATGTGGCTCATGGTGTGATTCCAGTTCTTCTTGTTGATTCTTTCCAGGGCTGAATTCCAATCAGGAATTTATAAAATTGCATTCTTTTTTCTGGAATCTACTCTGACATCCTTTCAAACACAGAGTTCCTGTGAGCCCTTCAGGGCTTAGCTTTGTCCTTTTACTTTCAGCGCTCCCTCTGGCACTCAGGCTACAGCTCTCACTTTCCTCTAAGCAGGGGGAAAAAAACCTTTCATTTTTATTTTCTCTCTGGTCTTCCTGGATAGTCTTTTCTGCAGAGGGGGATGGACATCTTCCTCATTCACAGAATCACAAAATCACTAAGGTAGGAAAAGACCTGTAAGATCATCAAGTCCAACCATCAACCAACACCACCATGCCCACTAAACCACGTCCCACAATGCCTTGTCCACATGTCCCTTGAACACCTCCAGTGATGGTGACTCCACCACCTCCCTGGGCAGCCTGTTCCAGTGCTTCACCACTCTCTCAGTAAAGAAATTTTTCCTAATATCCAGCCTGAACCTCCCGTGGCACAAGTTGAGGTGCAAGGCGTACACCTTCCCCCAGGAGAGAGTTGTCTGATTCTTACTGCGGGTCTGGTTCTCCTCTCCTCCTGGGGCAGGTGTTGGGTAGAGCCGGGGCAGGCTGCTCCGTGCTGCCACTGAGCCACGAGCCAAGGGTGATGGCAAGGCAAGCACAGCAGTGCCTTCGCTGTCCAGTGATGCAGTCCCATAGCACTTGAGCAAGTAGCGCAGAGGAGGACCGCTGATGGTAACTGGGATTCATCTAACACATTGTCAGGCATGTCCGAGTGATGAGCTAGGGCTGAGGCCAAGCTGGGAAGTGAAGTCAGCAGGTTGGGACAGCAAGGTACAAGGCTAGGCACAGGTGTACCCGCGACATAGCTCAGGTGAGGAACGAGGGCAAAGCCTGGAGCTTGAATGCAGCAATCAAGCCTCAGGGTGGGAAGCCTCAATGAGGCTTCTCACAGCTCTGACCCAAGCTTCCAAGGCTACGAAATTATCAGAGCAGGCCTTGAGCACAGGCAGCCAAAGCCCTTGGCGAGGAGGGGGGCTGTCAGTGCTCTCCGGACCCTGACAGGCAGAGGTCCGAATGGGATTTGTTACTCAGTGCACTGCTTTTCTTCAAGGAAGAGACCATTCAGCCCCTTGTTAAGATCAGTTCTGCTGAAGTGTTGGGTCTGCTAATTCACAGCCAGTGCTTAGCTTTACGTACTCAATGCGAAGCTTAATTCTAAAATTAACTTGGCATGTAAATGATTCACTGCTCTTGCTTTGTTGCTGAAGTTTGCAGTACCCAAATCTCAGTTTGTGACATTATTTTATTTTAAAGGCCACACAACTGAGATTCAGTGACAGTTAAGTTTTGTATCAAATCATCAGAAAGTCTTGCCAGAGCTTTAGGAGTGAATGCTGTGCCATTTGCTTGTGTCTGTCACAGTCCTGGGGAGCTAAGGTATTTGTATATACCCGAATAGATTGCCAGAATCAATCCACTTTCCAGAGATGAACGTGGACATGTCCTCTTTTCCACTGTAATGTGAATACTCAAATCTTTCCACATAAGAAACTCATATATTTGAGTTTCACAGCACTCCCTAATAAGGTTTTATAGCCATTAGTGTCAGTGCCATATATCACTGAGGCATTGAAAAAGTGGAGTTTCTTTCCCAAACCACCTTTCTAAGCATCCAAGATGAAGTGATTTTATAGCTTACACTTCCACAGATCTTTCAAATCCCACAGCACAACTTGTTTCACCTGAGCCTCAAAGATTTTTGTAAATGATTTCCCAGAAGCTCTTGAGGGGGTCTTTTCTCTCTTTATTTAAATTTAAGCTTAAAATACGATTAGATTCTGTTCAACACAAAATTGTTCTAGAATACATTGCGAGCAATGTGTGTACGAAAGGTAATCTACACTATCTAATAAATAAAATCGTGTAACAGTTTGAAATTTCAAATGTGACCATTTGCTTTAATATTGCGAAGTGTTTGTTAAACCTTTAAGCTTGTGACATTTTTCCACACTGACAGCTAAATAATGAATTAATGGCTTTAAAGTCCATGGCAGCCTGAGGGTTTCAAATGCATGTTTAGTCAAAATAATTGGTGCTTTAATCATTCTTTATGAACCAAAATTGTTCCTTAGTTTTACAGGAGCAGTGCTAAAGCAAATATCTATGCTGTGAATGTTCTTTTGTATCTCTAAAATTATCTGCTAAGTTGGAAAATGGTGTCTGGATGCATTTTCTTCTTTAGAGTTAAAAGAAGTTGTGTTTTACTCTCATAATGACCACCTACGTGGCTACTGACTTTGCTGTGCCTTCACTTGACAGTGAGCAGCTTATTGTAGTTTTAGAACATGTGTACGTAGAGGCTGACCGCCAAGTTTTGAGAGCAGATTGGAGGGTATGCAGGGGGGAAAACCTCACACCCTGCACTGTCAGATAGTTAGTTATGCATGGGTCCTACACTCTAAATTAGGGGATCTGTTCACAGCAAAGCAGTCTCTCAGCCAAACTATGATAAAGTTAAGAACCGCATCCATGCCATCTTCTGTTAATAGTGGGAATAAAAATCTTAAGTTAAACAAGGGAGGAAACTGGTCCTAATTCTGTGGTTGGTGTCATGTGAGTAGACTACTGTGCCTGCACAGTATTTTGCTGAGGTGCTTTATTGACCTCAGCAATGCATTTGTACCGTATGAGCAGGAGACGCTAACCCAGTTAAGATCTATCAGAGCTTGCTTACAGCCCATCAGGGGTCTAAGGAGCCTTCTGTGCCTGGTACAATTGTAAGGTGGATAGGACCTGCTTTTTAGCATGAAAGTGATTTAACTTCTGGCTCAGGGAAGTTTCTAAGACCACAGGTTACTATAAGGTGTAAAGGTATATACCGGAAAAAGTTTTAGTCTAGATTTGCCATTTCTTACATTTCTTTCACTAAACAGCCACTAGTGACCTGCGTTGGACTAGGTGTGGGCTCAGATGAACTGTTGCTGTGTCCTAGTTCCTGTGTTACATGACTAACTTCAAGGAAACACTGCTCATCACATAAATAAAATAATTTTGTTGGAACTTTTGTGGTGCTTTTTTCGTAGAGTTTAACAACAACAGCGGGGGCAGATTGCAAATGGAAATTACTTCTCTTCAGGACATGCCTCAGTATCCATTTAGAATAAACTCAAAGCATGCTCTTTGAGACTTCCTGTCACCTGGTATGGTTCTGAAGACAAGGTATTCTATCTTTTAAAATAGCTTTCTGAGCACCAGAGAAGATACTTCTGGCAGCAGTTATTCAGCTTTTGTCTACAACTAGTGAATTCCCACAACATCTTGTCTTCTAATGTCACAGCTCTACACGAGTTTGAAATAGCCTTTCTCCAACAGCCATGTTGGGCTTTCTCTCTGAACTCCCTATAGGTTTTTGTAATAGCCTAAGCACAAAACGCTTTGATACAGGAATGAGGGGCTGTCCACTCCTTTCTTCCTCCTAGTGCTTGTGAGGATTGACTTGATATGCTGTAGTTGGAGTGTAAGTCTTTGAGACAAGTCTCCAAGCTGGAAAAAACAAAAGCAATAGTGTGAATGACTGCAAAATGCAATTATTTTTCTCTGACTATTAATGCAGGAGAAAAATGGCTAACCTGTAGCAAATTTCTTCCTATTTGGATAGCGTGACTGTATCGGATTAAAACTGAATGCTCTGCAGAAGTTTTACTTCCTGACTTTGAGCGCAGGATACAGTGTATGCTGGTACATCAGGTTGTTTCCTTTCTGCATGTAAAAGTGAAGCATGGCAATGATGTTGGGGGTAAATTGGTCACTGTGGGTTCTGAGGGGTAAAGGGTCTTGGAAGGGGAGAAAAATACCCTAGCAAGATTCAGCTGGCTCTTGTAAATGTTAGATATTTTTGACTGACTGCCAAAATGTTTCTGCATTTCTTTGAAGGTTTTCTTTAGCTTACTAGTGAGTGGTAATTAGTGTAGAATTTCACCTGTACTTAATTTTTGCCCTGATATATCCTTGCTTAGGCAAACCTTATATTCCCCCTTGTTTGATTTCCCCCCACCCCCCTTGGTTTTTTGCCCCTGTTGTTTGTTTGTTTTCTTTCTTTCCTTCCCTCCTCCCATTGAGTGATAGACAGGGAAGGTAGAAAGGGATAAACATCTGCTGGAGACTACTTTTACTTTAGGAAGTTAGGACAGATCATCACTAATGATAATCTATCTCCCTGAATGATTGTTTATTTGACTGCACAAGAGAGCTTCACAATTCATTACACTGTTCAGAACTGGGAATTAAAAGTAGAGTATGAAGCAATCCAAACCTTGTACCTATGTTTGGGTTTGTGCTGATGTGACTATTTTAGCTCAGGGAGGGATTATATGAAGGGGTGCCAGCCTCACTAAGGGTATACTCAAAGTCCCTTGCACTGTTATAACTGTACCACACTAAAGGCTTGGCACAGATTCAAAATGGTACAATAAAGATTTGCTTACATATGTACATTACATATTAGCATAAATAAATAGCTAATTATATTGGCATAATTGAAAGAGTGAATAATTCTCTTTCCTGTGGATGCAGCTATTTCAAAATTGGCATGCTGTTCTAGTGCAGTTACACCAAAAAGTAGACCAGCTACTTTGCACGTAGGTACAGATCATTTATCCATAGCTATATTAAAAGCTTCTCCTGTCTCAGCTATACCAGGTAATGGCGATGATGCTTCAGGCTTCCCTTTCCTGCTCTTCTGGGCATATGAGAGTGGCTAGCTCAGAAGTTCCTTGCTAGAGAGCATTTAAACAATTACCTCTGCATTTGGAACATTATGCTTGAAGTATCTGGTAGTTGATAGGAATGGGAGTTGCCGGACACCTTGAGAAAAGGCCAGTTGGTTTGATGTTTGGCTTATCGAATGCATATGCACTGTGAGTAGTCCTGTTGACTTAAATGGCACCACTTCTGTTAGTGAAGGTAAACATGTGCTTCAACCTTATCAGGGTAGAGGAAAGGAATATGGGGATAAGCATTTGCAATTCTTGGCTACTATTCTTAAATTACAAAAGGAGAACTTATTTTAATGGCAATATTGAGTGTTACAGTATTTATTTCCACTTGTCTACAGTAAGTTAAAGTGAAGCATATTATAGTTTGAAAGGATATAATTATAATTTTAAAATATTCACGATAGAGTTTGCAGGATTTCCTTGTCCCTGATTTTGCTCTTCAAACTAAAGGCTTTTTTTTTCTTTCTTTTCACTAAGAAGAATTTAATCTGGTAGCAGCTAATGAGAGTTTTAACTATGCATACTAGGAAAGGATTTTAGAATTTGCCTATGCATGCCTAGGACAGTTAGTTTAAAAGCTTATGCATATAGACAACTTCTTGAAGGAAGTGAGATGTCAGCGCTTCTGGAAACGTGTCTAATACACTTAATTTCTGTTACTGGGAGCTAATTAATACAAAACTCTCTTTATATGTAGATCTGAGGTCATATTTTTAACTTTCAAAAGGGTATCTCAAATAGTAATAATTCCTATCTTATTTTGCATTTTCTACAGTCTCTTTCATCTGTGTTTTATATTCACTGTTTATGGGGAAAGCATGTTGATTGAATGTAAGATTTAAAAAAAAGCATTGGCAAACGTGCTTTCTGTCTGTTTTCTTCACCAGAGAAACAGCATTGAGTAAATTGTGGAGTTACAGGTGATGTCTATCTACAAGGTAGGATTCAGTCCTTAAGTATCCTTGCAGTTGGCTGGAGGGTGCTGTCTTTCAGGTGTAATGTAGGAGCTCTTGTTTCATTGTCTCTGTGGCTAGAAATATCCATGTTATCCCAACTACTAGCCACTTTCCAGGGTAATTTCATCTGGTCTGCCTTATTTGTTCCATGTTACTGGTGGATTTCTTTTTTGCTCGTAACTAGGTTTGTATTTTGCAGGTGTATCTGCATTTTAACAGTTACCTCACATTTTCTACTTTATATGAGGTTTTGTCATGTTAGGGGAGACAGTCAAAAAAGAAAGAATGAAAGTGGTCATATCAAAGCACAGTCACATGTCCTTTGTATCACCAAACGAATTATGCTATATTTCTCATCTACAGAGTCTCCCTGTATCTTTTTTTTTTCTTTCCCCAATATGAAGAAGTATTTTCATCCTTCTCTTTCCTTGAGAAGAGACAAAGGAATGCCAGATGTCTTTCACTGGCAGAGTCTAAACTATCAAGCCTTGGAAATGGTTGTCACCTTCCAGGTGCCTTTCCAAATATACATTGAGTCTTCATTCATTCTCCAGTGTTGGCTGAGTTGTCTCATCTTTCCCTCTTCGAATTTAACAAAACACGTGTGTTCTTACACAAGAACTCCTAGAAAAATTTAAGTTTTTAAAGCTTCTCAGCCTTGAGTGCATCATGACCTGAAGGTATAATAAGCTGCTAAAAGCTGTTATTGTTTTATAACTAGGTATGCCAGTTATTTTCTGAATAAACATTCATGAAAATCTGAACTAGGGAAAAGCTAGTGAACTTGTGCCGTTTCTTGAGAAGGTGGTGCTGCAGTTTACTATGGTGATTGCAAATATCCAATTAGATGTTTTAATTTCTAGCATAGTTAACAGTCTTTCAATATTTTAGCTACTGAATTAGAACAATATTTTTATTAATTACTCAAGATTGCAGGTGAGATTTTTCTCCTGATACCATGATTCTATTTTCTTTCTTTCTTTGCTGTTTGGCTATTAGCAGAATCTTTAGTAACTCAATTTCTGTTCCAGTGCTTTACACAGAGATGAAATTGGGATGGGTGTGTTTAACTATGCAAGATCCATTACAAGTCTATGAAAGAGAGTATGAAATGGGTGAAGTTTTTCAGTATGATAGGAAATTTTCTAGTAATGTCAAACACATGAATAGCATAATAAGGGTGCTTTGTCTGGCCTTGAAAGAATGATGTGGGAAGAGCAATTCTCATCCATTGTAAAGTGAGTGCAGAGGTTTCTCTCTCCCTGCAGCATGTCTGGAGAATTGGGATTGTTAGAGCTTGGATTTGGGTCTTGGACAAACCAGAAACAGCTTAAGCCTTAAGTACTCATTTAGGCATAGTATATCTTGTCATCTGAGATGCAGCTCTAGGAACAGGACGATGCAAAAAATAACTTTTTGTTCTATTTACTTTTCCTCATCGTATTCTGCTATGTGAACTCTGTATGTACTTCCATATACATATAAAAATCTGACTATCTCTATAGCCCCTAATGCATGGAATTGAGGGTTGAATGTGAAATTTTAAAGACATTTCAGTTGCCAACTCATAACCAGCTGTGGATGGTCTGAACCACATAAGGATTTACACCCCTGATTCAACAAAATGTGCTCTTCAGTTTTCTGGATCCTTTGTGTGTTTACATATAGCTAAACAATCTCATTATGGTTGCTTTACTGTTGTATCTACTACTTAATTTCTTTTTTTTTTTTAACCAAATCACCTTCAGTATTGATAAAGACCTTAACAAGTTGCCAGTAAGACCCTGGAAAAATATTTACAACTTGATTTTTTTTTTTTAGGCTGATAGCATAACCTTCCAAGCATATTCTGCACAGTTGTTTGTATATGTGTGGTTGTGTGTTTTGTTCTTTAATTGGACTCTGTTCCTAATGCAATCTATAGATTACAGCTGCTGAAGCCCTAAAAAAAATATTGTGTATTGTAATATGTGAGATAAATTTGAGACTTGGCAAAACGAAACCTTTCATTTTTTACCCTGGAAATACGCTAAAGCTGGATTCCACTTTGATAGTAGGCATAAGAAATACATTAATATTACAACTTGTCATTGAATACACATAAAACTCATAAAAATGCTGTCTGTTTTGATTGTGTCTTCAGCTTCAATATTAGGAGTCTACTTAAACATAAAACTCACAGTGGAACCTAACTGAAAAGGTGACATGTGTGGATTGAAATGAGAGAAGATATTTGTACTGAAATCTCCTAAGCTTCACCCCTGTGTATTCCCTAACAAAAAAGTATGTTGTACCTTTTGAGGACTGTATTGTGGGTGTTCTAATAGAATCTGACTCCTTTGTCATAATCTCTTCATCTAATAATTCCTGTATAGCCTTTTTTTTCCCGTTATCATTCACTGTATGTTAATTTACATTTTGATTTCTGTGTCCTTGACCCAAAACTGTCAGGCCAGGATGATACTACTGTCTACAGCAGATTGTGAACTATTAATTCTCTCCTCCTTTATGTACAGTAGTGTGCCATATGCAGATGGGGCTCCTCCCTGGAAGCTTGTGCTTCCCAGTCTTTGAGGGTCCTCCAGTCTGTCACAGATGTTCTGTTCTGAAACAGGGTCTCAGGTGAACCGAGCGGGTTTGTCTGCAGTGCAGCCTCAGTGTCAGGAACATAAGGTATCTCCATGCTGCATCTCACCGATGATATGTCTGGCCCAGTATCTCCCTTTCAACAGTAACCGTTTACCACACTTTACAGAGGAAAATGCAAGAAACTTCAAGTGGCTGTTTGGAAATGATCTGTCCATGGAGGAATTCTCTTTTTAGTCACCATAATTTGCCAGGCTATTTATTTGCAGAATCACACATCTTTTCTAGGTGGCTTGGCATGTATTCATCTTTGTGACACATTTCTTATTATTCTGAGTGAGTTTTTGCTGTCTGTCTGAACCCTTGTTACATTTTCTGAAAAAAAAAATCCTTTCAGTGATAGGTAAGCACGTGCCTAATTAGAGTTTGATGAAGGAATTTGGAATGTTAGGTAGAGGAAGAGCAGGTTGCCTTTGAGGTGGTCTGGTTGTTTGGACCTCAATAGCATCTTACAGGTTTTCTCTTGAATAAATTAAGGAAATGGAATTTCTTGATGAAATAGAAGAGAAATTTTAAGGTGTCTCCATCTGTGAGAGTGTGTATGCTTGTGCAAATGTCTGGATATGTATGTGTCTATGTATCTCTTTTGTGCCCATGCCTATGTGGATGTATGAAGTAATTTACAGTCTGAAGGACTGAAACTCAAATATGCATGTGAGGGAAAGGAAGGGGTTGAATTTGGAATTTCAATAGAAATCAAGTTCTGATTTATGACTGCAGTGATTATACTGTATTTCTTCCCTCTCCCTTAGCAATTAAAGTATTTCTAAAAGAGCGGATTAAAACAGTAACACACAGCAGAAATAGAAGATAGTGTAAAAGAGCAGACAGGCCAGCAAAGTATCTTTACATGGGGTCTATACATACTCCTTGAGTTGGCTTTACTGTGGTATCTACCCACTCACCCAGCCAAGGCTGCGTCTGTTTCTGGTCAATGTTGGAGAGGTCTGAAGAGAGAATCAAAGGGAGCGTGTAGGTACGACACGGACACGGGTAGCTAGCTGTCTTTACCATCTAGTGCTTTAACTAGTGTCACCCATGGGGCTAAAGTCAGTGTTGTCTTAATTCCTATGAGGCTGCCTTAACTCACTTGCCAAGTCTCTCTCTCCTGCAGCTGTTCTGACCACACAGTTGCTTCAGTAAGTAGCTCTGAGTAATGTGTGCCATCTTACCTTTTGAAAATGGCTTATTCAAATCTCACACTGTCATGGCCTCCGAAGGATCTACTTAAGCAATGCTACCTATCATTCGATAACATAAAACCAGAAAAAAATACTGTGTAGCCCTGCTGCTTGAAAACATGCATTATTAATAGCAAATGCCAGATAGATTAACTGGTCATACTGTTGTACAAGAACAGGGGTCCTCCTTCTCTTTTTGTTCCAGTTAAAGGGTAGGATAAGTAAGTGGACAGCAAGGATAGCTTAAGTGGTGCCATTAGAGATTGTTGCTGCATTCCAAATAACCCCTTTTCTACTAATCTGCAAGAAGAGAAACTATCCACCTCAAAATCCAGTACTGAGGGCACTGTTTCTTATGAGATGGAAAAACACCTGTATTCACCATCATTCTCAGGTAGCTGTTTTCTTCCCCCTGATCTCAGCTATCTTGTTGCTCAAGTCATAAAATGAAATTTATATTCACACGTGTGTTTATCAGTGGTAGATGTCTCTGTACAACACATA